>NC_137973.1:3683580-4231080 GCF_963924665.1 Micromys minutus | reverse complement strand
GTATTGCTGATGTCCAGAAGTTCATGCTGACAGAAGCCTGATATAGCGGTCTCCTGAGAGGCTCTGCCAGATCCTGACAAATACAGATGCAAATGCTCGAATCCAACCATAGAACTGAGAACAGGGTTCTTAATGGAGGAGTTGAAGAGGTTTGCAACCCCATAAGAACAATACCAACCAACCAGAGCTCCCAGAGAGTAAACCACTATCCAAAGAGGACACATAAACAGACCCATGGCTCCAGCTGCACATGTAGCAGAGGATGGCCTTGTTGGGCATCAGTGGGAGGAGAAGCCCTTTGTCCTGCCAAGGCTTGATACTGCAGTGTAGGGGAATGTCAGAATGGGGAGATTGGAGGGGGTGGATGAGTGTGTGGACACTGTCATACAAGCAAAGGGAGGGGTGATGGGATTGGGGATATAGAGGGGAATCCAGGAAAAGTGATAACAAATGAAATGTACATAAAATATATCCAATAAAATCAGAAGAAAAAAACATTTTCACAGGAGGATCTGAACATTGCAATCTGTGTGTAGGCTCACTAATTACTTATTTGTGAATTTACCTATTGAAGCACATTAACAGCATAATTTAAGACACTGCATCTAAGCCCTTGGGAGTATCGGAAGGTCTCATTTTATTCCACCCAGGATTGAAGCATTCCTTTTATTTATGCTGCAACCCTCTGACCAGCTACCCTGGGAACTGTCAGGTGTGTCTGAAGCAACATAGACAGCAAACAAAACTCCAAATGGTAGCCAGATGGGACGCACGTTTTAGAAATTTTATTTCAGTAGCAAACTTCATTTAAATGTTTTTGTCTCTATAATGAGCATAGTTCGGGAGACCTCATTTCCCTGGCATATGGGATTTCCCCGTGCTTTGGGAACTGGGTCATGTGTATCAATAAAGATACTATTGCTCTCATATTCTGGACTGTTGGCACTCCCCCAGATGCCTGAGTCTCTGATAATCTGTGCTTTGTTCCCCTCAAAGGAGTAGACGGCACAGCATGATGAAATTATTAACAGTGCTCTCCTGGTGCTCCGTGGACGTCTTCAGTTCTTTAGTAAATCCACTGATTTTCCTTCCTCTTAATAAAATCATTGTATAATAGACTTGACCTATGTTAGTGGATTGTCTTTGAATAAACTTCCATGTGTACCCCATATAAAGCAATAGAACTTAAGGCTTTAAATGCTTTTTGTTCTTTGTTTTCTTTGAGATAGAATTGAATGTAGCTCGGGCTAGTTTCAGATTTGCTTGGCTGAGTTAGTCTTTGAACTTCTGGTGCCCCTGACTCTATATCCCATGTGCTGAGATTACAGGTGTGTGCTAACACCTCTAAGCGGGTTTCAGGTAAGCTTTTGTGACTAAGAGAGACCCTGACACCACACATCAAAACAGTGAGGAGGTCAGAAGGAAGAGGTAGGGAGTGGGAAAGGGAAGGCAGAGGAGGATGAAGAGGAGGAAGGAGAAGAGGTATATTTGACATATTAGAACATCCTCCTCCAAATTTATCAAATGTCCCATTTAAAGCAAACAGCAAGACATCCTTGTGAGCACATCTTCAGTGTCTGTGCCTTTTACATAGTGTTCTTTTATTATAAAACATGCTCAAAATATGTTTTTGGTTTTTATCACGTTTTTGGAGAGGAGAGCACTTGTCACAAGGTGCATAGGTAGATTAGAGGACAATCATCAGAAGTTGCTTTTCTCCTTCTACCACGTAGGTTCTAAGGATTGAACTTAGGTGAAACAGATGGGGGGAGGAGAGGTTCTTTACTCATTGAGCCATCGAGCAAGCCCTGA
This sequence comes from Micromys minutus, assembly GCF_963924665.1. Classification (NCBI taxonomy): domain Eukaryota; kingdom Metazoa; phylum Chordata; class Mammalia; order Rodentia; family Muridae; genus Micromys; species Micromys minutus. The sequence continues at coordinate 4,229,268 of NC_137973.1, read as the reverse complement.
GAAGAAAAAAATTTAAGTTGATAACAATTTAAAAGGGTAAAATACACAATGTCTTTAACTATCAGGAACATAAAAATCAAAACTACAAGTGAGAACCATCTTCTCACCTGAGTACAAAGATGGACGTTATATTTGGGATAGGATATGGAGAAAAGGAAAGTCCTAGGTACCATTGGTGGAAACATGGATTGGCGGAGTCATTAGGAGAACCTGGAGGGGACACTGCTTTAAAACGAAAGCTAGTTTTTCTATAGGGTTCTGCCATCTTGTGTCTGGATGTATAACAGCAGATGTCTGCCCTGTTTGTCACTTTTTACAATATCCAGTCTATGGAATCATGAAAAGGGTTGTGGATACATGCTCGTATGTCGAGAAGCTCATCCCGTGATTGAGGGATAAAGAAAATGAGGGAACAACTAGGAACTGTTGGTCCCAAAGATGAAAGGAGAAAGATCATTGACCCAAATCATCATGGCCAAAAATTAAATTAAACATTTATTAGAGCATACTTTTTATTCCCCATACATGGGCTGCATGCTTCTAAGGTCCGTTTCAAGAGGCCAGCATAAGATGTGAGGAAGACAAGGTTTTTAGAGCTCAGTGTTAAGAGGTTTCCAAATGAAAGATTTGGTAAGAAAACAAAGGCATGATTGCAAGGCGATCACAATGAAGTAGTCATAACAACAAGAAGTCATAACAGTAGCAAAATGCTTATTTAAACAAAGACATGGTTTCTCTTTCTTGGAACAAGCAGTATAGAACCATCAGTAATTAAGGTTAAAGAGGACCCAATCCTATAGATTTCATCGCAAACACGAATGCTTCTAGTTTTTCTTTAAGATGACTTTTGAGCCTAAAATGGAAGCAGGCTAGTTTGTCAGAACTAGAAAAGGAATTGAGAAAATATGTTTGTGTGTGCCTGCACTTATGCGTATGTGTGTGTGTGTGTGTGTGTGTGTGTGTGTGTGTGTGTGTGTGTGTGAGATGAACCATCACTCAGCCACAGAGGAAAAATCCCAAAGGACTGTAGTAGGGCTGCTGGGCACAGAGGAGCACCCAATTGGATCTAAGCTATTGTATAGCTATAATCAACCAGACAGGTGATGAGGTGCATTTGGTATCAAGCTAAGAGAGGTGCAATTTTGAAATGATAAAAAGTAAAGACACAGCCCAAAACTAAACGTTCAAACCATGAAAAGCCAGTATAGGAGATGCATGTGTAGTCTTTAGATCAGAGGTGGGGACTCGTTATTTTCTGAGTGAGAAGAGAGGGCTACGTTTCTCTTTCCAAGAGTCCTCTGCTTCTCTTCCCAGGCTCAGCAAATACTCTGCAGTTGACTTTGGAAGCAACCACACAAGTGGTTCTGAACCTGGTCAAGATTAGCAAGATAGGCGTTGGGGAGGAGGAGTAGATGAGTTACCTGACCACAGTGTGTTCTCACCACACCATATATAGGGCTTGCGTTGTGAGATAGTAATGAAAGATGGAGCTTAACATGAAATAGGTTTTACCAGGTGTACACAGCATCAGTGGGCTAATGCTCCAACACCGCAGCCAAGCACTCATTCATCTGCAATTCATATGATTGACATAAGAAGCAAGGTTTGAAAGTGAGGAGTCCTTAAAAGAAAAACGCAGCCCTTAGACATTTCCACAAGCATGCCTGTAATGGGTGCCTTTGGGACCACTGAGTTTGGAAATCCAGCCAGATTCTGACTCTTGCCTCCCTAAACCATCCCTGTCATCAACTGTATCACTCCTTTCCCTTGACAGCTATCCTTCAGGGTCCCTATTAAACAGTTCTGTCCCCATGAGCCATTATGCTAAGTGGTGACATATGATTTTTGTAGCCACAATGAATTTAACTAAATGACAGTTTATTCACTATCCAAAACCAGATTTCATTGTTATATACTAATCTGTTGGTTTAGCATTCTTGTGTTTTGAATGCTCTTGTCCCCCTAATAAAAGCATTATCCTTCCAATAGTCTAATAAGATACACTATCATTTCAATCTACTAACTGTCCACACATGCTGTTCTTATCTTGTGCATTTGTTTCAGTGCTTTTTAAGTTAGCATACAAGTGTCTCCTCGGTAAGCTGATATACAGGTTGATCACCATACCATATTTCCTCCATGTTTCTCAGGCCAGGCTGATAATGAAGCCCGTCGATTTTACTACTGTCATGAACATTCCTTCACAGGCAGCCAGATGTTCTGCATCAGTCAAGGAAGTTTCTTAACTTTCACAGATAGTTAACAAAATAACTCTATTCCTGAGGGAAGGGAGGTATGCAGTCCCTCTGGAATGTCTGCTCCAACCCAATGGAGGTTTGCACTGTTTGCTAAGTGATCAGTACAAGCATAAAGTTTCTCTACTTTATGAGAGCAGTGGAGGCTTCCCCACTGCTCTCCTGGGTAGCATGTAAGTTCTTGCAAGCACTAGGCACTAACCAGTCTTTATGCAACATCATAGTTTGGTGACTATATATATGGGACCCAGACTTGACTCCCATTCCTACCATTTACTTACTTGCTTTATTATTGCCCTGTGCCTCAGTTTCTTTACATGCAGAATGCAGAAGACCACAGGGATGTTATAGACTTAAGAGACAATGTGTACAGAATCTGTGGGAAGTGTGTGGCAGACAGTCAGAGCTCAGTAAATGGTAGCAAGTGCTGTGGTATTACAACTCCTTTGCAAGTCTCCCCCTCAACCTTGTACATGTCGGGAAAGCGTTCAGCACACTGAGGAATCACTTGATTTAATGGCTCTATGCCTCTCATGAGCTGATGGACTGAGGTCTTCCCATTCGTGTCTGCATTTCTCAATGCCCACTGTGGCTGTATATTATATAACTTAATAAAAAGTTTCACCATTTGGAAACAAGCAATAAACCAAAATTTATCTGTGCCCAGATATATTATAAAAGGAAACTGCTTAATTTGAATATGTCTCAGTAAAATCTAAACTGCAGTCTTAGAAAGATGGTTTAATTGGAAAGGTGCATGGATCTGAGTTAAGTTTTTAGAACACACATTTTAAAAAGTGAGCATTGAAGCATAGACTTGTGATCCCAGCACTGGGAAGAAAGACGTAGTAGGTTCTCCAGAATTCCGAGCCAATGACAATAGCCTACTTGAGGAATGCTAGGGCCGTGAGAGATCTTTGTCTCCAGGTAGACAGCACCTAAGAAACAGCATTCCAAAGCATCTGCTGGATTCTACCTGCTCCTCGGACACATATAAACCCCCAGACACAAGTACATGCAGACACAGACATGCCCATGTACACACACATGTACACATATAAACCCCCATACACAAGTACATACAGACACAGACATGCCCATGTACACACATGTACACATGTAAACCCCCCATACACAAGTACATGCAGACACAGACATGCCCATGTACACACACATGTACACATATAAACCCCCATACACAAGTACATACAGACACAGACATGCCCATGTACACACATGTACACATATAAACCCCCATACACAAGTACATGCAGATACAGACATGTCCATGTACACAGACATGTACACATATAAACCCCCATACACAAGTACATGCAGACACAGACATGCCCATGTACACACATGTACACATATAAACCCTCTATACACAAGTACATGCAGACACAGACATGCCCATGTACACACATGTACACATATAAACCCTCTATACACGAGTACATGCAGACACAGACATGCCCATGTACACAAATAAAAATAGGTTTAATGGAAGCAATGGCATCTGTTTTTTATATTCTCTTATTCTGTAATAAAAAATGCTTTGAGAACAATTCCAAAACACTCCTGAAAAGGGTTTTGAAGAAAGGCTCAAAGGCTCATCTTGTTTTGTTTTGTTTTGTTCAGATCCTGTGAACCTAAATATGAGAAGTCACTTGGGTTTTACATTCATTTCAAACTATAAATTCTAGTGTGTCCCTGAAAGCTCAGGCCAATCTACATGTCTCGATGGCAGACACACGAGGAAAGAGTGTGGCATTTGTTTTTAGTGTTAGAATCCTGAGTTCCCTGTGGACTGGCAAACAAGGTTCTAAGAACACTTCAAGCCTTGCTCAGAGCAATTGCACAAATAGGAGGGAGCTCTGTTTTATTTATATTCTGGAAATAAATATTTCTCAGAAGTAATTATTTTCAGTACATTTTTATTTTTATATTCACTATAACTCAGTGTTTCTATTGAAAATCGGTCTAAAAAGAAGGGGACCTGTCTTAAAAAGAGAAAAAAACTAAACAGCATTCCGTAAAATCACTTCGTGTCCCCTATAGACAGAATCTGCTGTCTCCTGTCAAGATGGTACCCCTGGTCATGAGCCCAAGCATCTCACACTCACATAACCTTCCTCTCCCTGGAGCTGAGGACAACATTAGGTCAGCACACAAACCACCTCTGATCTCCCTGAGTACTTCCCATGCCTCGGGAGTTACTTCAAATGCCAGGTCAAGACTGGAGCTTAGCTGGAAGAAGCCTAGCATGTAAGAGGTCCTGTTGCAATCCCCAGCACCATATAAACCACCACTCATGGTGTTGCTCACCTGAAATCTCAGCACTCTGGAGATGGCAACAGGAGGATCAGAAGTCCAAGGTCATCCTTGGCTACATAAGGAGTTCAAGACCAACCTGAGATATAGGAAACAACACAGCATAAATAAATAAAAAGTAGCTAAAGAACAATACCAGTTCTTGAAGCTTCTACAGATTCTGCAAATGGCGCACTCCCTAGGGTGAACGTGTGTCACTGTATCTCTGCATCTCAGTCAAATATGATGGTTTGAATGAACATGATCCCATTGGCTCATATGTTTGAACACTTGGTCCCCAGTTGGTGGAACTGTTTGGGAAGAATTACAGGGTGTGGCCTTGTTGGAGGAGATTTATTACTGGGGGTGGACTTTGAGGTTTCAAAAGCTCAGGCTATTTCCAGTTAGCTCTTTGTCTCCTACTTTTAGATAAGGATGTGAACTCTCAGCTACTGTTTCACCTCCCTGCCTGCCTACTGCCATACTGCCTGTCACAATGGTTACAGACTATAATCCTCTGCAACCATGATCCCCAAATTAAATGTTTTATAAGTTGCCTTGGTTTGGGTATCTTATCACAGTGATAGAAAAGTAACCAAGACACTAGTTGATTCTGACAGATGTCAGCCACAGATCTTCCAAAACAGGGAGATGGAGGCACGGGCTCTAGTAACCCAACTGGCCGGACTCCCATATCCACCACCCATGTGTTAGTGTGCTGGGCAGATGGAGTCCCCAAACTGCAGCTCATTTTTTCAACCTAGAAATGAGCTCCTTCCATCATGGGCTTCATAGAAAGGTTCAATGTGTCCATACAGTCTCTTAAACACGTAGAGTGCCTGGTACAGAACAGGGCCCTGTACGCAGCAGCTAAGACCCATCTCTATAGGGCCCTATATACAGCAGCCATCAACCCATCTCCTCACAAACAAAGCTTGATACTATCTTTAAAATCACCTGCTTTGCCATGTCTTTTCTGACTTAAACACCTTTTCGGCCTTCTTGATTTTGTTTTTTTTTTTTTTTCAGTTTTCATAGCCTTAGTAAAAACTAAATCCTCTGATCCATGTCTAATCAGAACCTGGGTCCGTCATGGCCCATCCTATGTGGGTATCTAATTATTCCCTAAATGGCCACACCTCACTGAGCCCCTTCATGTTGGCATCTCATTAGAGTGCTAATTGGCTCATCGTGTTATTTCTGTTTCTTCCCCAGCATCCCGTCTCTCCGCACTTCCGTTCAGTCCCGCATCTCTTTGTGCCATCTCTTTCTTCTTGGTATTAAACTGTTCCTTTTAAGCCATCTCCCTTTCCATGCAGCTCATTACGCCCCTCCATCTGCGAACTTCATTATCCCACCTCATTCTTGTCTCATTACCTCCTCCTCGTGCACATGTGATTAGCGTCTCCATTCGCGCACAGTGCCTGGGCTGCCCTTCCCACCCTCCCCATTTAAAGCTCCCGTTTACAAATCGCATCATGCCCCATGCCATTACTCTCATCCACTTATGCATCTCATTACATCATCACTGATGCATATCTCTGTGTGCCTTTCCATTTGTCTGCCTCATTACCGCCACAGCCAACCACGTGCATGTCATTACGGTCCCTTGAAACATTCACGGTCCTCACATCCTTCCATGTTGGTGTCTCGTCACATCTACTGCTCCCAGATCTGACAACCAGCTAACAAAAACAGGCAGATGACTATGTCTTGCTTTTAGAAAATTCAGTGTTTCTCAGACACCTAACATCAGTGTTTCTTGAACACGCCATTCCTTGCAGGAAAAAAAAATTTGCTTATGTTTGTTTAGCTCAAAGACCCAAAGCACTATTTTCTTTATATAAAAAAAGAGGGTTAGCTTTACTTTTAGAAGACATTTTCAATGCCTTTATTATTTCTCTACAGTTTCCAAAGTATTGCGATTACTCATAAATGCTGTGGCAGCTCCTCCCTGAAGTTCAGGGGTCACAGGATTATGCAATTAAAATGGCACATCGGAAGCCCCAGGGGGACAAAGATGAATTCTTGAGAATGCTGGTGGATGTCGGGTGTGAATTTTGACTCTCTTGCTCCAAGTCTGTCCTTTATACTGGTGCATCCCCACCCCCCACCCCCAGCTTCATTTGAAGTGACCCCCTTGTCATTTAAAATCCATTCTGTGTTACCTCCTAAGGGTGAAATTAACTCTGCTCTGCTTTCTAAAGAAATACAAAAAGAATGCATTTGAAATTATTTGCATTTTGTGCCTGTTTGTTTGTCTCTGAGGTTGAAGAACAAGGGAAAGCCTTCGATTTGAGACCACAAAAAAAATGTCACAATAGTCACCGCAACATCTGCTCAGTATTTCATGCCACTGTTTGGGCTTCAATTCTACACTTAGCATTTTGTTTTAAAGTGTACCTGGATGGGCCAGTGAGATGGCTCAGAACGTGGAGCTTGCCTTTTTAGCTTGGTGGTATGAGTTAGCTGCGAAGGGCCCTGTAGGGAGGGGACATGGGAACAGCTCCACCGTGGCTCTCTCACCTCCATATGTGGCCATGCATGTCCTTATGCACATGCGCCACTCACTGATACTCACAGTAATATCCCTTTATGCATGTAGATCCTCCCATTTCAGCATCTCTATAAGTGCCCACTGTGTATCAGCCATAGTTAGCCCAATGCATTCTTCCTCACACGGTAGCTGTCCTGCTGATGGCATCCGCCTCCATCACCACTACCTAACCTTTGCTTGGCTCTGAGCTTTGTTGAATGACTAAAAGAAGATATTTATAATTCTAGAAGCACAGATGCTATGCCTTCCGTCTAAAGAACACATGGCCCTTGTTCCCTTCTTATCTTTTCTGTCCCCCTCCAGTTCGCAGTGCTCCTGTCCCTGCCGGCGTCTTCGTGGGTTTAACTTTTTGCTGAGAACAGACTCAGTCTGCCCACCGAGGCTACTTTGCTTCTGTCATAATTCTGCTTGCCTTGGATGTACCTTACCTTAGTGCACTGTGCCATGTGTGGGGTGTGCTTACAATGTTTCTTACAGAAAGCCATGGGTTGTAGGAGGCTTCCCCATGGCTATAGGGGTGTTGTCAGCACTGAAATTATTCTGGGTTTTTTGTTTGTTTTTAAGATCTCTCTCTCTCTCTCTCTCTCTCTCTCTCTCTCTCTGTCTGTCTCTTGGTCTCTATATCTCTCTGTCTCTCTCTTTCTCTTTCTGTGTGTGTCACACGCACAGGCATGTGTGTGTGTTTATGAATGCATGTCACATGTATACAGGTGTCAGTGGGGTCCAAGAGAGAGTGACCAATATGGGCTCTGAGAACCAAATCTCCTCCTCCAAAAGAGCAACAGCACTCAACTGCTCAGCCATCTCTCGACCCACTAGAGTCCATTTTATCCTTATTTATTACTTCAAGTAGTTAACAGCAACAACATAATTCATTTTGTGTTGTCCTCTGTTATGTTTCAAGACAACTTGTTCTGTGTAGCCCTGGCTATACAGGAACTCACTGTATGGCTGACCTGGAACTCATAGAGATCCACCTGTCTCTGCCACCCGGAATGTTGGGATTAATATAATTTTTAAAGCTAGATGTTGATCAAACATTGACATGAGTTTGCATATTAAAATAGTTGGCACCTAAAAAATGGTTGCTGTGATTCCCAGAACCTGTAATGCTGCTCTCCGTCAAGAGGCCATAATGAGGTGAACAAACTGTTCTCTCTAGAAGCATGACTGGTTTTTAAGAAGCAACTACTTAAGAAGTCATTGCAGATACTCGAAAGCACCCGAGACAATCAGATTCCAAGCATTTATGGTCCACAAAAACCTATTCAGATGTCAGACAAAGCATACATCCTAATCTTCCCGGAAAACTCTGAGCCTAGAAAAGGCTTCCCGATTGCGAGGTGGAAAAAGAATCCCTGGCGTTTGGCTGATGGAAATGTAAACTTGAAGGTCATTCTAGAAAGCACTTTGGCAGAACCCAGCGACATTAAGGATATGCATAATATAAAATGTTTAATATCTCATGAAACCAAGTTTCTGGCGTTGAGCACATTATTATTTTCTGAGAGCAAATAGTCTTGCCAGTTCCCTTTGGTTTCTGTTGTTAGCCCTGAGGCAACACAATGAGAACCAGATGTCATCCAACGCGCTGTTGAGTCTGAACTACAGGCAAGACCTGAAAAGACGATTCTGGTCCTTTATGTAGAGAGGTCATTTACGAAAGGAGGAAAGACTATCCTCCTCAGAAAGAGGCCTGGGTTCCTACCTTTGCCCTTTGTTAATATATAAAACTCTTTCCAGAAAAAAGATGAGACCAAAGTCCTTACTGGACACCCAGACAGTGACCTCTCCAGGGTATTTGGTCTCATCCCCACACTGAATCATACACTTCTAAGAAAATAAATCTCCAGTATCTCACTTTCTAGTCAGCCATAAAATTAGGTCACACTATTGAGGGTAAAAAATTCTCAGAAAACTCTAACTATGCAGAAACATGCACACCTACTTGCGTGCACACACACACACACACACACACACACACACACACACACACACACGTCTTCTCTATAGTCTAACCTTTTGACCCAGAAATTCCATTCTGGAGAGTTTGTCTCAGAACTAGACCTGCTCACACCACAAGAGAGTCAGGTGAAGACAGTCTTTGTTTTATGTTACACAGCCCCGTGGTAAGATGGTGGGCATGGCACTAAAGAAAAGTGTGTGTGTGTGTGTGTGTGTGTGTGTGTGTGTGTGTGTGTATGTGTGTGTGTGTGCATGTGTGTGTGTAGTTTTTCTGGACAGTCTCCCACTAATCCTGGATCTCACTGTTTTAGCTAGAACAGTTTGTCAGAGGTCATCCTAGATCCACCTGTCTCTGTCTCAATCCTTCAGCGCTGGGTGACAGACACACATCATTTTGCTGACTTTTATGAGTTCTGAGGATTCACATTCGGGTTTTTATACTTGCATAGCAAGCACTTTACCCAGACTTCTCCCCAAGCCTCGTGGAGAGACCTTGAGTGGAACAAACAGAATGAAGTCTACAGTACAATACCACTTATAAAAGTGAAAATGCTACTGAACATTGATATATATTTTTCAAGAATTGATAATGGTCCCAAGATACAAATCAAAGAGTAAATATTTATATAAATGAACCTTGTCTCACAATGGCTTCACTTAAAGTCTGTTGGTTTTCTGATGGTGTGAAAATGTAACCAAATGCCCTGAGTTTACACATATTCTTAGGAAAGCACATTAGGGGTGTGCACATTCCTGAGCATGCTCAGTTCAGGGATGGGTGTCAGTCACATGTTTAAGCGTGCTTAGCTCAAGGTCATGACACACTTGCTCAATGGTTAAAAATGTGATCAGGAACACTCCAAGAATGCTCAGCTTGCTTCTGGAAGACGGTGGATAAGGATGCCTGATAGGAAGACTGAGTTTTCTCCCAAATTTTTAACTGAAAACAACAACAACAACAAAACAGAATTTTGTACATTGCTTAACAACATAAAAGTAGAATTCCTAGAAATGAGATTATGTTCAGTTTTTAAATTTTGGACAGTTTACGATAAAACACCATCTTGTGATGCTTGGAGTCACCCAGCAACACACCCAGGAGGAGATCAAGGTAAACCGCAGGCAGACAGCTGTGCACTAGTGTCTACATGAATTTCTGAGGAGAGGCAAATATCTATATGCCCGAGGTTAGGACACCAACAGACTAAAGAACAGTTCCACCAAGTGTAGCAAGTGGGACCAGTGGGTTTAGTGGGTCTTTATACATATAAACATATATACTTATCTACAGGAGCATGTGTGGCCACAAATCAGCTTCAGCACCAAAAAGTCCTGTCCATCATATAGATTATGACTTCCATAATGCTTCATAGAGGCCACCTTTGGTTAATCTTTCATCTCCTGTACTTTGGCTCCTTCTGAGACCCATAGCTTGGGCAGGATTACATGCAGTTGAGGACTGGAGAAGGCCAGAGAAAATAAATGAATGGCTAGAATCTCAGATGAATTCCATTCAGGTAATCACACCTGCGCCGATTTCAATATAGTATTTCCCATACCATGTCCAAGGATGCAAAGTTCCACAACACTAAACTATGATGTTCAGTAGGTGGCCTGGCTAGTTTTTATTGTCAACTTGATACAATTAATAGTCACTGGTGAAGATGTAGTCTCAATTAAGGAATTACCTAGACTGGACTGCCCTGTGCCCATGTTTGTGTGAAAATCTCTTGGTTATTGATTGATGTGGAAAAGTTTACCCTACTGTGGTAATCTGAATAGGTTTGGACCCCATTGATTCATGTATTTCAATGCCTGACCCTAGGCACTCTTAGGAGGTGTGGCCTTGTTGGAAAAAGTGTATCATTGTGGAAGCACGCTTCGAGGTCTCCTATGCTCAAGCTGTTCCCAGTGTGACATACTTCTGGTCCCCGTGGATCAAGATATAGATCTCTCAACTCCTCCAGGACCATGCCTACTCTGTCCCCACGATGATAATGGACTAAACCTCTGAGACTGCAAACCAGCCCCAATTAAATGTTTTTCTTTATAAGAATTGTCTGCTGTCCCTAATATCTCTCTTTCCCTCAGACTGGCCCTCACTTACCCTGATACAGATACTTTTTAAGGCACAATATGGGCATATTCCCATAAACTCACCATTATTAAAGTGTCTTAAGTTCACTTGCACTTAAAACATTTAGAGCATCCATCTACTCTTCTGTCCCAGTTAGGTTTCTGTTACTATGATAAATACCATGACCAAAAGCAACTCAGGGAGAGGAGTTTATTTAGCTTATACTTCTAAACAACAGTCCAACACTAGGGAAGTCAGAACAAGAACCCGAAGGTGGGAACTAAGGTAGAAACCATGGAGGAACACTGCCTTGTTCCCCTGGCTCATGCTAAGCCAGATTTCTTATATAACCTTGGATTTGCCGAAGGGTGACATCACCCATAGTGGGTATCATAGTGCTTACTGCTGTGAAAAGACACCATGACCAAGGCAACTCCTATAAAGGAAAACACTTAATTGCCTCTGGCTTATAGGTTCATTTTGTCCATTATCATCATGGTAGAAAGCATTGCAGCACCCAGGCAGATATAGAGCTGGAGGAGCTGAGAGTTCTACATCTTGATCTGAAGGCAGCAGAAGGGGACTGTGTGTCACATTGAGTGTAGCTTGAGCATATATGAGACCTCAAAGCCTGCCTCTACAGTGCCACACTTTCTCCAACAAGGCCACACCTCCTAATAGTGCTCATAGGTCAAGCATTGAAATACAAGAGTCATTGGGAACAAAACCTATTTAAACCACCTCAGTGGTCTAGGATTTTCCATATCAATCAGCAAGGGAATAGGAAAAGAACCTCGTTTTCAGCAGAGTAATGCCCATGGCTGAGAAATGCAGTTCTCTTATCTTCTTACCAAAGGAGGGAAAAGTAGGTTCCTCCAAAGGGCCTGCCCAGTGCCACACAGAAGATGCTCAAAGCATACCTGTTGAAAGTTGGTGTCTCTTGGCAGAGTACTTTCCCAGCATGCACAGCTCCTGGTTCCTCTTGAAGCATCATATAAACCTGCACATAGTTCTGCCTTTTTATCATTACAGCACCAGGAAGGCAGAGACAAGGAGACCAGAGGTTCTAGATAATCCTCTGGTACATAACAAGTTCAAGGCCAACCTGGGACACACAAGAAAAAAGTACATGTTTATCAAATACTGATAAAGTTTTGATAGCATGACCCAAATTGCTACTCTCATCTTCTTCTTGGCCCTATACTCCTTTGCGACCTTTTCTTTCCATAAACGTTTTATTTAAACTTTTATATCATCAACCTAAATTCCCTAGCATTTTCTTTTTGCCTGTTCCTTGGGTGAATGTGTAGATTTGTCTTTTGAACTAAATCAAATATTCTAACATCTTCGGTAGTTCTTGCATAAGTGTTTCAAGAACTCTCTCTAGCATGAATCAAAAATGAGCATTCTGGTCCAGCTACATGGTGACCTAACCAGAGTCACAACTGCCAGACACAGAATCCTGAAGGGCACAAAAATTTTGAGTCTAGTTTGCGGTTGCTATTGGTAGTGGGAAACCTAATATGGCTCCTCACTGGTCATGCATTCCTAGGTTTCCCTTATTAACTTAGGCTGAAAAAAATGTGAGTTGACGGAACCTGGCTCACATGTGGCCCCCACGTTGTGCTGAGTCCCACACAGCAAGAATGGCTCCTTGCTGTGACTGCTAAGTGTCCATCTCCCACCTGGAGCTCACCTTCCCCAAGCACTATAGCATTTTACTAATGTCCAAACTAAGCCCAGCGATTTGCACAGTTCACCTCATTTTCCTTATTGCACTATCTGAAACCATGGCATCTCTGATTTTTAAATATTAATAAGTGTGCCTTTGCAAATAGACTATGCACTTTGTAACATGAAACCAAAGGCTGTTTGAACGTATGAGCAGATGTCCCAGGAAATTGACATATTCCTCAAATACAAATCATGTGAGGAATATATCAGCCATCTTCACATCTGTTCCCTAAAGTGAGAGTTGTCCAGGCAGTGCACATCTGAGTGTCTGGGAAAACTTGATGAGAAGTGTCAGAGAGGAAATCTGCCTGTGATTCCTATAACAGGTTGCCCAGGGCTCCTGATGTTGAAGCCAAGCGAAAACTGATAAACTGGGGAAGTTGACTGTCTTCAAAATAACTGGCATGCCACACTGACAAATTCAGACTCCTGCCCTTCTTGTCTGACTGACTTTATTCTAAATACTTGTTAAATGAAATGAACTCTCTACAATACTCGCAGAGATGTGGTCATATTGTGTTGGACTATATTTGCACTGTTGAAGATTAAGCACAGAGCATTGCACACTCTAACCAAGTACTTTATCGCTGAGCTACGTCCTCGGCTCCCAGATTAGAGGTTCAAAGAAATGCTCTGCAGACAAGTACGGTAGCATGTGCACATCATACCAACTAGGGAAACTAAAGCAGAGTTTCTGGAGCACAAGAGTTTGAGGCCAGCCTGGGGAACATGGCAAGACCCATTTCTTAAGATCTGCATACCTTGATTAGTAAAATAAGAGTTTATTGAAATATACTGTGGACAAAGCACTACTCACTGTATTTCCAAAAATGACAAAGTATCATAAAAGTCAGACTTTCTATGAAGAAGCTTTCATAAGGTGAAGGGTCAAAGGTCACATGGTAAGATACCCTATAGTACACACACACAAAGAGAAGGCATCTTTCAGTGTCCTGTTCCACTTTCTGGGACTATAGAACTATGCTACCTTTGTCCCTTTATCCATAATCTCTGACACACCAGCTGCACTGAGCTCAGTCGCAGTATTTTCCAGGAGCTGAAAGAATAAAACGGTTGAGTTATAAGGTGGACATTCCTTAAAATCTCTTTTGTTAATTTATGCACTCAGCGTAGTGTTTCTTGCTTATGCCTGTCCAATGTAGGCCAATATAAAGATGAATTGCTGATTATATTCCATAAATTGATTTCACCTGGGACTGGGATATAGCTAGGGTGAGCACTCTGGGAATAGAGAGTAAAGCATGAAGTCCTTATTAATGTGCAAGAATATCAGGGACTTCTTGAAGCGTTTCTATTTCTTATCTGACACTTGCACTTTGAGGCTAGAAGTCCCACTAACCAGAAGCACACACAGCATGTGAAGCAGGCCCATGTTTTCTTTCTGTGCACTGAGAGCTTTAGAAAAAAACTTAAATGTGCCAGGGCTCTTCCATATGCATGCTTTGGCTAATTTCTAGAAAACTCTTCCACAGTACCCTCCCTCAGCACATAGTCCACTATACACTTTACAGACAAGTATTACATGTATTTACATACTTGGAGGATGTCGTGGGATGTATATCATGAGTTGGAGGACAGCTTCTGGGAATAGTTATCTCTTTCTTTCCACTATGGATACCAGGGATTGAACTCAGGTCAGCAAACTTGGTGGAAAGTCCCTTACCCAAGTGTCTGCACCTGCTGAGATATTGGGTTGCCTTCACCTCCACCCCCAACTTTAACCATACCCACACACACCACACACACAAACACACACACACACACACACACACACACCATACCACAGACCCACCACACACACCACACACATACACCACATACCACAGACACACACACCCACATACCACACACACACACCACACACACACACCACACACACACATCACACTCACAATTACACACACACCACACACACATACACACACCATACACACACACCACACACCATACACACATACACACACCATACACCCATACACCACACACACACACACACACACCACATACCACAGACATACCACACACACATATGTGTGTAGATCATCTGAAACCCTGTCTCCACAATCCCACTAAAACTAAAATACCCAGAAAGGGATGGAGATTAGATATGAACTATTGTTTCATTCTTCTGGAGTCTAGGTAGCTAAAAGGAAGATTGTAATTTTCTAAATCAACTGTAGTTCTCTTGCTTTGAAGAAGATGAAAAGAGAGGGAGAGGTTGTATATCAGTTCTTGGACAAAACTAAGGACTAAAAAGGGTAAAAATAAGTATAAAATAACTATAAAAACAAGTATGAGAATAAGGCTAAAATAGTGACGCTAAGTACGTTTAAGCACAGTCCCTAAACGTGCCAGTGGTGGTCTGCACTGGCTTGTTTTGTGACGAATTTAATTTGATTTTCCACAGATACTTGAAATTACATGTGTTCCTTCTGTTACCACCAACTTCAATAGTTCCTGTCAGTAAGCTCCATCTTCCTTGCGTGGATCCCTGTGCACAACACCTAAACCCTCCGAAGGGCTGAGCCTGCTCTTGGCTTCAGAACTTGAGCTCTGGGATGGAGCTGGCCATCTGTCCTAACTTCTCAAGTAGCTTTTTGCCAAAGCATGTGTGGATTATAGGCAACAACCCGGGACACGCCTGGTCTCTGAACAGGAAAAATAAAGGAAGTCCTATGTGCTAAGCCTTTTGTTTGCTGGTGGTTGTTTGTGGGGAATGAAGAACTGATCTTTAATTGTGTAAAAAACAAAGGCTGATCTGCATGCCGATGGCCAAGGACAGACTTCAGAGACCTTGCAGGTTTGAAACAGATATTTATGAACATCTGCTTTCTTCCCATAAATTTTAATATGGATTTCATCCTTTGAAACCTATAAAGCTCCCAGGTGCTTCTATGGTGTTTATCTTGGGGAACATTCTTTTTAAAAAAAAGTTTCTTTTTTCTAATGAACACATTTTAAATCATTTTTTAAAACAACATTCATTCAAGTATGTGTACATGTGTGTTCCTGTACATGAATGCATGTGTGTGTCTTGCACGCGCATACACACATGTACACAGCCTATTAAAATGCCTCTAATATTAGAAATCCAAAATTCAGCATGTTAAGCCTTCAAAATGTCTAATCCCAGACTGTAAAGCACAGTTGTCTTAATAAAGGCACGGAAAGGCCTAACCTGTGGTTTTCATCAGAAGCCCGTGTTTAGTGTGCATTTGTGTGACACGCACTTTCAGAGGCTGAGGTTTCAAGCATCCAATTCAACAAACAAAACCCCTGTCCTTGTTGTCTTTATCTTCCGGTGCGCACCACTGTTCTCTAAAGAGAATCTTACTTTACCATTGTGCCTTTCATATAGTTCTTTGGCAAATGGGATTTATATTGTCCCTACAAACCAATGGTGCCACTCCATGGCCAGCACCATACTAGATACTGGGGTGCAGTTGTTATCAAAGCAGGCTGAGTGAGGGGTGGACACGGATTGCCTTCTCCGCTCCTGGCAGCTGTGACTGTGGCTCTGCACCCACCGAAAAGCTCTGGATTCACAAATGAAAGAGATGCACGTGTGCCCATCCTTTGTTAATATGCCTTAGCCCGCTCCGTGACTGGGCCCCTTCCAAACCTCTCTGTGGCTAACGCACTCCTCCCCTTTGATATTCCTGAGTTATTACTTTCTAAAATCTATACTTTATCTCTGCTACCCCAGGCCTAATTGGGGGAGTGGCCCCTGGGGCCGCTTTTCCCTGATTCTTATAGGGTTGGTTCTCCATCTTCCACAGGTCTCATGTTCGTTTCCTCTTCCTTCCTTCTGCCTGGTGATTCCATTCTCCCTGTCCTGTATTTTCTCTCTTGGAATCAGTCCCACCTCTGTCCCCCTGGCCAGCCATTGGTCACTGGCTCTTTATTGACTAGTCAAAAACAACAACAACATCTATTGCCAGGGACTTGCAGCGGACATATAAACCCAACAACTGAGTTTGGGTCTCAAACTGCTCAGAATGTACCGTGCTTCTCATCTGAGCCAACAAATGGAGAGTCAGCAACTCTGGGTGGGACCGGGTATTGCGTCTAACACCACAAATAGCACCTGGCCTTTCAGAGAGCTAAGTTATCACACTAAGTAGGAAAGATGAAAGTACAGAACCAAAGGCAAGAAAGTCAAGTCACAGTTCACCAATGCTCACAGCAAAGGAGGCTGAAGACTTGTGTGCAAGGCCAGCAAGAAGGCAAGTCCTCAGAAGGACCAAGGGCAGCGCTGCTGTCTGATAACACCCGTGATGGGTTCCTCAAGGACAGTAGAACGTGTTCATTCCGTTAGGCTAATATCTTTTCATCTTCCAGTGGAATCTCTCCCTCCCTCCCTCCTGAGCACACTGACATGGCATTATGCCGTAGACCATCTAAAAATGAGCCATCTCAGTATGTCAGATCCCACTGACTACTCAACACACAGCTACTTCACTGACAAAGGATTTCAGAGATGCTTTCCCACCAAAACCAACAGAGCTGCATTGTGGAACAGAAAACAATATCTGCATTTAGATCTAAGATAAGCCATCAGGCTAAGCAGTATTGGAGAGGAAAGCAAATGAGCTGACCCCTGGACTTTTCCATCAATTTCTAAAAAGCTACCTTATAAAAACACTGTCTGGGGTATAAATAATACCCATGTCGTTCTCAATTTTATATCAAATTTAAATACAGCACCATTTCTTCAAGAGCATTCTCTTTGAACGAGTCTGAGCCAAGTGTTCTTCTCCAAGGATGGCCAGGAGAAGCCCCTCCCAATGGTCTCTTGGTCCCAGAGTCAGCCATCCCGGCACCACACCCCCTCTTCCTGGTGTCAGATGCTCTACAGCAGGCCGGCACGCTTACCCTCTGTGCTTTGTATTCCTGAGACAGGATCTGGACCAGCTTCAGCTCCATTTGGAAGAAGTGCGGTTCTTTGACGTGTTTGGCTTCAGTGAAACAGCAGGGGCGTGGCAATGCTTCATGTGTAACAACCCGGAAAAGGCGACCGGTGAGTGGCCCCACTTGTCATGAAGAACCAGTTGTGCTCCCCCTGCCCTTGGACTTACAGGGATCCGTGAGCCCAGTGGCTCTAATTGGCCTTCTTCTTGGTAAATATCCTATGTTATACTAATTTAAAGTAGTGTCTGATCTCCACCTCGTACTAAGAAAGGGATCTCACTGGAGTGGCTATGTTTAAAATAATAATAATAATATGGCAGGACACTAGAGAGGAGAGAGACAGAGTCAGAAAGGAGGGCAAGGCATCTTTGACCTCTTTGATCTCTGACCTTAAGAAAACAAGACTGGGCTGGATTTATGGTAGAGCATTTGCACAGCAAGTGTGAACTCCCAGGTTCACTCCCCAGTGTTATTTTAAAGGACAAAGAGGAACAGGAGAAACAAAAAAAAAAAAAATGACAGAAGGAAGGAAAGAAGGAAAAAAGAAGGGCGGGAGGGAGGAACAGAGAACTCTGAAAATACCTTTATTTCACCCAGATGAACCTGAGGATTAGAGAAAGCAAACATTCTGTCCAGCTGTGTTCTAGAGCCTCAAAGAACAGAGGCCACACTAAACATGGAACTGAGCACCCAGGCCATATTGACATATGATGTTGCTTGATGAATTAACCATGTTCACTGGAAACAAACATTTGTTAACCCTTATTCACCATCCCTGATCTTTTTCTGCTGCTCAAGGACTTTAGTATACTAACCTGACTGTGATGGTCTATGCTCAGCCCAGGGACTGGCATTATTAGGTCTGACCCTGGAGGAGTAGGTGTGGCCTTGTTGGAATAGGTGAGTCACTGTGGGCATGTGATTTAAGACTCTCAACCTAGCTGCCTGGAAACCAGCCTTCCACTAACAGCCTTCAGATGAAGATGTAGAACTCTCAGCTCCTCCTGCACCATACCTGCCTGGATGCTGCCATGCTCCCACCTTGATGACAATAAACTGAACCTCTGAACCTGTCAGCCAGCTCCAATTAAATGTTGTCCTTATAAGAGTTGTGTCTAGGTCATGGTGTCTGTTCACCTAAGTAAGACCCTGACTAAAAGTAAATGTGAGTAAAAGCAAATCATCTTGCTATGCCTACCAGACACCTACTTTGATTTAGTCAATACAAGTTCAAGTAAATGCTGCATTTCTGGGACCTTTGCCTCCAATTTAAGAATTTTTTTTAATCATATTAAAGGTAACCATTGTGGCAAGTCTGTCCTTCTGTTGACTTCAAAGACATTGAGGCTTGAATCTTAACAAACAAAATAAAACAAAACAAAAAACCAGTGTTTGTTTGACCAGAGATGCTAGGGGCTTACAGAGAAGTACGAATTAAAATTCATTACCCAGAGGAAGAGATACAGAAGGCTGAAGCTGACAGGGAAGGATGGCGCATTAGTGATGCACAGACTGTGGGCTGATTACAGAGTCTGGATTAAGGCCATACCAGAACCTCAGATTTTTAAAAGTTAATTCAAGCAAATGAGAAATTGGGGGATTGAATGCCTCCATTGTAAAATATTCTAATTAGAGTTCTACCTCGCATGCAAAGAGAGAGAGCATCTAAGAAGCTTATTTGAGAACATGGTGCAATAAGGTTCTCCCTTAGGTAGCTCTGAGATGGCTCTTCAGAATGTTCACTCCAAGTGAGCTAAGTCCTTAATTCAAAAAAATGCTAAGTCAGCCTGTCTGAAGGAAGCCCCGGGAAAAAGAACTAAATGGTACCAGGTGTTCCTTTAATGTGTGTTTTCTCAAATTCACTGCCACACACTTGAAAAGAACATTTTGCACATCACTGTCTTATTTGTTTTTCCCACCATGAAGCACAGGCTGGGAACACAGAGTGATAAAAACTCTAACAAGGCCAAATACTTTACAGCAGAACATATTGGATCAAAATGTTTGGCCCTGAGAAGTTCAGCGTATTTGAATTTCTGCACTCATTTCCTTGGGCTACATGAAAGAGGATTTGAGACAGAGAGAAATCCTCTTCTAAACTGTTATTCTCCCATTCATGAGTCCCTGGAGAGTTTATATACGCTGTTGATTTCATCTTCTGTTTATATAGGCATATGAATTATATATTTGATCTAAGCAAAAGGTCTAGCATAATCCTGCAGCCAAATGTATTCCTCGGGGAGGTGGCATTAGTGTTCATGTTGTGTTTAAATTTCATCGTGAAAGATGAGTAAGACACAGATGAACACTTGGGCTGTGGCATGAACAGTCAGCCTAATGCAGCCCATTAGTCACATATGCATGTGTGCCTTTTGCATAGGCTATGTGTCTTCTACGGGACACCTGGAGACAGAAAGTTGAAGATGGTGCCGAGCCTCTACTTTAGAAGGGATCCACAATCCAGCTAGAGCCAGGAACCTTCTATGAGAAAAATCTTGTTCCCTAACATACTGTAAATACTTATTGAATGGGTGAGTGTGTACAAACATTTAGAAACGGCAAAGTCAAAAATCCCTTAATATTAAAATGTGATTCTTCTAGAGGGTGAAGATGAGTTAACCATATCAAATACACATCACAATACCATAGTTAGGGCACTGGGAGCCTGGTAAGAGAACTTTGGTCCTGTTTCTTCCATAAGCGAACTCACCACAGAGAAACCAAATGGCCAGCCTCACACAGGCTGTATTATGTCCAGCTGTGTGCTGTGTACAACCCTTGACCCCACGTGTGCTCGCTTTGGGTCAGAATCCCTGCCAGCTGTGAGAGGGGGACCCTAAACATGGCTGGATTGGACTCTTGTAGGAACCAGGACCCAGGAGGGGTTGCGGGAGGCCGGAGGAGTGAACCGAGGAAACAGACCAGCATCCAGGTGCAGATCTATTGTACCGCTCAACAGCAGGCGTTTCTTATATAACCTTTGGACCAACGGGGAATCAGCATGAGCTCAGGAGTAGCCAACTATCCCTCTGTCACTGTGCTCCCTGTTTGTGTCACAGCGGACACAGGCACGTGTAATGTTACGGAGTTAGGGAGGTATGTTAAGCCTCCCTCATTGTCCACCTGCTCACACCCAAGAGCCACAGCACCACAGCTTCTAATAGAAAGGACTGAATCGGCTGACTTTTGCATTTCCCTCCCACAGGGACTAATCAATAATACAGTAATTGTACTCATATAGTCTGCGTTTCAATATTTTTAACGACTGCCCACCCTCTCCACGAATAGGGAACAAGCCATAAGCAAATTATACAACAGGAAGGAAATTCAGAAATATAAAGCATTTCTTAGCATGTCCAGGCTACGGTTGTATGGGTCTTTCAGAAGCCAACAGTCATGAACTGACTTGTATTGTCACCTCACATACGTCCTAGGCCAGCTGAAATTCTTACCACTGTATTCCAGTCTCTCGCATTCACACAGAAACTTGCTGGAGTTTGACAGTTAGTGCTCAATACTACTGAATTGAGTGAGGGTAAAAGTTAGAGAGACCCTGAGATCATGCTAATTTACTTTTCTAACTAATGTGTTGTTGCATGTTATACATGTGTGTTTCTTCCTTTTCTGTCATTACTGACTCCATTTTACAAAGAAAAGAAAGGGAAACATACAACCAGCATTTTGGTCCAAGGTCGAACAGTTGCCTACTAGTCGAACTGGTGTTTTCTACAAGATAAGCAAATTCCAGAAACTGAATTTCATCCTCTAGGGCCAGTCCAAAGTAAAACATGGAGTTGTAGAAATTTCCATGACAATTATTCCACAATGTTCTAGTGTGCTGTAAAGTCTAAAAGGAAGTTTAATTGTTTAGATGTGATCTGCCTCTCCGGTTTATTTTACAAGAGCGAGAACTTTGATGTGGTAATCAGTGGCTAATTGTTACATGTGGCTAATGATTTCAATAGAAACTATTTCCAGTCCGATTGCTGACTCAGTTCCAATAGTCATTTTACAAAGGTACAAAGCAGATGATTTCAAAATCCCAGAAATAACTCGGAAGCCCTCTGAGACCTGTCTGGATACCACAGAGCCATCACTCGAGTGAACGAGAGAACAGAGGTTGAGCAAGAAGGATCTAGCGAACGTAACTGCCTTCTGGGAAACCACGCAAAGCCCCTTTACAGCTGCCAGGCTTGGACCTGCAGGAGCTGTGACAATAAGAGACTGAAGGCTGCCTGGGCTGCGGGACTTACTGTCTGCCACGTTGTTTTTAAGTAGGAGGATAAGTAGGTCATAGGCTCAGAATTTTGGCACTCACCATCCTTCATAAATCTGAGTGACCCCCAACGGAGTCGCGCTCTGAGTCATTTGATATTTAGACTTTGAATGTGGTTGTCAGTGGGAGTCTCCATGGATTCTAAAAGAAAACGGGAGAATTCTTTTTTGAATAATGTTCTATGGTGATCCTTCTGTAGAACTGATATAATGTTCGCTGTAGAACATGCTGCTCTTTCTATCACACAGCAGAAGGGATTCTAAATACAGCTGGTGTGGACAGGCCTTCATGGCGGGGAGACGATCTTCAGACACTAAAGAAACTGGGAACTGTGGTGTGACTCTTCTTCAGTGCACACCATTCCTGTGGCTCACATGCCTTTCCATGTCAAATGCCAACATGAATAGGGCCATCTTGTAAGCCCACAAAGAGCTAGAGTCCACAAATGAGACTTCACCATTTAATTTCATAGAACTTCAACACAGTGAAAGAATCCACTTTGGATTTGTGCAATGCTGGGGCTGTCTTGTATCTTTCCTCCGGCCACACAGGTTTGAGCACAGGCTTATCTGCTAAGTATTGTCAGAGTGCCACAAACAGCACAACACTAAAGATTTCACAGGTCATAGCACCGCTGTTGGTGACTAGTGTGTATGGGTTAATTACATAAAATTGAGCCTCAGCTTGTTGTTCTGATACTCTGAATTATCCATAACAATATAAACATGTGCTCATCAACCCAGATGATTTATTGTCTTGAAATTCTATTCCTTTCCTCATCATCTTTCAACTTCTAGTTCTATACTGCAGCATCACACACACACACACACACACACACACACACACACACACACACACACATCTCTCTCTCTACTCCAAGGCTGGATAAACTCTCCTTCCCTTTACTCTTTCTGTCTTCTGCCTGCATGTCTACACTGCATGTGGCATATCTGCATGAGTCTTTCCCAAGAGAGTAAACAAGAGGAACCATGTATTGTTCCAGGCCTAGGGCACAGCCATGTTTAATAAGCACTAACAGATAGATAGATTAGATAGATAGATAGATAGATAGATAGATAGATAGATAGATAGATAGATAGATGATGGGTGGGTGGGTGGGTGGATGGATGGATGCGCATGAATGTACACATGCCCTTTGTAAACCTTTCTCTCTTTGGAATATTTTTTTCTTATCCTCACTCTTCTTCAATTTGCTACTGAGAAGTGATTTCTTATCTACCACCCACACCTTAAAGTCCATCTACCAATTTTTTTAATAAAAATTGCATGTCACTCTGCATCTATAGTCCCAGGCACTCAAGAGACTGCGAAGGGAAATTCAGATGTTTAAGATGAGCTGGGCAACATACCAAGACAAGACTCAAGACCCCAGCTATAATTCAGCACCCCTACAGCCTTCTGATTTTTGACTAGGATGTCAAATATATATGGAGAAAAGCCAGCATGCTGTTGGGAAAACTGGATATCTCTACAGTATAGGAATGAAACTTGATTCTCCATTCTCACCTTGAACACAAATCAGTTCTAGAAATCTCAGTGTTACACCTGAAACTCTGAGAGTTCTAGAAGAAAAAAATAGGGAATAGACTTCAGGATGCAGGCTCAGGAAAGAACCTTTGCAATAGGACCCTGATTGCCCAGGAACTAGAACCCACAAGCAACAAGCAGGACTTCATATCAAGAGTCTATACTGCAAAGCAGACTGTTATCTTCTAAGGGCAAGCTACAGAATTGGGGAAATGTCTTTGCCAACTACATATCTGATAGGGGATTTGCATCTAGAATAGATAGAGAACTAAAAAAAAAAAAAAAAAACAACACTAAGAAAATAAACACAATTAAAAAGGAGCCTACGGACCATCTGTGCCTATGTAACTAAACAGAGTTCTCTAAGAAAGAAACACACAAGGCTAATTTTCAATTTTTACAAACTTATAGGAGCCTAGACAAAAGGTTCTGTACAGCATGGAGCATGAATGACACAGAGGTAGTTGTATCACTAAAAGCTCGTCCAGTCTGGATGAGGACTAAGGACAGCTGTACCTCCAAGTTCTCTGCAGGCAGCTAGATGATCAGAGTCTTCACCCAACAGTGCAGCTGGTTGAAGAGTTTCCACCCCGGTATATTTTCAGTGCTTATATAAATTGGAGTAAGAACCCTTGTGGATCTTGTTTGATTCAGGAACTTCTTGATATTTGTGAGTTGTTTCCTTTCTGAATCTCTTGAACCTACTCCATCCTCCTTGGAGATGTTTCAGTTTGAATATCATTGTTACATAGCCACCAAATCTTGTATCTTAGAATAATTTCAGTAGTAAAATTTTTCTCTGTCAATAGTTACAAATTACAAATATTAATTTTAAAAGGAGAAAAGTAGAAATTCACCTGAATACATTTACAGCATATATTTTGTGTCACATGTCCCTTTATATAAACATTTTTATAAACAAGTTCTTTTTAGCACTGCTATAAAAAATATCATTTTATTTAACAGGATGTATGTGGTTTTTATATGTGTGTGTTGAAAATTTATGGGTGCTTACATATACCTTAGTACACATATGCTTGTTTGTATATACACTTAAAATATACATCATATGATGTAGTGTGTGTTAGTGCTTCTAACACAGACATATTAAACTTTAGCTTATTGTCCAAAAGTTTGATGTCAAGT
Source organism: Micromys minutus (assembly GCF_963924665.1). Lineage (NCBI taxonomy): Eukaryota > Metazoa > Chordata > Mammalia > Rodentia > Muridae > Micromys > Micromys minutus. The sequence continues at coordinate 4,204,465 of NC_137973.1, read as the reverse complement.
GTTGAACTATAGCAGATGAAAATTGTTGCATTTTTTTTCTTTTAATCACATGAAAACATTATGTCTTGAAGTCCAGATTATTATACATATAGAGACAGGAGTGTGGTTAGAATTGCATTCCACAGGTTAACCCTTTCTATCACAAACTTTGCACCACTGTGCAAATGTCCATATATCCCCACATCAGGCAAGCTCTACCATACTCTGACAGTATGAGAAAGTAGTCAACATTTAAAACTATCAGCCCACTTGTTCCTGAATATTTAAGTCCACACCTCAACAGCTATTCCAAAAGAAGTTAAAAAACTACAAGTGACAAAGAAAAATTAATTAATTTAAGATTTGACTGAACTGGAGGAAGAATCTAAGCTCACTCCACTATGCTGAACTTACAATAGAAACACATAAGATGAAAGCCAGAGTCTGTACAGACTGTTGTGAGACAGTTTAACTCCACCCAGGATGCGTCCAACCTCGCAGGTTATGTCTGTCCTTAGACAGCTGCTTTCTGCTGCCCAGCTCTTGGCATGGAGGGGCTGCTGTATTTTTGTAATATTTACTGGCTGTTTTTCCTCTTTCTTTGACATTCTTCAGTTTTGGGGGATTTGGGGTGCTATGCCACGTACTGTTGAGCCGATGTGGAATGTTCTGGAATGTGTTTATTCTCAGAAGAGATATCAGAAGCAAATGTATGTAGGAGTCAGGCTAGGATGGAGAAGCGTTGCCTGAGACCCTTTCTTCATAGCCTTTTGGCTTTAGGACTGGCACAGTGATTCATCATTGCTGGTGTCTTAGTTCAGACAGTGCTTGCCTCGGACTTTACATCATCTCAATAATGGTTCTTTCCTTTCCTCAGCATTTTGTAAAGACATTGGTGCAAACTGTCTGCCATTGCCAGGATGAGAGTCTTCCCTGGTTATCTGATCTGGACCCACACTGGGAAGGAGGAGGCAGATAGAGGCCAGAGCTGAAGATCAAATTAAAAGCAACAGACATCCAGAAACAAGGACTCTTAGGCTGGGTTTACCTCCAATTTATTCTCAAATTCTTAAATAATTTGCATTTCAGGTGAGGAAGTTCCCCTGTTCTTTCCACATCTTTGGAGATCTTTGTCTCTGTGTTCATTCATGTTCTGCCTGGAAGTCTTGATCATAGGAGTTTACCCAAAACTTTCCAAATCATAACACCAAATGACCTCATAATAATCTTTGAAAATAATACCAGGCCAAAAACAAAAGCCTTTTCTGTTACCAGTTTACCAATAACTTTTTGTTTACAGGGAACCACTGCTTACAGTGGAGTGAGAGGGAAAGATCCTGGCAACTGGATTCTCCTCAGGGTTTTAAATTTGGAGACTAGGTGGTCACACATTTTCTTCACATATGGCTGAGTCAAAAGGATTAGCAAATATGCACATTCATGGGCTGTCTTCTATATTTCCCTGTATTCCCAAACAAATTAGGGAATAGATTTTTTTTAAAATTGTATTTACTTAGAAGCATTCAGAATGTCAACAAAACACGCGCAATTTTTTTTTTTTTTTTTTTTTTTTTGCAATTACAGAGTGGTATTCAGTTAACAGAGCAATTATCTTCTTATAAGCTGCATCAGAGACAACTGAAGATGAAGGGAAAAAAAAAACCCAAAATAAAACCAAAAGAAAAAAAACCGAAAGAAAAAAAAAAAACCAAACTACTGTCCCCATATATAACTAATTTGTGCTGTGCACCAACAAAAACCTGCTTTAAATTTCCATGCCAATTTACAACCCCCAGACTGTACCAGGCAAGGTTAGTGGCTATTGAAAATACCACCAGGACAGGGCTATCTAAAGACACATTCGGTAGTGTGTTAACTATACAAAAAAAGACACTGTACAGTTTAAAAACAAATCTTACACAGCCTTACATTTCAATTTTTTTCTTTAAAAGGAGTGAGTTGTGTACACGGGGGTTAAATGCTTTTTAGACAAGAAAAAAAAAACTGCACTAGAACCAACTTATTCATCATCATCTTCTTCTTCTTCATCTTCATCTTCCTCTTCTTCCTCCTCTTCCTCATCTTCTTTATCCTCCTCATCATCTTCTTCTTTCTTCTTTTTCTTGCTCTTTTCAGCCTTGACCACCCCCTTTTTCGCTGCATCAGGTTTTCCTTTAGCTCTGTAGGCAGCAATATCCTTCTCGTACTTCTCCTTCAGCTTGGCGGCCTTCTTCTCACGGGGCTGCTTGTCATCCGCGGCAGTGTTGTTCCACATCTCCCCTAGTTTCTTTGCGACATCACCAATGGATAAGCCAGGATGCTCACCTTTGATTTTTGGGCAGTACTCAGAACAGAACAAGAAGAAGGCCGAAGGAGGCCTCTTGGGTGCATTGGGGTCCTTGAACTTCTTTTTGGTCTCCCCTTTTGGGGGGATGTAGGTTTTCATTTCTCTTTCATAACGAGCCTTGTCAGCCTTTGCCATATCTTCAAATTTCCCCTTTTCTTTAGCAGACATGGTCTTTCACCTCTCTGAGCATTTCTTGGAGAACTCTGAGAAGTTGACAGAAGCATCCGGGTGCTTCTTCTTGTGCTCCTCCCGGCAGGTTTGCACAGAGAATGCACATGAGGACATCTTGCCTCTCGGCTTCTTAGGATCTCCTTCGCCCATGTTTAGGTGATCTCCTCCGTGAGGCACAGAGTCGCCCAGTGCCCATCCAGCTCTCGCCTGCCCTGGCGCTGTGTCTGTGGGGCTCAATGGACTGCAATGGGGAATAGATTTTAGTAAAGAAAATGGATTTATTGGCAGTTTGACAAACTAGGGAGAAAAAATCAAATTTCTTTCTACCATGACTATGGCAGCTTTACACTTTGTAGATAGATAGATAGATAGATAGATAGATAGATAGATAGATAGATAGATAGATGATAGATAGGCAGACAGATAGATAAATAGGTGATAGATAGATAGACAGATAGATAGGTGATAGATAGATAGATAGGTGATAGATAGATAGATAGATAGATAGATAGATAGATAGATAGATAGATGATAGATAGATAGATGATAGACAGATAGATGATAGATAGATAATAGATAGATGATAGATAGATAGATAGATAGATAGATAGATAGATAGGTGATAGATAGATAGATAGATAGATAGATAGATAGATAGATAGATAGATAGACAGATAGATAGACAGACAGATAGACAGACAGATGATAGATGGATGGGTGAGTGGGTGGGTGGGCAGGCAGGTGAATGGATGAATGGATGGATGGATGGATGGATGTATAGATGGATGGATGGATGGATGGATGGATGGATGGATGGATGGATGGATGGATAGATGGATGGATGGATGGATGGATGGATGGATGGATGAATGGATGGATGGAAGGATGGATGGATGGATGGATGGATGGATGGATGGATGGATGGATGATTTTGCTGTCATACGGTCTCATCAGTCCTTTCCTAGAATAATGTAAATCAGCCCCAAGTCAGCTTCCTTCTCTGCAGGTTGTCTCCATGCCCAGATCTCAGCATGAAGAGTCTACTATAGATCACAAATTATAGTTACAAGATGTTGCCAATAATATCATAAGAGCTCATTAATGAGACCTACATGGGCTATGTGTATAAAACTCTTTCATGTTAAAAGTTTAATCCGAAGATTGAACATTTATCTCCATTTCTTTCTACTTCCTTATCTTTTCTTATTTGTCCCTTCTCCATTATGAGTCCCTCATAAAAGTAGACATACCGCTCAGAATTGATAAAATGTCTGCCTGCTTAAAGAGTGCCCTTAGATTTTATTTGCTTGTTCACCCGCCTGAAGAGACAGCTCAGAATGTAAAACAGTTGCCTTGCAGAATGAGGATCTGGGTTCAGATCCCCAGAATGGACAGAAAAGATTATACCAAGTGGCATTACCTCAGCTATGCCAGATGAGAGAAAGAAAGAAACATGCAGGCTTGAGGCTCACTGTCCATCTGGTCTACCCCTGCTAGGCAAGGCTCTAGACCAAAGCCTTGTGAAATGAAACCCAAGGTTGTCCTCTGAACTATATACACACATGCACACACATACATGCTATATGCACACACAAGCACACAAGAAATGAATTCTGTTTCATCAATAGTGTAAGCCTGTGGGTTGATGTAAAGGTGATACATGATTGGCGACTGCAGAGGTAGATGGGGAGAAGGCTAAGAAAACAGAATAGGAAAAGAGAGAAAAGAGGAATTCCGGGAGGAATGGAAATACAGGCAGATGTGTATATTTCTCTTGGTGCATTCTGTGGCTTGATGAGGTTGTTGTTATTTCTAAGGGTTTCTGTGGGTATTCTTTGTCTCATATAGGAGGGCAGTTTTTATATCTTTGTCCATAGGTTGTGAGCTTATTGTGTAGAGGGTTTGTGGATTGAGAATTTAATATATGAACCTGCTTGGTAAGTTACCGGCTGGGCTGTGGAGGAAAGGAACACACCAGGGCTGTCATATCCACTGGGACAGAAGCAGTAAAGGGGTGGTAGAGTGAACCACAACAGAGTTTATAGAGGCAGCGAAAGGCCACCAAGTTAGAGATCCCAGCAGTGTCATATGGGCCCCCGTGGAAGCTGGCAAAGAGGGATAAAAGGTTAGCCATCCTTTTACTATTAACTGCATAAGCCAAATTCCACAAATACTGATTCTAAGCCCTTAGTAATTTTAATTTTTAAAAAATCCAACAACATGTATATGATCATGCTGTTCTCCTCGTCTTTTATTCTGTAAAGAAGTCATAACCATTTTTGCCTGCTATTTTTTTGGCTTTACTTTTTTGTTTGTTATTTGGCCAATTATTCTCATCCTTCATTACAAAACTCAAAGCTTCCGGGGAGTTCTTGAAAGACAGAGAGCATGTAGATCGTTGCTTTCCATAGTCTGGAGACCTCATTAAAACCCTCGCCACCCCTCAAAAGTAAGATACAATGGATTTGGGGCAGTGCTTTGGAAAGTGCATTTTCACAAACTATCAGCTGACTCTGAAGAAGGTGACCCCAGAACACAGGCTAAAGGTGTTAGAAAGTGTCATTCTAACAGTCTGGAAGGTTGATACTCTGTGGTTTGTCAGAGACATCTGGAAAGTTCCCTGTACTTTGGTGAATATGAAACTAATGAGCAATGATTTGGTTGTGTGATAGAACCTTCATAAGACTGTGATCTCACGTTCCTGCTTTAGTCCCATGGCATCTTACAGGAGCAGTTCTGACCACTTTGTGCTCCTGTATTTAGTTATTCACCCTAATAAGGAAGTATGTACTCTAAAATCATAAGAAACATGGCATTTATGAAGATCCTTAGTCATCTTCATAACACTACCAAGAAGGAACTTTGAGATGCTCACTGCACACGAACAAGTTCCCTATAGACTGCAGAGAAGCCACAGCTCCCAGCAGCCATTATTTTGAGGACAACTGTATACCTTTTCTCAGCTCTTATTTCAAAATTCTTATTTTGAAACTCAGTTTGGGAAAATTCCATATTTTCTCCCAGATATGCCTTCTTTTAAAACCATTTACCTATGACCACAAGAAAAGAATATATATAAATTCAAATATCACAAATGGAATACATGATGGGCTCAAATAGCTGTTGTTTTTCTACAATGCGGTATGGTTCTTTATGGGCAATAAGGCGTGGCTGTCTATGCGCATTAAGGTGTGTCTATATGCAGTGAGATATTTCAAGGTGGGAAAAGCACACAAAACAAGAAGCTCCGAAGACTGAATGGAGGTCAGTGTGCCTGAGGATTCGCAGATATGCAAATGTTGCTGTCTACTCATTCTTTCCAAAATATTACAAAGTCAAGGTTGAGATAGAAAGAAAGAAGAGCAACCACAGATGTCACGGGAGATCCTTCTAAGGCAGCCAAGTCACAAGTGACAGTCTATGTGAATAAGTCAATCAGGTATTCAAAAAGTGCACTCCTCCCTTGTTAGACTGACTCTCTCACAGGTGGATGTTAAGCCTGCAGAGTCGCTGCCCAGTGCTTTCCCACACCTGTGTCAACAGCGCTTCCCGAACTACCCTCAGTTACCCAGCTTCCTGGGTATGTAATCTGCTTCCTGCTGGACCCCTGCAGGACAGCGCAGATCTCACCTGGTCCCTGCCAGGGTTCCTACAGTGCTTGCTGCCACCTCCTCGACCTAGGACCCTTGCCAATCTTTTAATGGTGCAAAGTCTTGAATGTGATTTATTTTCTCGGTCCTCAGCCCTCAGCCCAGGACTTTTTCCCCAAGTAAATGCTTTGGAACTCACTTCTGAGTCTTCAGACTCTTTAGGTTTTTTGGTGTGGTTTACACACACACACACACACACACACACACACACACACACACATACACACACCTACCTTTCTGCACTTTCTGGAGAATTCCTTCTCCCTTCTTTAGCAAGACCAACTCTCCTGTTATCTCTTCTCAGCTAACAGCAGTATTTCCCCTTGGGTGCTGGGACACACGGCTACATTTCGGGATCTTCACGGATTATTTCTTATTTTATGTTCCATCTTGGATCACAACAGGGGTTAGTGATAACAAATAAGGATCTGAATTCAAATTCTGTGAAAAAAAGTTTTAGTTGATAAATTAGTAACACTTGGGATTTTAAGTACACTAAGAGTTTCAATGTATTCAATGTCATTTCAGCCTGTTGATAATTAAAGAAAAAGAACTGAATCCAGTTGTTAGGGAGTACCCTACCCAAACCGTATTGCTTTGGATAAAGTGCAGTGTTGATTAGAAAGTGAGAGAGTCTTGAATATCCTCTGCATTTTGCAAACACTATTCATCCTATTATTCAATGTCTTAGTTTTCAATAGAATTCTACAATCTTTAGAAAAAGTAATTCAACACTTTGTCTATAAAAACACAGTACTGTCATATTATACTTGTTTATAAGGAAATTCTGTGGGTGAAAAACTTATTAAAATGATGTGTGTTCCATAATGCATAAGCTATATACAATTGTAAACAAAAATGTCTGAATGACATGAGTTAGCATCGGGGAAAGAATTTAAGCCTCTACTCTCCTCCCTCTCTTCCCCTCCTTCTCTTTCTCTTTTTCCTCCTTTCTCTTCATTACTTGGCTTTTACTTAATTCTCTGACACTGATTCTGATGTCTATATTTGATTTCTACCATTCTGCTTTTTGTAAAGTTCTGCTAACATTTCCTTCCTAAAATCCTTTCCATAGACTTTCTCTCTGAGGTAATTCTCACATGGCTGTGGAGAGACCTTTGAGGGAGCAGTGGATTTCTAAAGGAACTCTTGGTGCCTGGTAGGCCCATAGCTCTAGGTCGCCCCTCTCTCGGATTCTGTGCTGTCACACCTCATTCCTTCTGTCACTCTAATGGCGCTTTTCTCTCAGCAGTTTGCCAGTGCAGGGACCTTCCGTCAGAAAAGTACACTGTTATTAAAGACTTTTCGTTAAATCATTTTCATGTGGGAGGGGCACTGATGGCTTCACTGTCGCCTCTTTTGCCTTTTGGCTTTTCCCTTCCTACCGTGGGTACTGGGTGGCCTGGTATGTAGGTGTTTTCACTGTTGGGAGTAGAACAGCACAAAAGAAGCAACGTCTGTGTTTATGAAGAATCCAAATCCATGAAGAACATCATTACAGTGACTTGCTAGTCCAGATCAGTCTATGCACAACAACCACAAAGCTCTCGTTCCAAGTCCATCACAGTCCTTACCACTACGTGATGTATATAATGTATAATTTTTATTTTTAACTGCTTTTTCATATTGTTAGAGCATTCAACTGGATAATCTTTACACCTAAAAGGAAATGAATGTCAAACTAGCCTTCAGAGAACTTTGTTCATGAAAACTACATATTTGATTATCTTATGTTGGACATGTTTTGTCAAGTTAGCAAAGATAAATTGTGTTCATATAGCCAGGTAGACACTGAACATTTTTTAAATTCTACAGCAATGGAAAAAATAAATTTTATTGGGTACAGTTGAATACCACTAAATAGGGTCCTACTCACAATGGTGTCTTCCGTTGCACCCCCACCCCCACCCCCGCTGAAACCTAAGACACTCTCAAAGAAATCTAACAATAAATCTTACACAGCCAGTAAGAGAAATGAAACTCTTCGGTTCCATTCTCAACCTATACTGGACCTTCCGATTCTGTGACAATGTGGAATGGTAGTCTAGTCATTTAACACACGTATAGATTCCTCCACTGCATGCCCCGTACCATGTGAGGCAGCAGGTGTTTTAGCGGGAGACCGCAGAGACAGTCCCCCAGAAAGCTCTCAGGTGAATGAGAGGTAAAGGCCCTCGGGAGGCAAACACCAGTAACCGCACCTGAGTGACAGTGGCAGACATAAGCACTCTAAGCCCCAGGACAGACAGATAAAGGCAACTCTTTCCTGGATTCGGGCAGTTTCTCAAGATGAATGTTTTAAATTGAAATAGATGCCCAGTGCTGGCACATGAGAAGAGGGATCTCAGTTGAGAAGTTGCTTCCATTCGATTGGCCTGCGGACACAGCTGTGGGAGATTGTCCTGCTTCTGAACTGGTGTGGGAGTCCCTGCCCGCTGTGGACACCAGGAAGGTGGGCCCGGAAGAGAGGCAGCTGACAAGCTGGTGATCAGTGGTCTTCCATAGTTCCTACCTCCAGGTCTGGCTGGAGCTCCTGCCTGGCTTCCTTCAATGATAGACTATAAGATGTAAGATGAAATGAACCCTTTCCTCCCCAAACTTCTTTCAGTCAGGGTTTTCACCACAGGGAAGCAAACTAAAGTACTGAGGGCCGTGGGAAGGAGAAAGTAAGGCTCTGTGTAGGACAGAAAACGTCGGTTCCCTGGGGGAAGAAAACAGCTTACATCTACTTGGTTAATGGTTCGATGTAGGTTGTTCGTGTGACATGGAACATGAATGTTTGCTTTTATCCTAGATATGGGCTAAAGTTACAAGAGAAAATAAGCTTATGGCATTACTAAATATTTTATGCTAAAATTTCAAATGTGGTCATTTCAGTCTAATCTAAGGAACTGAATACTATAAACAAAGTGGTCCCAAGGCACAAAATTTTGGTTGTCAGAATTTAAATATCACTAACCAGACTCTCTTATTATAACCTCATTCTACAAAGGGGGGGAGGAGTCTCATGGGGAAGCTGAAGAATTGGCTCAGTAGGAAGGAGTGGCCACACTCTTCCAGAGCTCCCGTCCCTGTATCAGGAGCTTTCCATTCCCTCCTGCAGACTCTGTGGACACTGCATTCATCTGCGTGTGTCTGTGTGTGTGTGTGTGTGTGTGTGTGTGTGCGCGCGCGCGCGCGCACATGTACACATACTTGCTTTTTATTCTTTATTTTTTTATTTATACAGTTCAGACTTTATCCCACTCCAGTCCACCCTCCAACTGTCCACATTCTACAGCTCCCCTTTCCCTCTGTCTCCAAGACAATGCCCCCCACCCCAACCCCCATCCCACCAGACCTCCCCACTCCCTGGGGCCCCAAATCTCTCAAGGGTTAGGCGCACCTTCTCTGACTGAGCTCAGTCCCAGCAGTCCTCTGATGCATATGCGTTGGCAGCCTCATATCAGCTGATGTACACTGCCTGGTAGGTGGCTCAGTGTCTGAGAGATCCCAGAAACCAGATTAGCTGAGACTGCTGGTCCTCCTACAGGGTCGCCCTCCTCCTCAGCTTCTTCGAGCTTTTCCCTAATTCAACCACAGGGGTCAGCAGCTTCTGTCCATTGGTTGGGTGCAAATATCTGCATCTGACTCTTCTGGCTGCTTGTTGGGCGGTCATGACAGGCCCCTGTTTATAGCCACATCATAGCCTCAGTAATAGTGTCAGGCCTTGGAGCCTTCCCCTGAGCTGGCTCCGCTGGGCCTCCTTTTCCTCGGGCTCTTCTCCATTTTTGTCCCTGGAGTTCTTTTAGACAGGAACAATTGTGAGTCAGAGTTCCTGACTGTGGCATGGCAGCTCCATCCCTCCACTTGATGCCCTGACTGTCTAATAGAAGTGGGCTCTGCAAGCTCCTCCCCACTGCAGGGCAAGTCTCTTACCTCCCAGCTCTCTGGTACATTCTGGAGGGTGCCCCCACCTCCTGCCTCCTGAGGTTGCCTGTTTTGATTCTGCTAGCCCTCAAGGCTTGGTCCTCTTCCTCCCCCACCCCCAGTACCTGATTATGTTCCCCCCTTTCCTTCCCTGTCCCCTTTCCCCCCCAGATCTCTCCCTCCCCACTCCTGCTTTCCTCTCCCTCCCAGGTGGGACCGAAGCAACCTCACTTGGACCCTTGGGCTTGTTAGCACATACGCACACACATAATTAAAACTAAAATCTTAAAAAAAATGAAACACGTCATTTGGGGCTTTCGACCCTTTCCCACCACCACGCCTGAAATGATCTTCTTGGCACAAAGCAGGAAGGTGTGAGCAAGTTGACAAATTGTTGGCAAAATTGTTGCAAAAGTTTTCCTTGTTTATTGTGGATGCATGTGTACTCGTATGTGCACCGTGTGCTTATAGACACTGTCAGAGGCCCGAAGAGAGCACTGACCTCCTGGGACTGAAGTTAGAGGTGGTTGTGAGCCGCAGGGTGGGTGCTGGGAGCCCAACCCGTGTCCTCTGCAAGACCAGGAAGCACTGAGTGGTCTCTGCAGACCCTCGCTGGTCATGTTTCAGACACAGTTATGACTTTTGATCATGTGCCAAGTGAATAACAGAAAAGAAAATAAGTGCTTGATCATTCTGCTTCCCTTCGTAGTTGTAAATCAAGACGGCCAGCCTCTCATCGAAGGCAAACTCAAGGAGAAGCAAGTGAGGTGGAAGTTCATCAAGAGGTGGAAAACTCGCTACTTTACACTGGCCGGAAACCAGCTTCTGTTTCAGAAGGGGAAATCTGTGAGTTCTCTGACACGTCTCTACACTTGAATTGTTTTTCTTTCCTTCAAAACCCACCACAGTCCTAAAGCACACAGATGCAAAATCACCGTTGGGAGTCTCAGAAGCTCACACACATGCTTCTAAATATCTTACCATATGAATGCCTCGTGCTTAAGGCAATCCAGAAATCTGTTCAACACAACTCTGCACTAGACTGGCTAGTGAAAGCCATGATTTCCACTTTGGCCTAAGTTGGAGTCTCTAAGAGATTAGGAAGACTCCCCAAGTGGCTGATTGTAAAGCTGTGTCTCCTGCCTCTGTTCCCCACAATGCTGCCACTGTGGGAGGAGGCCTTAAGAGAGGGCCTTATTGTATAGCAGTGGCTGGCCTTGAACTTACAGTGATCATATTGCCTCTGCCTCTAGAGTGCTCCAGGGTGTGCCACCACATCAAACACCAGTGCATGGTGGTGGCTGTGGTGACGGCAATGTTATCTTTGAGAAGACTGTCTCACCGTGTAGCCCTGGCTGACCTTAGACTCAGAGTGCTGCCTGTTTACCTGGAACGTGATGTTATCCTTTATCCTGAAAAGACCGTTAGTGTAACAGAGATAGTCCTTCCTCTGTGATTTTGTTCCGTGCTGCAGGGATGGATGGATGCCACCAGTTATGGGATCCACCTTTTTCTCATTGACTCAAATGCTGGTCTCTTCTAGAAACATACAGGCACACTCAGGAACCATGTTTTAATGGCTATTTGGGGACCGATTCACCCAGGCAAGTTGGGACATCCCTTTAACCATCATATAAACTAAACTATTGCCTCATTATTCAATTAAATGAGTTAAACATTAAGCAGTCCTCTCTGAACAAATGCACCACATTTTCAGAGTTCTCTCTAGAGATGTTATTGAGATATTTTTCTCAGTGAGAGTTAAGTATAGTACGTCTGAATTATGATGAATTCTGAGAAAGGATTTCTTTAATCAGACCTCGCTCAAAAGGATTTTTGCATTTTAAAAACGCCATTTTGTGAAACTTTGAAGTTACGTATCTTTTTTAGTCTGTGCCATACAGAGGTGGCTTTTCTCTGGCTAAAGGTGATAGGGTGACAGCATGTTCAATTGGAAGAGTTATTGGGTTTTAAAGAAATATTTTTTGGCATCAGTCCACATTGAAACCGTTTAAGTGTTTGAAATTACCATCTGAATTTCCTGTTCCTGCATTTACTCAAGAACTCGGGAATAAGATGCACTAAATATCTCAGACCCTTAGAACAAACACAGAGCTGGTCTATGAAACTATTTCCAAGCGCTCAGATGATGGTCTATATTTTTCTCACCCCAGTTTTAAGCTTTTAACTAAGTTCTAAAGAAGAAGCTGCTTGGTATCTTTATTGGGGAATAACAGTTTGGCATTGTAGAAATCTGACAGAGCATGTGTCTCAGTGGTGGGAGACAATAGAGAACAAAACACCTCTCATCACAAGGGCGCGATTTCCATGAGGGCTGGAAACCCTGCTGAAATCTAGCCACATCCTTGACAGCCATCTTTAAAGAGATCAGCGAGAACTCCGCCTGAAAGGCAAACCCAGACATAGAACAGATTCACATTCCTATGGGCTTGATTTCCATAAACCGGCTGGACAGCTGTGCTCTCTCTGTCCCTCTTACCTGGCCTCCCTTACCTCACTGCAGGAACTCTCTCTTCTCCATCAGTTTCTGTGCTAAGACTGACCACAACACAATTTATTATCAATAATCCTTAATATAAATCAAGTTAGTCTAATACAGTATATAGTGGAGAGGTCCTCAAATGTTGTCCTGTGTCACCCCTAAAATAATTTTTAGAGAAAAAAAATCTATGTAATACCTTGTAACATCTTAAATGTCATCAACACATTTATCATGAGTTTATACGGTTTTAATTTATGTTGTACTATAAATATTGGCATTTTAAAATAAAATATATATTTTCTCTTTAATTTAAATATTTTAAAATGTTCCTCTTTAAATATAATTACTGAGTAAAATAAAATACCACAACACATTAACTCAGTATCACGCATCTTTTTAAAAACACATGTATTAGTATCCTTAGTGGAGATATCTCCTTGTGTCTGTTTCTCTTGAACTTAGATATCTTACTACCTATCCCTAGCAATGTCCCAACTGCTTGGTTATCTTTCAGATTTGTTTCGTTTTTAGTTATAAGTGTCTGTGTAATGGGTCAGTGCCCATGGGAGCCAGACCATGCTAGCGATCACCTGGAGCTTAGGTTACAGACGAGTGTGAACATCCAGTATCAGTGCTAGAAACTGAACTCGGGTCCTTAGCAAGAACGGCCCATGCTCTTAGCCACCAGGCCATAGCTCCAGTCCTCCCTCTCACTGTTCTGTGTAAGACCACCATGTGCATGAATGGAAACGTAATGGTTTTAACTTCTGTGATCATCGACTTCTAAGTATCCATTTTTCTGATTGACTTCTCTCTTTTTTAAGTTATCTCATTTATGAATGCATTTCAGAACAATGCCATATTAGTAAATCAGTATTAAACATTCAAATGGAAATGCTAGACCTGGAAGATGGCTTAATGGGTAAAGTGCTTGCTTCATAAGCATGAAGGCTTGAGTTTGAACCTCTAGCGCCCATGTAAAAGGCAGACAGCCGCTCTTGTCTCTAACCCGACTGGAAAGTTGGGTCTCAGAGGTTCACTGATCAGTGTAGCCAAAATGACACGCTTAGGCGGGTGAGAGGTTCTGTCTCCAAAAACAACGTGGAGAGTGTTAAAGAGAGGCATCTGGTGTTGACCCCTGACGTCTACATATGCACACACACACACACACACACACACACACATACACACACACAGAGGAGAAAGGAAACAAATGCTATCTATTAAAAAATTGATATAGAAAAGTTATGTTGTCTTGATATGACAATACTTCCCTAACACTACTGTTGATTTGGGGGGGGTCAGTGTTCCTGAGTCTTTTCTAAGCTGAGACTACACTCTAGAAAGTGTGTGGTGAGAACACTGCTTTTTCCTCGAAAAGCAGAGGCGGGGGGATGACTGTCAGAAAGGAGGTAGAAAAGAACAGTTAGCAAGATGCCCAACCACAGGTACATTTTCCAGTGAACAAAATTTGTTCGCGGCTTTTAGACATTTTTTAATTGTCTTAAAACCATTCATGCTAGCCCAATCTGATGACTCTGGTCACAGAGGTCCCTAAACGTCTGCTTTCCTAAGACATAAACGTAACATCACTAAGTAATGCTTATGGAGAGCGTGTGCTTCTAGTGCCGAAATTTCAAAAGTTACTCAGACGCTAGGTTTTCAATTCCCGTTTCCAGACCTACCCCACAGGAAAGCCCAACACTAGGCCTTTCCAACTAGTGAAAATCTTGAGGTGAGATTATTCCAGATCTCACTGCTTCCTGGCCCTGTTGATAGTTAATGTAATCAGGAGGTGACAGAAGGAGCCAAGAACCATGAGTGAAGCATTTCTTTCCAATTTCACTCATAGCTTTCAGTAATCGGGCTATCTTGTGAAGGCATGTGGTACTGTAACAGGAACCAATTTTTGGCCTTCTGTTGTCCTAATGACTCTGTGGGCCTTGGTACCCAAACCAGAAAGGCCTCAAGCCATAGGATATGAAAGAACCAGGCCCTCTGGGGAATAGGCTACATCAGGAGCCTACCCATGATCTTTCCTTTCCGTTCATTTCAGAAGGACGACCCTGACGATTCCCCGCTAGAACTCAGCAAAGTGCAGAGTGTGAAAGCCGTAGCCAAGAAACGCCGGGACCGCTCTCTCCCCCGGGCTTTTGAAATCTTCACAGACAGCAAGACCTATGTTTTCAAAGCCAAGGATGAGAAGAACGCGGAGGAGTGGCTGCAGTGCATCCACGTGGCGCTGGCCCAGGCGAAGGAGAGGGAGAGCCGAGAAGTAACCACATATCTGTAGGAATTCTCACACCCGCTCTTACGGCCACGCAAGATAGGCACTGCAAGTGAGTGTCAGCAAAAAGGAACCCACCATGGCGCTATTGGGTTTCACTAAATACCAGGAAAACCATTTTCCCTAAGGAGAGCCTAAAATGGCAGGGTTCTCAGTAAACCCCACGTCCTCGCTGCTCTTGAATTAACTCCAAGATCTCTTCCCGAAGACACGGGAAAGAGAAGCCACGGAGTTCATATTGAAGCACGTGGGCCAGGAAGGGAAAGTTACGAATAAAAGAACTTCTGTAGCTATGTGATTTATGACTTAAAAAAACAGTGAATGGAACCAGCAAGAAGGCTCAGCAGGTAACGGCACTTGCAACCAAGCCAGATGACCTGACTTCTAGCCCCACAGCTGACTTGGTAGAAGGAGAACCAACTCTGGGCAGTTCTTATCTGTTCTCTGCGCACCACGGCACATCCATAACCCCAGTTTTTAAAAAAAGAGATGAATGAATGAATGAATGAATGAATGAATGAATGAATGAATGCATGCATGCATGCATGAATGAATGAATGAATGAAATTTTAAAACAACAGGTGCCTGAAAGAGCCATCTTGAAGGAAAGCTATCACATTAAAGACATTTTTTAAAAGCCATTAGTAAAAGTTGAAGGTACACTCAAGAAAACCGTTATTAACTTTAGGATATTAGTTTTCTGTTGTGACAAAATACCCTGACGAAAATAACTTAAGGGAGAAAGGATTTATTTTGCTTATGATCCCAGAGGGCAGGGAATAATACATGGCCCCAGGCAGAAAAACCACAGCAGTAAGAACAATGCTGGCTGGGTTTTATGTATTTACACAGGGGAAGCAGGGTATGGTTATAAAGCCACAAAACCCACCTCCACCGATGCACTTTCTCTCCCAAGCCTCCACCCTCTAAGGGCTCCCTAACTACCGAGTTCAAATTTGTGAGCATAGGGAGGCATTAAAATTGTTTAATTATTTAAATTACCACACTTAAACATTTATCTTCTCAACACAAGGCAGCAGGTGTCACAGTGATTCTTACTCAGGTTACATAGTTAAATGTAGCCCCCTTTAGAGTGTGAATTGGGTTTTAATGTGCAGACACATGGTTCTATCTACTGTCCAAGGCAGGAAGTGTAGAGAGCAACAGAAAGACAGCTCTCTTCTTAGTAAGTACGCATCATCTCCCCTAAACTTGAAGATTTTTTAATTAAAATTCTGTGGTTTTTCTTCTCCACGTTAAGCGTTGTATTGCCCAAATTATAAGCATTTATTGGTTTTTTTCCCATTACCCTTATATAATTTTGAATTAAGCTGCCATAGGCGGTTGAGGTGACGTCCAGTGACCCGTGCCCTGTAATAATGTTCTACCCCTTGAGTGGTGGAGGCTGGAACCTGAAGCTGGCTTCTAACTTACGTAATATGGTAAAGGTGGTAGCGTAGTGCAATTGTGTTGCAATACAACAGAAACGTTAAAAGTAACAGATGAATTGAGGTCCCTCCCTGTCTTTAGTAAACTGATACATTATGAGTATCCAGGTTATCAGCTAAGTTGTTTAGAAGAGGACTAATGCATCAGACTCTTGGGGTGATCTTGAATAAACTGCCACAGTGCTCCAGCTGCAAGGCAATGAGTGACCTTTGCCAAGACCCAAGTGACCCCGAAACAATCCTGAGCCCCTCCGGATCCAGCCCACCACCATCTTGTTGGCAGCCAGGAGGTCCTCTGCTCAGAGGGCCTGGTCTAAATGGACTGGTGCCCCACAGAAACTGCAGTAACAATGTATCCTGCTTTAGATGCAAACCGTGTGGTGATTTGTTATGCACTGATTAATTCATATAAAACCCCACTGGTAATATATCAAAGATAACTTTTTTCTGTGAAATTGATTTATTATGTATTTTAACATAGAAGCCTGGAAAACTTGTCACCACGCTGACAGTACTGTTAACTCACTCGCATAGGAAATGTAAAGGGGTCATACTTGAGCAAAGAAACCTAATTCAATTTTAACATGTAAAGTTTGAGGATATTATGAGCCACAGAAATTATTACACGCTGGAAATAGAGTTCAAGAGGTCAGATTTTGGGTCCATTGCATATGTAGATAATTGTGAAAGATATGGAACTGACTGAATTACATAAGAAATGGAGAATCGAAAATGACCCCTTGGGATAACCATATTTAGACAAAGGCAGGTTAGACTAGCTGATCAGTATTCAGAGATGATGTAGCCCAGGAGACATGATATTATAAAAGCTAAATTAAGAAGGATTTTCGGGATGTCAGCAATCTGAAATCCTGAAGATAAAGCTTGACTTTCATAATTAGGAAGCAATTGATGCCGCTGGTGAGAACAGTCTCATTGGAACATCACAGTAAAAGTTAACGTTCGATGTGTCGTAGTGATCGGCTGTTGTATTTTAATGTTCTAGAGGTGGGGGAAGGCGAAAGAGCAGAATAGATGAATGCTTTTTTATTTTGTTTCTAGGTGACATCATCATAAGAAAGAAAACAGTTTAATAAATACAGACAAGGAAAGACGAGATCAAGGTTGCTAGATGTGATAGAGAACAATTTTTTAAGTTCTGTATCCAGGGGCCAGGAAAATGTCTCAGTTGTGAGAGAGCTTGCCTACAAACGTAAACCCCTGAGTTCAGATCAGCAACACATACGTGAAAATCCCAGCATGGCTTTGGGGGCCTGTAACCCTGCACTGGGAGTTGCAGACAAGTGGAACCCCAAGAGCTCCTTGGCAGCCAGTCCAGCTGAAACAGTGAACTCCTGGCTCAGTGAGAAACCCCGTATGATGGTTTGGATGAGAATGGTCCCTGTAGGCTTATATATTTGACTACTTGGTCCCCAGTTGGAACTATTCTGGAAGGATTCAAAGGCGTGACCTTGTTGGAGAAGGTGTGTCACTGGGATGGGCTTTGAGGGTTCAAAATCCCATGGCACGTCAAGCCTCTGCCATGTGGTCATGTCTCATGTCTGCTCCAGGACCATGCCTGCCTCCTGCCAAGCTCTCTGCTGTGGTGGAAATATATTTATCCTCTGACTCTGGAAGCCTCCAATAAACTCTTTCTTCTATACGTGCCTTGGTCTTGGTGTTCAGTCAAGCAATAGTGAAGCAATTAAGACCCAGTCTTGAGGCAAAGAAGCAGAAAGCCACAGAGGAAGAAACCTGGCATCCTGCTTTAACCTCCACATGCACAGGCACTCGCATACTCATATGCATGCACCACACACAAAACACACACACTCAGACACATACACATACATGCATGCAGTCTGTATGAGCAGCAATTTACTCTCACCTGCTACTCAACAGGGGCCATACCTGGCCTGGAGATTCCAAAATAAAAAGACAGCCTCTTTTTTCTTCCCCAGTACTCAACCAGATTTTTATTGAAAGCAAACACACACACAGCACACACACACACGCACATGCACACTCGCACACACACACACAGTAATGCACATGAAGAAACTGACCCCACTGGAAGAGTTCATAGATTCTTCTTTGTTTGTTTTTGTGGTGTATTTAAGGTTAATTGCACCAAGAAAACAAACAAAAACAAAACAAGACATAATGCAACTATTTCATTCTCCAAGAGGGTAATGTACACTGAAGAAGGCAGACACATACAACCAAAGTTCAAATGCCTTGTGTCTGGTGCCTTAACAAAGTTATACACAGTCCTATGGAAACAGAGGTGAAAACTTATTTCAGTGTACCCTATGGCTGTTTCCCTGAGGCACTATAGAATAAGTTAGGCCAATGGTATGAATAATCAAAGAACAAAGTAGCAGGATACAAATCGAACCTCCCTGCAGATGTAACCAGCAAATTAAGATGATTTGTATCCTTCCAAGATGTTGAGCGGGTTCACATTTAAAAAGACAACCTTTATGGTAGTACAATTAGTAGACTACGTATCAGTAGTTGTAGCAAAGTCACAGCAGCCTAGAGAGAGTTCATAAAGTCCCAGGTTCAGTCCCCAAACCAAAACTGCATAGAGAAACAAAATCAAAAACAAACAGATAACAAGCACACCAAAACAGCTGGAAGGTTCCTCTAAGAGGAGGACCTGCTCTGACGCAGTAGCAGACACAGAAGAGAGGTGATCTGGTTTGTGCGTTCCCCTTCCCCCAAGGAATTCACATAGGAACCTGTTTCTCAGGTGGAGATACTGCAAGTTGGGGAGCCAGTGAGGAGAAATTGGGTCACGGAAGGAACTGCTGAGCAAGAGACTTTATAAGAAAAGAAAACCTTTAAAATACTCTCTCCCATACAGCAGTACACAAAGGCACACCAGAACTTCATACTCCTATTTAACTGCAATCAGTTCTCCTTGATCAGCCTTTGCCCATAAGCTTAATTTTGAGATCGTCTCAGAGTACACGGAAGGTGATTGCCTTGGACTGGAAGGACATCTTTTCATATGAAGTTGGGCAGGAAGAGGGTGAGAATAATCATAGTTGTAAATTATTATCTGTGTGATATTTTTAAATCTACCAGCCCTTTCTTTGTCTTTAAAGGTGTATTTATTTTATTTTATATATGTGAGTATTTTTCCTGCACGGTTATGCACCGTGTGTGTGCCTGGTCCCCACGGAGGCCAGAAAAGGGTGTCAGATCTCCTGGAACTGGAATTACAGGTGAGCCACACTGACAGTGATGGGAATTGAGCTCTGGTCCTCTGAAAGAGCATCAAGTGCTTTAAACTGCTGAGCTGTCTCTCCAGCCCCTACCGGCTCCTTCTCAAGATCCAGAGGGGGAAAAAATCTGTTTTAATCAGTCACAAAGTGCTAAGCAGCTTGGTGACAGTTGTTAAATTCCAAGGCATTCATGCCTTTCACAGTGAGAGGTTTTAATAAAATAATGGTAGAAGGCTGGATAAATGGCTCTGGGGTCAAGAGACACAGAGTTCCTGGTCTTTCAAAGGACTGAAGTTTGATTCCCAGTACCCACATTGATGACCTTAAAATCACCCTCTCCTGGTGATCTAAGAGCCTCTCCTGGTCTCCATAGGCACCCACACATGTGCACAAACACACATACACAAATAAATAGTAAAATAAATTTTTAAAAGTAGACAGTGATTTTTTCCCCCACTGAATACTTAGACTAAAAATAGCACGAACCCATAGCTGTGTGAGGGAGGGCAGACTGTCACCACTTTTGACAGAGACTTTGCATTAACTAAATGCCTCTCATTTGGAATTTGGCTCTTGGTGCCTGTGAACCAGATCCTCCAGGTTTTGTTCCGTGATGCACAGTCTCAAAGGTGAGCAAACTCCCCTGGGCTCTGAACCACTGAGCATCAAAATCATTTGTCACCCAAGGAAACCTCTGTCACTTCCTCGGCTGTTGCCTTAGGCATGCCGCAGACAGGCCTCCCCACAACTGAAGAAGAAGCCATTTATCCAAATGTGCTGAGACCTTAAACGCGTGGTTAGATTGTCACTGTGGACAGAGGTTCAGTTTGTTTTCTTTTTCACTTCATTCTGATTATTTTTTTTCTCATAGAAAGCCTTAAAATGAAAATATGTATATTTGAGATTTTTACCTGCTTATTTCTTGAGAACTGTAATTTAGTAAAACATAAATGCTCAATAATTTCTAACACTAATTTTTAATCTTTGGTTGGTCATATCAAATTACACCGATAACTGGTTCGTCTTCTATCCACCTTCTCTCCCTGGGAGCCAAAGGCCTATTTGTGGTGCTTCCATAAACAAAGGTGAAGGGAGAAAACAAGAGGGGAGGGAGGTCTGGGCAAAACCCAAAGGGCACTGAAGAGAAATAAATATCAAGACATAAGAAGTCTAAAAGGATGCCCAGTTCTCTAAGTTTTTATATGGAAAATAAAAGCAACAGAAATAACTTAAGATTCATTGTTCCATTCATTCCCAGAGATAGTCCTGAAAGACAAAGGGGCTGACAAACTGTCTTCTGTGGCATAGAGACTAGGAAATGCCATAATTCTCTTAGCATGGACTCATTAGAACTGGTATTATTACCTTATGAAAGGATACTACTTACTATCAACTTACCCCTCTTTCATCTCTACACTGGGCAGAATAGCATGTAGAAAACAGATCAGCTACAAGCAACACTTCATAAAGAAGTATTCTGCAGACTCTTCATAGAAATGTGAAAAAGCCACACCATCTGATTTACTAGGAAGAAATAAAAATGTTACAAATGAAACTACAAAACATTGTGTTAGTTCGAGCAACAGTCTTACTGCCGGACATTTTAAACTTACTTGGAGGGATTTAACATTACCTCACTCTAGATACCTAGCTTGGTATGTAATTAATTCCTATGTATTTCAAGAAGAAAATAAAATGTAACCATACCTGTGGCTGTCTTAGGGTTTCCATTGCTGATACCATAACCAAGACCACATTTCATTGGGGCTGGCTTACAGGTTCAGAGGTTCAGTCCATTATCATCAAGGTGTGAGTGGCAGCGTCCAGGAAGACACTGCTCAAAGGAGCCAAGAGTTCTACATCTTGACCAGAAGGTTGCTAGTCAAAGACTGACTTCCAGGCAGCTAGGAGGAGGGTCTCAAAGCCCACCCCTTCCGGTGATGCACTTCTTCCAACAAAGCCACAACTCCTAACAGTGCCACTCCCTGAGCCAAGCATATTCAAACCACCACAGTAGCTCCACATCTTACTTTCTTAGCAAATATTAGGTGATGGCTTTGCAAGCCCATGTGGAACTACAGTCACTTCTCCAGCAGTGACTGACCGGTTCTCATTATGGTTGTACTCTGACATGTGCCTTTACAAACACACAATCTCGGCCATCGAGCCATGGTGTGAGTGTGTAGCCTTTAGCAGTTGGAGCCAAGCTGGTGGGAGGTTTGAAGGTTTTATTACCACTGATTTCAGTTTTCTCTCCCTGAGTCCCAGTCTGGCATGATGTAGGAAGAGTATTTCCAGAAGATACCTTTACAATAAATACACTAAAGACAAAACAGAGAGGCAAAGTTGGCAAACAAGGTGGAAGCTGGAGGACCAGAGGGTGAGTAGCAAGGATGGGTGGGTGGTTGGCTGTATGGCCTTCAAAGATGCTACCCAGCTCCCAAGGACTAGTTTTTATATTTGCTTGCTGAGCTATGAGTCTTCCATTGAATGGGCTGAGACAACAGATTTCCCTGCCGTATGAGCTACCTTCTATTGTCATGTTTCACAAGGCCATACAGCCATGTACCACATAGCAGCAACCAGACCTGCCAGGAAACTTACCTCCCACCCTTGGCAAAGCATGTTCCAGGCTGACAGTCTTTCATTCCTTCCCCAACCCCATTCACAGCACATACTGAATTTGTTTATTTCAGAGAAAGCATCTCTGGGTACCTAGGTGGGTGAGAAGCTCTGGATTCCTGGTATATTTGTCTATAAAATGAGCACCAAATGCACGTGTTTTCCCTTTACGTTTCTTTATACAAATCTTAATGCGTCCATCAAACAGAAAATAGATTCCATTGTTTTTCAATCAATAAGTGACAACTAATGTCGATGCACTTAAGGGGCAGACTTGCTGACTCAGCGAGAACTGACAGACCCGCTGCCTCAGCCAGGACAGACAGACTCGCTGACTCAGCGAGGACAGAGTCCTGTGGGAGCCCATTAGAAGCCGAGAGTCACAGGTCTCAACACTCAGAAAGCCAAACTTTTCTTATTTTGAATCCTTTTAGAATTGTTCTTGCCTCGTTTTGTTTTCAATCACCAGTCCACTCATGTCCGGAGAAAAATGCACACAAGAACTCCCATGTGTGTGTGAAAACACGGTGACTGCTTTCTGCTTTGCAGAAATTGACCTCATTTCGTATTATCTTATATCAAATTTATATCTCTGATCTCTCCACCATCACTCCCGTGACCACCAGACTGGCATTTCGTACAGTCAGAAGGAAAGTTCACGTGTCCCAGTGTTTGCCAGTCACTTGTCTACAGCAGATTTCTGCTGGGAATGTCCTGTTGCCTTGTAATTCAGATCCACTTCAGTATGGAAGAAATGACCTGAGTCTTTTCTCTTACAAATGAGAAACAATGATTTGGTCTTCTAAACTAGCTCACCTACTCCAACATCAGGATAAGCCACATCCTTTTAGTCTAGCCAAAACCAACATCTGGGTAGGTCAGGCTTGGAAAATTACCCATAATGCCATGGCTGTGTATGCCTGAAGTGCTAAATTAAGGACAACTTAACCACTTGTCACACACATCTCACAGGGGCCTATCTCATGATTTTCCACAAAACCACCTCTCATATATCTCCCCATGTTTGGGACATTGCTATAATACCTTGATGTAACATGCTTAAACATGCTTCACTTAGATAAAATTGAGTTCTATTGTAGCCACTACTTCTAATGTAATTAAGCAACTAGCAGATTGAGGGCAACCAAATGAGCTAGGCCACATGTTCCCAAGGAAGGGACTCAGCATTTACCATCAGTAAATGGTATCTCAGGCTTCTGAAGAATCAGAGCTTGCTGGTCTACCCTCCTCTTCCTGAACAGAGGCCTTTTTTGTCATCGTTGGCAGGTATCATTTCTTGGCGCTCACTTTTGGAAATGGAGAGATCATTGCTTTCTCATCAGTCTGTATCTCATCAAAGTAATTTACTCTCATCATGAAATAACATATCTTGTAGAGAACTCAAAAAAAAAATTAAACTGTATAAACTATAAAAATCTTTCCTAAGCAGTCAGACATTCAGAACCCAACATAGTCAGTGCCATCTTCAAATATTGGTTCCTACTAGGTTACTTGTTGCTAATGATCTTTGAAAATGCTGCCTCGTCTGATTCCGGCGTTAACTTAGCCAATACTTAGTGAACATTCAGAACATGTATGGCATTGGCATGAAGCTGTGACTCTAGAACTCAGGAGTAATAAATCATCTATTCCTTTAAGAAACACAGTAAGTCTCCTTCTGATTCCCTTATTTCCCTTGTCCATGGCGAATGTATCTGTGTCCTTGTGTCCCCTTCTCTAGAGCTCCTTCTCCCACTGATAGTCTCTGCCATGGTCCATTTTAATTCCCTGGCTTCTGGAGGTACTTTGGGTTGTGTGTTCAAATCTAAAGATTCATTACTAGGATGTTAAAATAGGAATGACTATGTGGTGTTTGTCTCGTTGGGTTGTGTTGCAGTAAATAATTAAAAGGCTTATTCTTTTACCGACATCCGAAGTCTCATTCCTCCAACGCCCAGGCACACACATGTGGTCCCCACATCGCTTAGCACTCCATGCTGCCTCTAAGAACTCAGGCGTGGTTCGTTCCACCGCCCCTGTTGTTTCTGTCCCGGGTGCATATGACCACCCTGGCGTTTTCTTTCCTCCACCACCTGAAACAGACATGACTCCAAAGCCCAACAGCTTTTTATGTAGGTTTATATATTAAATTCTCAATCCAGAAACCCTCTACACAATAAGATTATATCCAATGGACAAAAATACAAACTGCCCTCTTATATGAGGTAAAAGATATATAGAATCTCTTTATATATTCAGGTCTACCTATCGCCAATTAAGTCCACCTGGACCCAGACCACCCTTCTCCAGCTCCATCTTGATTCCTTCTCCTGTCTCTCCGCCTCCATCTCTCCTTCCACTCCTTGACCTTTCTCCACCTATCTTTCTCCTGTCCAATCATGTGTCACCTCAACATAAATCTACAGAGTTAGGTTACTTCACTCAATATATCTTCCATCTGCATCCATTAACTGTTAGGAAAAGGATGAAGAGTGTGGGGGGGGGTATGGCCCATGGAGGTGCAGTGAGGTACCTGGGGGCAAGGGAGATGCCTCTGGGGGGCCCATGTTGGGAATCCCTTCCCCATGTTGTGAGGGACTAGCCACATGATGGTATAGTACGGAATAGAGTTTATTCAAGTCATGGGAGAGTTAAGAGGGTAAAGGAACAAAGAGAGAGAAAAAGAAAGAGAGATAAGAGAGGAATAGAGGAGTAGAGGCCAGCCACGAGCACATGGAAAGAGAGGGGGAAAGGGAAGGGGAAGAGGAGAGATAAAGGGGGAGAGCAAGGCTGCAAGAGCACAAGAGGCAAGAGAAGCAAGAGTGCAAGAGACAGAGCAAGAGAGAGAAAAGCAGCCCCTTTGACAGTGTCAGGTCACTGGGGCAGAACATACCTGGCGATTGCCAGGTAAGTGAGGGGAGGGGTTTACAGAATCCCAACATTAGCCTGCAGAGTTCCTGAGTTCATTTTTTTCTTCATGGCTGAATAGAATTCCACTGTGTCTATCCTCACATCTACATTATCCATGCATCAGTTAAAAGACATTTGGGGGCTGGAGAGATGACTCAATGGTTAGAGCACTGGCTGCTCTTCTAGAGGTCCTGAGTTCAAATCCCAGCAACCACATGGCAGCTCACAACCATCTGCGATGCAAACTGATGCCCTCCTCTGGTGTGTCTGAAGAGAGTGACCGTGTACTCCCAAATGTAAAATAAGCAAATCTTGTTTTAAGTATTTTACAATAAGACTGTTCCCTACATTTAAAAAGGACATCTGGGTTGCTCCATTTCCTATCCATTGTGAATAGAGTTTCAAGTCCTTTGGGCATTTACCGGGGAATAGTATGTCTGGAGTATAAGTAGATATAGTCTTAGGTTTGTTGAGAAGTTTCACACTGATTTACATAGTGGCTGCACTCACCAGCAATGAAGAAAAATCCCGTGTCCCCACAGCTCACCATCCCAGGTACCATGTTTACCAGCATTTTTCAGGCGAGATGAAATCTCGAAGTGTTTTCATCTGAATTCTCCTAATTGCTAAAGTTATCAAAGATTCTTACGATGCCCGTCATTTTTCTTTCTGCTTTTGAGAATACCCTGCATTAATTGGGCTGTTGGTTTTCTTGATCCTTTGTTTTTTGTATACTCTGGGTACCACTGTATCCGATGTACAGCTGGCAGACTCCCCCCCCCCCCATGGGCCTCCTCATCACTGAGTTTCCTCTGCTGTAGGGAAGCTTTTTCATTTCCTGAGGTCCCCACTTGCCAGTTGTTGGCCTCAATTCCCTGGAATGGGGTCCTCTTCCTAAAGGCCCTTTCCGTTCTATATCATGGAGAACACTGTGTTTCCTTCTCGCTCTCTCCGACGCCTGCCATTCTCAAACGCTGTTGGAATTTTAGAAATATTTTAGACTTGAATTCTGCTTATGCCTGATCAGTGCCAGTGTGGTAGAACTTGAGTTTGCATGCCTCTGCGTACTGGTGAGATTGTATTTTTTCAGGTGTTTGCTGGCTTACAAGTTTTCACTTCCTTGAATTTCTATCTATATTTTACACATTTCCCCAATGAGTTACTCATTGTCTTCTTACATCAATTTCTAAGGAGTGCTAATATGTTTTCTGTGTTCACCTTTTGCTTCTCTCTAATACTTTAATTTTTGCCCATTGGGGGAGTGTAATTTACCTGCAATAAACCCGATATAGCACAGATTATCCAGTTATGAGCTTTTACAGTTTCATAAGCCCATATTATTAGCAGCCAAAACAAAATGCAGAATATTACTATAATTCCAGAAAATTCCTCAAGCCTCTTTCCAGAGGCCTCCATTCTATATTAAATTGGGTCACATAAATAAGATTACAGAGTATAAATTCCTCTGTGTGCTGTTTTATTCTCTCGGTGTACCATGTCCGCCTCTGTGACTGACATGACCAGAGCAGAATCTATTTATTTATCTACTCTCAAGCAGGTAGTTGTTTGTGATGCTTCTAGTTTGGGCTACTGTGCGCAAGACCTGCCATGAACGTTCTTAAGTGAAATGATTTGAGATGTTCTTGTCCTGTCGACCTAGGGATGGGATGAAATGCCTTCCACGTGCACAGCAGATCTGTATAGTGTGCCTCATGTTTTAGCCTCTACTGTGTGTTTTCACGCCTGTGCCTCATTCTGTGTAATTGTTTATATGTCTCTTTTCTCCAGTTGTATCCTAACCTCAGCCCATGTACCGAGTTCTCATTTCAGTTCTCATATTCCCATTCCTGGGATTCCCACTTGTTCCCACTCTAAGTACTTTAATAGAATTGAATTCCTTTGTCTTTGCTTATGCTATGAATCTTCACTGTCTGCTGAGGAGCTCCAATCACATTGTTTCTTGCTTGTTTGTAGTAACTTATTTTCTTGGGTGCTGCTTTGGTTTGGAGGGAGGTTGTTTTTCATTTACAAATTCATGTTGGTGAAGTTTTAGTCTGTGCAGGGTATTTTGTCTGGATGTGTATTATACTTCTTTTTAAATTAACTTCTTAACTGGGTGTGGTGGCGCATACCTTTATACTTTTAAATATATATATATATGTTTTTTAGTTATGTGAGTACACTGTAGCTGTCTTCAGATACACCAGAAGAGGGCATCAGATTCCCTTACAGATGACTGTGAGCCACCATGTGGTTGCTGGGAATTAAACTCAGGACCTCTGGAAGAAAAGTCAGTCAGTGCTCTAACCATTGAGCCATCTCTCCAGCCCAGTGGTACATACCTTTAATCCCAGCACTAGAGAGGCAGAGGCAGGTTGATCTCTGAGTTTGAGACCAGCCTGGTCTATGTAATGAGTTCCAGAACAGCTAGAACTACATGGTGAGACTCTGTCTCAGCACACACACACACACACACACAGAGAGAGAAAGAGAGAGAGAGAGAGAGAGAGAGAGAGAGAACTGACTTCCTTTCCTTTTACCCCACTCCGGATCAATGGGTAAAGAGTGAACTATCAGGACTTGTAACAGGAAGTACTTAATTTGAATTAAATAAGTCATTAACTGTAGAAATGCACTGAAGTGATAACCCCAAAAGAAGCCCAGGCTGGACCTTTAAACAAGTCTGGTCTCCACTGAGGAAACTCAAGATGCTTTCTTCATGATGGCCAACCTGGGAACTTGCTACTGTCCTTGAGGTAACTCTGCTCAGTGCCCTCCTCCCTCACGGTGCCCTGCTCTCCCACCCACCGTGCACCTTGACGCCCACACAGGAGCATTGTGTCTGCACTCATCACAGACCAGGGGATGTGGAGTAACAATGCTGGAAAAGCCAGCAGCAATAACATGAGGCAAACAGAAAACTGTATCAAGAGGTAAGGTTCGAGATGGGGCAGGAGGCAAACGCTTGAAACGTAGATAGCTTTACAGAACGGTGGCCTGGCTAATAAAGGCAGGTTCTGGGGCTCTACTGCACAGAAGGCTTAGAAGTGGGGAAGCCACGCATACCCTCACACAGAAAACAGTGGGCATGGAGAAAGGGGACTTCTGCTGGTGGGAACAGAAATCAGCATAGCCATTAAAAAAAAAAAAAAAAACTGTACAGAAGTTCCTCAAAAGGTGAGAAAAAGAATTATCTTACAAGTCAGCAATCTCACGTCTGAGTATTTATCTGAAAGATTTATAGTTGGCGTGCTAGAGAGCTGTCTGCATCCGTGTTTCTTAAAGCACTGTTCACAATAGGCAAGCTATGGAATCCGCCTAAATGTCACCCAGTAGATGAATGGGTAAAGGAAATGTGGAAAGGACACACAACACACCATTCAGCGTTTAAAAATAAGGGAATTCTCCCATTAAAACAACATACGCAGAACCGGAAAGCATTATACCCGCTGAAATTTGCCAGGCACAGAAAACAGACGCTGTGTGTTCACTTGCATATGCGATTGAAAACCACAGAGCTTAGCTGAAACAGAAAAGCAATGGTTACCAGAGGCTAAGGAATGCAGAAATCCGGACTTGATACTCAAAGTATACAAAACCCAAACTAAACATGAGAAAAGGAGGGGGTTCCTTTTTCAAGGTCTACTGCATAGCATGGTGAGTGTAGTTAATAGTGCACTCTGTGTTTCAAAATCACTAAGGGAGTAAGTCTCAAGTGTTCTCACCACAAAAATGACAGGTATTTGAATGATGGATATGCTAATTAGTTTGATTGAATTATTCTATATTGTACCCATAAATCATAATCATTTACTGCCCTATAACTATATAAAACTTTAATTTGCCAATTTACAATTATAAATGTCTTAGATGGTAGGGTCGAAGCAAAAGAGAGAAATGAGGGCACCAAAGAGATGCCAACCAACCTGGACCCCAAGAATGAATGAACCAAGCACAAGATGGAGCCACGAATTCACTGCAGGTATTTTTTATTCACTTCGCATTCAGATCACAGCCCTCCTCCCTCCACTCTTCCCAGTCTCATCCTCCCCCAATTGTCCTCTCCACATCGCTTCAGAGAAAGAGAACCCCCCCTTGGGTACCACCTCACCCTGGGGCATCTAGTCCAGCAGGACTAGGCACATCCTCTCCCACAGGGACTGAACCAAGCAGTCCAGGTAGAGGGAAGGGGATCCGATGTCAGGGAACAGAAACCAAGACAGCCCCCATTGCACTTGTTAGAGGATTTAGCTAAATGAAGACCAAGCTGCACGTTGGCTACAAATGTATAGGAGCTCTAGGTCCGGCTCCTGTACATTCCCTGGTTGGTGGCCCAGTTGGTGAGCCCCCATGGTCCCAGGTTAGTTGAGTCTATGGGTCTTTTTGTGGTGTCCTTGACTCCTCCAGTTTGCTCAGTTCTACCCCCTATTCTTCCACAAGACGCCATCTGATGTTTGGCTTTCGGTCTCTGCATCTGCCTCCACCCACTGCTGGATGAAACCTCTCAGGAGACAGTTACGCTGGGCTCCTGTCTGCAAGGATGGCAGAGTATCATTAACAGTGCCATGAGCCGGCTCTCTCACATGGGATGGGTCTCAAGTTGGGGCAGTCAAGCTGGGGCTGTTCCCTCAGTCTCTGCTCCAATTTATCCTTGTATACTAGATAATTTTTGAGGTATTGAAAAAGCCTCCTGTCAGGCATCCTTGACCCAGGGCTTCTCTGTGTCCAGTGTGCTTCTGACACAGCAAGGACAAAGAATTACACTCCTAGGCACAAGTTACAGATAGATTCTTAACCGTCATAAGATACTAAAGGTTAAAATACCCATTCATAGCTAAGGATTTGAGAGCGAAATCATGGTTTGGGCTCTAGAAGTTCAGCTGTAAGTAACAAGAGAAAAGTCTGAACTGGGTGTGGGTCGCTTTCTTCATTTCACCCCAAGACATTCCCACCTGCCCAAGACCAGAGAAAAATCTCACTAGTGGAGGGGGTTAATGAAAGAAAAAATGAGTGATTGTGCATAAATCTAGGTACCACACTGTAGGTGACAACTGCTCGTGACTAGTCACCATGGGTCACAGAGAAAGGAGCCTCCAAGCTTTCTGCAGCAGGGTTGTGAGGGACTCAAAAGAACACATCCAATACAGGGCAAATATCTAAACTATAGAAAGACCCCAAGGGAACAACCCAATTTAAAAATAAGGTACAGGTCTAAACAGAGAATTCTTAACAGCAGAAATTTAAATGGCTAAGAAGTGCTCAAATGTTCAACATTCTTAGCCATCAGGGAAATGCAAATCAAAACTGCCTTCAGATTTCATCTTACACTTGCTGAATAACACACGTGACAGCCATTGCTGGTAGGGTGCAGACGTGTGCAGCCACCATAGAAATCAGTGTTGCTGTTCCTCAGAAAGATGAGAATTGATCGACCTCAGGATGCCACTCATGCACATATACTCAAAGGAAGCTTCATCCTACCAGAGACACTTGCTCAACCAAATTCTTTGCTGCTCTACTCATGATAGCCAGAAACTTAAAACGTCCTTGATGTCCATAGACAGAAGAATACATAAAGAAATGTGGTACCATTTACACAATGGAACATTACTCAGTCGTTTAAAAAATTGACATCATGAAATTTGCAGGCAAATGAATGGAACCAGAAAAAGAATGATCCTGAGTAAAGCATCCCGGATTTGAAAAGAGGATTGTGGTATGCATTTCCGTGTATATAGATATTAGCTGTGAAGTCAAAGATAGCCAAGCTACAACACATAAAACTACACAGGGTAGGTGTGGATTATGGGACAATAGAGAAGAGACAGGTCTTGTTAAGAAAGGGAAATAGAATAGTTATGGATACATGAGGTATAGGATAGAAGAATCAAGTGAAGGGGGAAAGAAGAGGGGGTTGTGGGAGGAAATACAGGAAAAGAGCTAAAATTAACGAGCATTTGAGGTATAGTTTGGAAACCTAATACAGTAGAAATTTCCTAAAATGTATACATATATGAAGGTGATCTAAATGAAATTAAATAATGGGATAGAGAAAAATCCCAGCTGTCCTTCTTTTGTCACCAATGCTTCCAGTACCAGAACTGGGTTACATCTTACTGAGTTGTCCAAAGGGACCTGACGGAGAATCCCCAGATAACCCAGACTGTTCCCAAGACTGCAAGCGTTCTCCATATGACACCAAAGCCACACTGCTGAAGACACCTACACAACTCACTGAACATCAAGGAGTTGAGTCAGTGCCTACACAGGGCCTTCACCCCCATGTTCTAGCATCTTTAATACAGGAACACACTCTGCACACTCTCAAAAGAGAAATGTAAACCACAAGCCAGCCACAAACCCTTTATCTGCAATGCTGCCTTGCCTGCAATAAATGCTAAGGCAAGGGTGGCATGAAGCGTGTGGGAGTGACCGGCCCACAACTCATTTGACTTAAGGCCCACCCCATGAGTGGAACCCATACCTGACGCTGCTTGGATAACCAAGCACCTGAGATTAAATAGCCCAGAGACCTAGAATGAACCAAATAATACTATTGTAAAAAAAATTTTAAATGCAGTGATGACATGACTCCTGATGATACTCTGCTGTATTCATAAACCAGTCCCTTGTTCAGCAGAGAAGATTCTTCCTGCCACAAACTGGAACAAATACAGAGGCCCACAGCCAAACAATATATATGAGAGTGAAAGACTTTAGAACACTTAGCCCTAAATGGGATGTCTCCATCAAATCCCCTGCCTCAGAGTTCAAGTAGAGAGTACATAGGGGATAGAGAACACCAAGAAAACAAGACCCTCTAACCGCTCAGGTAAACTCACACAGGTCTGCACAGGTCTGCACAGGTCTGCACAGGTCCTCTCTATATATCACAGATTTCAGTTTAGAGATTTATGGGACACCTCAGTACATGTGCAAGTGGGGCTGTGATTCCTGTGTCTTCTCCGGCTCTTTCCCTTTGTTAGTTTGTCTGATTCAACCTCGATGTGGTAGATCTTGTTTTATCTAATACTTTATTCACATTTTAATTAATTTAATTAATGAAAACCTAGACCCTAAGGTTAAATGTTAACAATTGAACTGTCACAGCTTCTGGGAAAGGGAAAATCATTTTCTCCAACAGAGTGACCCTGGGCATATCAACTGTACCGTAACAGGCCTCATGTTCAGGAGCAGTTGACAGACGTAAGGTAGATTCTACAGGGTTTTCTGTGTGTGCTTTTATCTGGTTACACTTTGGTGGGTTATTTCATTCTTTGTTTCTCTGGTTCTTTCTAAGGTTGGTTTTGTTTTATTTTCTTGGTTTGGGGTGTTTTGTTGTAGAACTGGGATTTTGTTTATTGAGAAAGAATGTAAAGTTGTGTGCACAGGGAGGAGGAGGAGAGGATTTGGAAGGACTTAGAGGGTGGAAAGAATATGAACAAAATATATT
Source organism: Micromys minutus (assembly GCF_963924665.1). Taxonomy (NCBI): domain Eukaryota; kingdom Metazoa; phylum Chordata; class Mammalia; order Rodentia; family Muridae; genus Micromys; species Micromys minutus. The sequence goes on along the minus strand of NC_137973.1, from coordinate 4,171,953 downwards.
TAAATTTAAATTTGGTTTTAAATAATGAAAAATATTAGAAAATAAAGAACCTCAGGAAATTCCGGGCTAAGAGAGCAACAGGGGTGTAGCCTTGTAGAAATGCCCACATCAGCCTTAGGTTTGCACCTTGAAAAAGGCCCAAAACAATATAAAAAGATGCTCATGACACCATTTAATAACTAAGGAGATGTATGTTTGGGATATACAATTGACAAAAATGTAAGTTTGATGATACTTTTTTTGATGATACTCACTTTTAATGAATACAAAAAAAAACATCTTTATGTTTGAACATATATCAAATGTTTAATCTATTTTTCTTTTTATTCAACAATTCATTGCTAGGAACTTAAAATTACAGATATATTTTCAAAAAGAAGTTCACAAAATATGTACATTTTAAAGTGATTTTGTAATATATGTTTTATAATATATTCTATAGGAACATATATAAAGAGATATGTTCCTATAGGGGTGTAGGAAGAATTATCCAAGGCAGGCCACACCAATGTCAGGAGCTTAGGGACAAGAGCAGGGAATGGTAAACTGTTGCGTAGTATACACTTAACTCCAAACACTTCTCAGCCAATAGAATAATACCCCATACTTAGTTTGGATTGGGAAGTTCTTTGTACTTTTATTTCAACTTAATGCAGTCCAAAAGCAATTTTGAGCCCTACTCTGGTCGAACCATCTTCTGTTACATGAGTCTAATGGGCTGGGATTAAAAGCACTATTATAGTTCTAAGTAGAGTGCCAGGCGGACAAAGAAGCAGGAGGCCATAACAGTCTGTGGCATGCCATGGGGCCAAAACAGTGTGTGGCATGCCAGACTACAGTTGGGAGGTGGGGGTAGATGCGGTGAGAACAGAAAATTATGCTGTAACTAGATGAGCCACAGGAGTCACTGGAGCATGAAGTGGAGAGAGAGGTGGAGGCTACTTAGCTCCGTAGGTGATTAAGTCAGAACAATGGCAGAAAGAGGGTAAGTAGGAAAGGGCTGAGAACACTGTAGAGTGGGGAGAAGGGAGGTAATGTCATGGTAGACAGTGTTCATTAGACACGATCATTGCCCACATGTGGAAGATGAAGAAAATAAAAATACTTCCAGGTTCATTAACTATGAGACGATGCTGTTGACTTAACTAACAATCAAAGAGATTTTTCCAAAGAATAGTGTTTACTTGGAAATCAGAGCACTGAAGTGGGAACACTCGGGCTGTCAAAAACGATGGCACAGTCAATGATGCTGAGGCAAGGGCGAGACTTTTAAATACCGTGAACAGGATTACGTAAGACATTTTGAAACAATAGTTCTTGGCTTCAAGATGAGTAACAAGGGTGGTGCTGCTCCGGGGTTGGACTGGCAGTTGTCAGGTACAAGTCCTTGCAGAAGTGGTCTGGGGTAATACCATGGTGGCCTTTGCGCAGGGTCACAAAGTGTGCAGTGGCTATCAGGGAGCTGTGACGTGGAAACTTTGGAAAGTCTGTTGTACCAGGCGCTGTTTTGCTGGGGCAGACACAGGTGAAAGGATGCTTTGCTAAAGCAAGCGTGTAATAAGGATTCTTTTGACACACATGAACTAGTTCACCTTACGTTGTGTTTCTGAGCTTTGTTTGTGTGTCACTCCACAAAGAGGAATGCACCACAAACCTTTGGCGGTGTGCTGGTGGCTTCTTGCTGCTTCCGCAGACTCAGGCTGATTGGCAGAATAGTGTGAGCTGACACAGACTCGCGTGAAGTTTTGCTAAGACGGGCTCACGTGCTGAGGGAGGACCCGCGGGAGGACCTGTGATGTCTGGAGGGAGTATAGATAGGACCCGGTGGACAGTGGCAGCGGCTTGTGTGGCTAGCTTCGCAACGCTTTGGTGGTCTCCTGTCTTCGTCTTCAGCAATCTTCACTTTGTTTTAAGAGGCACAGCAGAGAACTCCAGCCATTCCTACGGGTCCTAATCACTCCTGCCGACTCGAGCTGATTGGCGGAGGCTTGGCTGTGTCTGCTGGGGTGGGCGCCAGCTGATGATTCCCGTCTGCTATCCCAACACTACGGAAAGGAACTGCTGGTCTGTCGTGAAGTGTTTGCGAGTGGTTCGAGCTGCCAGGCTGATTCCTGTGAACTGACCTGCTGCTTCCTTTTTTTTTTTTTTTTTTTGGAAATGAAAACATCAGATTTTTTATTTCTACAGATGGAAGGACAAACCCTTATGTTTCAGTAGCAGTGGACACCAAACCACTACTTCCCAGCCAGAAAAGCAACTCTTCTTTGCATTCTGCATAGCTCCTAGGTCATGCCCAGTCTTGTAGGGCTGGGCAGCAGGAACAGAGCTTCTATGTTCTCGAAGTACCTGAAATCAAGATCGGACCCAAACCACTGGCATCGACGGCTCTCAGGCCAATGCTCTCCTCCTGAGCTCACCCCCCATTCAAAGCCTGGTTTCAGACTTAAGGTGGTAGGCGAGTCCTCATCTGCCTGGATACCCTTCTCTCCCTCCAACCTCCATTCTGTACTGCTTGATCCGGACAACCATCGGCAAAGGAATCCCACGGGGACGAGCCATCTCATAAGCAGTACAAACGATGAAGGAGAGCCTCAGGAAGAAAAGCACTGCTGCTTTCCTGACAGTGCAGATGGTGTTTGCTCCAAAGAACAATTTCCAAACCGATCCACTTCCCCCCGTGTCCTAATAACCTTTCTTTTCCACTGCCTCTGGTGGGCGGTGGGCTTGAAGGGAGGTTAAAGCATCTAAGAGCCCATATTAAAAGGAGGGTTTGGAAAACTCTAAGCCTACAGACCTGTGTGTGGGAATCCTCCCTTTATGACCCTCTGACTATTGTTTGTCAGGGTTGATCTAAGTCACTCAGCTCTGGAAAGTTTTCACATTGTTTCAACCACAAAGAGGGGAATAGGGTGGAGGACTTGCTCCCAGCTGGAGGACTCACTTCCTAAGGAGGACTTAGGGTTAAGGTAGCTGGGGTGCTCCAGCGTCCAGCCATCATCTGGAAATGCATTTGAAGCTCAGGAGGGAAAGGGTGAGAAGAGGAGATGGAGAAATGAGCTCCCTGTGGTGCCCTGTGGTGCCCTCGACTTTGATGGAGTGCTCCGCTCGCATATAAAGACTCTGAGCACTCACTAACAAGTAAAGGGCAAAATCTTCCTCGTCCGAGGCACTCGGGAGTGGAAAAAGATGAAGCCCCTTCCTCCTTTCCACTTGGAAAGTTAAGGTCAATGAAGCTTAGAGTTTTTCTGGCCTCCATCTAAAAGTACAACGGCCAGTAAAATAAAATAAATTAAAAAAAATAATAAAACCTTCAAGAAAATAAACAATCAAAAGCAGCAAAATGAATCAAAGTTGACAAAAGTCACATAAATTAAATTACATGGTTTTTTTTTTTTCAGTTTCGTGAAGAAACTTGTGCCTGACAAGAATATTGAGTCTCTTTCTGCTGAGTATAACAGGGTTTTCTCAATCCCACATGAATCTCAGAAGAATTTCCCAACAGTCTTTCTGTTCCTCAAACCCTGGCAAAGCTGAGGGTATTCCCAAGACTGGATTTATTTAAGGTACTCGTGTGACAATTTCTCCACATTTCATTACATAAGCTTTTAGGAGTGCTTCTAAATATTTAAGTGTGTAATTGATCATAAGCCCTTCTGATTTTGTTTGCTCAGAGAAGAAAACTGTTTCTGATTGTGAAGGCAAGACTATTGGATACACTTTTGGATTGACACAAAGAAACAGTGAATTATCACAGAAGGGACCCCACGGGTTCTCCATGCTTCCAGGCTGCCAAAGGAAATAAAGCAAAGATACAAAAAGTGGTTTTAATAAAAAGAAAAAATTTAAACAAACTGTAGAAGTTGTTCTCCCAAAAACGGGGGGGGGTATTTTATTAAATAGCATTTTTCTAGTCAAAATTCAAACCAGGCACTGGAATTGAGCTCAGCAGATGAGCGGTGAATGCCCCTAAAATGGAGCTCTAGGAACTCTGGATGTAACCTAGGAGAATTCTGACAGCTTTCTCATAAATCCAGCCTTGTAATTCACACATCAAATTTTCACAAACTCAGAAAATGTTTACATGTATTTCTCTCTGTGTGTGTGTGAGAGAGAGAGAGACAGAGAGAGACAGAGACAGAGATATAGAGAGACAGAGACGGAGAAAATGTACAGGAGTGTTTCTCCCTCCACATGTGCACCTTGGGAATTAAACCTGGGTCATTGAACTTCACTATCCACTGAGCTTCTTACTGTTCCTCTGATATTTTCATAACTGGAAGTTTTAACTCTGAGCCAATATGAATGAAAACTATCTTCATTTGGTGTCCCTGTGATAAATGAGGCTTCTATAAACCATGGATATTTTGGTTGATCTTAGAACACTCTAGCTGTAGACGTGACCTTGGCTGGCTCTTCTCCGGCCCCTGGCTACGTGTGCCTCTCTACCTCCTCATGTCGACTCTCAGGACACCTCCCTTTTAGGACATTCATTCTCTGGGTCATGTATGCTGTCTGTGCTCGGTCTTTCCTGCTCGGAAACAAGTACGCCACTTTCTCAGCCCTGCCACCATCACAAATGTCTTCACCATGTCTGTTAGCTCCTGCCATGTCACCTCCACCCTCTTATGAGGGTGTTATCAGGCTGTGGTGGGTCCCAAACATCTCCAACTCCGCTCTGGGCGACTGTTCTAACCTCAGCCCTTTTCCAATAGCAAGCTGCCATGTGCTGGCTCACGGAAAATGCAAATCACCTGTGGCATTTTTCACAGCTAAGAATGTAGATTTTGACTGGGCAGGCGTGGCACATAGCTTTAATTTCAGCACTTGGGGGTCAGAGGCACAGGGATCTGTAAGCTCAAGACCAGCTCGGTCTGCAGAGGAAGTTCCAGGACACCCAAAGCTACACACACACACACACACAAAAAAAAAAAAAAAACCTGTCTTGAAAAAAAAAATTAATTAATTAAGTCAATGTAGATTGTGTTGTCCAGTCACCATTTGACATCTGCTTAGGCTGTAGGGAAATCTTAAACTTTTCTCAGTCTCATTCTGTTTTTCTGTCAAATCAAATAAGGCTCTAAGGAATCTATGAAATCAAAGGAGGCCATAAGGAATAGGTTTTAAAACACTAGAAAGTTCTTAAAATGGTAAGTGTTTAATAAAGCTTGCCTGTACCACCCAGCCCCTTTCTGATTGCCTATCCCGTCTCCTTTGCTAAACCTGAATTTCTGGAAACAGCCTACACCTTCCGTAGACTTTTGCTTAGGGTTATGCCCTCCTTCACTATTAAGCCACCACTGTGCTATGACCTTTCACCAAACTCTACACAACCCCACGTCACAGTTATCCTTACATTTCCTGATGAAATGTCCTGTGTCACTCAAATTCAGCATGGAACACAAAGAGCCGCTTCCTCCCACCCCACAGCAACAGCGTCAGAGAACCCTGGGGCGTCTTGGTTGCGATATCCCCTTGCGGTGTCCAAGTACATTAAGCTCTTAACTTGGCCCTCATATCCACACACTTGTCACAGCCGACCGGGCAAATGAAGGAAGGGCCGCTGACAGAACTGAGAGCAGTAGTAAGAAGACACCACAAATCAGCAGCTCGGGAAGCAACCGTCCTGAGAGAATCCTCACACTGGCAAGAGCCACTCACACCGTCGGAAAGCATTAACTACAATCTTTGCAAATCTAATAGAGAGGAAAAGCCAGTTCGTGACCAATCAGATGCTTTCACATTCACGCGTTCACCCCAATAGGCACGACTCCCCAGTGTCAGACCAATCCTCCTCCCATCTTGTCATGTTTTCTGGTGTCGACACAGACACAGCTGCATGCCTAACACATCCATGAGGCAATAAGTTTCTCCTAGCTTGGAGAAGCTACCTCCAGGGTTGACTGAATGGAAGACCAAAGTCTTGTTTCCCTATGGAACAACACCAGACTCCAGGGTACCCAGTTCAGCTATTTAGAGATAAAAAGTTGTTAGGATTCACACGCACTGGGTGCGTGTACCTTCAAGCATCCATGAACCCATTTTTCCCAAAATCCTTGGTTGGGTATATAACCAGGTCTCAAGTCATTGTATGAGATCTACCAAACATTTGAGACACAACTTAAAATTACATCTACCAAACTTAACCTCACAGGGGCTATTCAGAAACCCTCAGTAGCTCCTCACTCACAGTCTGCAATCCATGGTTAGTTAGTAATTCTGGACTTTTAATAATAGTCAGTCTCTATATTATATTAGTCATCATAGATGTGAGATTTTTCATTATTGTAATAGTTCCCTGTATTTACTTGTTAACAGTTTGCTTGTTAGTAGCCTACTTCTTTTTGTAAACATGTCATTGTTGTTTTTCCTTGCTCATGGGTATGCTTTTTCCCTTTCATCATGTAAGGATAAAATATATTATCAGTATGTGTCTGACATTCTACTGCTGTGAAGAGACACCATGACCATGGCAACTCTTATGAAAGAAATCTTTGAATTGGGGCTGGCTCACAGTTCAGAGGTTTCATCCACTGTCATCATGGCAGGAGCATGGCGGTGTGCAGGCGGGGGCTGGAGAAGCAGCTGCAAGCTACACTGGGGTTTGTAGGCAGAGAAGAGAGACGGGGCTTGGAATGGGCTTTGAAACCTCAAAGCCCAACAACCCCAGTGACACACTTGCTAACTCCAACAAGGTCACCCTTCCTAATCCTTCTAATCCTAACAAGCAGTTCCCCTGTCTGGTGACTAAGATCAAATATATGAGCCTATGGGGGTCATTCTTATTCGACCCCCACTGTTTCAGTTTAGTTCTGCAAGGTCAAGAACATCTCAAAACATACACAGAAAAGAATTTCTGAAAAATAGATTGAGGTGAAAGGCATACTTAAACCAATGTATTTTTGATCTTAAATATTAATTCTTCTCCAAGACAACATGTAAAGTTAGACACTTAAGTTTTCAAAATGACGGTAAGAGATAAAATCTATTCTCCTAGTGCTAACAGGGCTGTGTCAGCACTCCAGGGAAATTAAATAGATTTAGTTTTCATAATTTACAAAGAATCCTCATATAGTCTCCCATAGTCTAGTAAGCCTTTCTAACAAGTTTGAACCATACAGACATGCATTAGACAAAAAACAAACTCAACCGTCCATTTCCTGGGAAGTAAGGTCTGTCACTGTGCTGATATATACGCATCTAGATTTTTTATTATCACTAACATTATCTTTACATCTTTTTATTTGTGTCCATATATTAATGGGAAGTCAGAGGACAATTTGAAATAAAAAAACTGGTTCTCTCCTTCTATCATGTGGGACCAAGGTATCAAACATAGGCCACTGCACTTGGTTTTAGGGTGTCAAAAGCCGGGAGCTCACACCAAGATGCTGCAAGACAAAATTTTAATTTTATCATAAGGGACAGCTGACTCCACCTTTTCATTTTAGTTAAACAATGTTATCATGTCCTTAGCTAGAGGTCACGTTGGTTGTTTTTTTGGTTTTTTTTGTTGTTGTTGTTGTTGTTGTTGTTTGTTTTTTGTTTTTTTTTTTTTGTTTTGTTTTGTTTTTTTTTTTTTTTTTTTTTTTTTTTTTGGCTTGTTCTTCCTTGATAATCCTGTGGATTGTACATTGTAAATTGTTTCCATTGTTCTAAGAATTGACTGACCATAAAATGGTTCATGGTCTGTCTGAGTATAAATTCCTAACATATACCTTTTTCCATGACCATAAAAAATAACTGCAAAATTCCTTTCTTTTTTAATCGCTTGCTTGCTTGTTATTTAAAAAAAAAAAAAAAAAAAAAAAAAAAAAAAAAAAAAAAAAAAAAAAAAGTTCTCTTGCTTCTGGTCTACCTGTTTCATTTTCCTGCCATAGGAGACTGTAACTCTGGGCTGGCTGTAAACACAAAATTTTGCCTTGCAGCATCTTGGTGTTAGCTCCCGATTTTCAACACCACACCATTCGGAGATCCCACTGAGACCTGCGTGACCTGCGTGGGGTAGAAACTACTGGGGGATGACCCCTGAGAGAGGTTCTTCACTTAGCCTCAGTCCTTCTTCCGTCCTAGGGACCTCAGGCCCCGCCGGGTTGAAGATGAAGGTGCCTGTGGGTCTTGTCCAGTCACCTGTTCTGGACCCACAGCAGGGTTCTAGAATGTAGGTGTTCCCGCTAACCGGTCGTCACAAGACATCACAAGACTGTCAGGGCACCAAAGCTAATATTTATATTTGTTCGGCATTGTTGTTGTTTCTGTTTTGTTGTTGGTGTCGGTGCTTTTGTTTGTTGTTTGTTTGGTTGGTTGGTTGGTTTGATTTTTGTTTTGTTGGTGGTGGTGGTGGTGGTGGTGTATGTCAGAGGGAGTTTGGGCTTGGCCAAACTATTTCTGGTTAATTAGGAGTCCAGTCAGAACCACTGTTTTTTTGTTTGTTTGTTTGTTTGTTTGTTTTCTTTCTGACCTGCCTGGAAGCCCTGAGGATGCCCCGGTGACACCAGGGATCAAGGCTCTTGGAGAGGCCTGGTGTCTGGGTGGCCATCAGCAGGATTACATTGTCTAAGCTACACAGGAAGCCAAGGATATGCCCAGGACACTGGAAGCTACACCTAGAGTTAGGAGATGCCCGGGGTAGGGATGTCAGGCAGTCCAAGGATCCTATTAAATTCTCCCAATTACACTGGTAAGGCCTCTGTGTGACACCAGTCCAAGCGTTAAATGTCATGATCTTTGTTTTCTGTTGTCGCTTCTGCTTTGTGTCTTGTGTCTGGTATGTTTTATTTTTAAGATTTATTTGTTTATTATATATAAGTACACTGTCGCTGTCCTCAGACACACCAGAAAAGGGCATCAGATCTTATCACAGATGGTTGTGAACCGCCATGCAGTTGCTGGGAATTGAACTCAGGACCTCTGGAAGAGCAGTCAGTGCTCTAACCACTGAGCCATCTCTCCAGCCCGTCTGGAATGCTTTCATGTGTTCTGCCTTAGGGCTATATCCTGCTGTTGCACTCATGAGTTAGATACTACTCCCACCGCCATAGAGCAGGGCCACATGATCTGCAGTGGAACTTCACAAGATCTTTCATTTAACCTGGAGCTAGATTGTTTACAAACAAGCCTTGACAATCCTCCTGTCCCTGCCTGCCACAGCACTGGGATCACTCTACCAAACCAGATCCAGTTCCCCGGCCTCTCTCTCTCTCCTCCCCTCCCCTCCTTCCCCTTCCCCTCCCCTTCAAATTCATCTTGCCAAAGTTTTCACCACCTGGCAACAGCCCATTTAGCTATAGATCCGTAAACCGAATTCAACTACCGATGAGACCAGAGAACTCATGGTCCCAAAGGCTCCACGTGAGATGTGAGAGGCCATTTCAGATCCAAAACATTACAGAGATAGTTCCCAGTTCTCCCAGGGCTCGGGGAGAAAACAATAACATCGCAGTGCCGCACGGTGCCATGTGGGGCCTCGGAAGTTATGGGAGTGTGGCTGCTGCATGCCTGAGTCTAGGAGGGAGTGGGCAGGGGGAAAAGCCCATTCATCCTCTGTTCCCGTTTCTGCTGGTATTAACCACAGAAGAACCCAAAAGAGGCCAGAGGACACAGGAGGTGGCTATGTGGCAGCAGGGATGTAAACAGATTTCAGATCTTTAGGAGGGCAGCAATAGGTTCTGCTCTTTTTTTTTTTTTTTTTTTATGGAAACTGGAGGAGCAGGAGCACCTGACAGACACCCAGGTTTGGTCTGACGCGCCCGGATGAAGTGAACTGCCATTATTAGCATGAATGTTAGAGAACCAAGTATGGGAAAGTTTGGCTTTGAACGTTCAAGACGCCTAAGAGACGGGTACGTGGTGGGCATGAGATTAGAGCATAATGGAATGTTCTTGTGTTTGGGTGAAATGTCTGAAATATATGGTAGGTCTATTTGATTAATGGCTTGTCTAACTCCAGCATTTCTTTGTTTATTTTCATCTGCATTGTCTATTAGCAAGACTGTCTATTGGGGTATTGAACTTTGGAATAACGTTTCTTTTTATGAACATGGGAGCCCCTTTGCTTACTGTATAGGCGTTAAGAATTGCAATATCATCTTGGTGGATTTCTCCTTTGGTGAGTGTATAATATCCTTCATTACCTCTTTTGATTAGTTTTGGTATTAGATCTATTTTTGTCAGACATTAAAATGGCTACACAGGCTTTCTTCTTCAGTCCATTTGCCTGAATACCCTTTTTCATCCTTTACCCTGAAGAAATCTGTATCCTTGCTGAGAAGGTATGTTTCTTGGCTGAAGCAGAAAAATGGGTCCTCTTTTTTAAACCAATCTGTAAGTCCATGTCTTTTTTATTGGGTAATTGGGACTATTGAATATCAGTGTTATCAATTGGCAGTGGAAAAAAAGAGATTAGAGCATAAGAGCTGTAAATTGGTAATCTGTAAGTTGGCAAGAGTATTTTCAAAAGGTATAAAGGGTGACCCACGAGAGTGAAGCACGCTGCATCTAGGGCAGGCCAGCACTTAGAGCAGCTGACAGAGAACATAGGAGAATAGTCTCCAGTGGGGCTGGAAGAAGCTACAGGGGGTGGATGAGCTGGGAGACACGCCAGAGAGAATTTTACCGAAGGATGGGCGATCTGCAGTATTAAATGCTGTTGGCCATGACATCCGACAGCTCAGAAGTCCTCAGGAACCCTGAGAACAGTTTTATTGAAGCATCAGGATTAAAAAAGCCTGGTTGCAGTGAGTTAGAGAGCAAATGAGAAGTGGAGAAACAGGTGTGAAAAATGTGAGCAAAATCTTCAGGGCTGCTTGGGACAAAAAAAAAGTTCCAGTCTATTAGTAGTAGTGGTAGTAATAATGTGTGTGTGTGTGTGTGTGTGTGTGTGTGTGTGTGAACAGCCCCATAAGAATGTGAAGGTTGATGATACAGTAAGAGAGAGAGAAGTATGTTAGGCAGATTTATGTAGTTAACAGGGAGGAAGGCAGGGACTCATCTGCCATGGTGTAATTGCCTAGTTTAAAATACTAGCCATGAGGAGAGCTTCACCAAGTCTCCAGCCTGCTATCGAAGATGATTCTGACCACACGCATCTCAAAGTTGCAACAAAAAGAAACAAAAAGGAAAAGAGAGGCTTTGCTTTTTAAGGTTCTCTCTGGAAAGGCAGAGTAGTGTGCTTATGAAAGCTCAGGGGCTGCTTGCTCTTCAAGGAGGCTCTTGTCCTGCTAGCTGATCTCCTTCCGGTCTTTCCGCTGTTTCCAGAACCTTGCTCTTTTCATCCTTGTCAGTGGAAGAACTGGATGTTTGGTTTATCATCCCCTTTCAGTGAGAACTCTCAGCTTCCGGTTCTTAGCTTGCCCTGAGACCCCACAACTCCTCCGAGTTGTGCTTAGGTATACTCCTGGGCTGGCATTGCGGAGCAATACAACAGTCAGATGCAGAAAACGACCCTACTCTGTGACTGAGATCGCTGAACCTCTTGGGTTTTAAAAGATAAGGAATGTCATTGGGTTTTGGATAGCCTATGACTTATGTGCATCAAAGTTACTTACTTTGATTTGACATGACCTCGTTATATTAAATCATATATAGGGATATAACTGTTCATAGGGGATGTTTTTTCTAACCCAGCTTACTGATTAAATATAAAACTTCTCAGAGAGGTACTCAATTTTATAAGTTTTAGGTTAATTTAGAATGTTTGCCATATTAAAATTTGCATAGACAAAATTGTTATTTCACTTCCCTAGGCCAAACCATGCCAGCTCTTAAGTATTAGGGGAAAATGTAATTTCATGAGCAATTTCTAAGTACATTTTTACCAAAATGGGACGATTGTTCTTCTCCTGTTATATCCCTTAGGGTATAACTTCACAAAGGCAGATATAGTCAATTGATTTCTGGTATAATATCCTAGGACAGTTTTATTAACTCCATGCTTATTCAATTAATAATAATTAAATGTATTCTTCAGACTCAATCACTGATTGAGTCATAGTAATTACCTCGATGGGACCACAAAATGGAGTCTGAAGTAACAGCTTGACTTCATCTGGATTAAATTACTAGGGTAGACTTTACAGTGAGATTCCATGGGTAATGACAAAGATAAATGCCTGGGGGTGGGAATCCCATGAAGTGATTAAAGACAGCAACATTGACCTTTACTTTAAACTGTAATCACTTCTCAGCCTCATCTCTTCACCAATAATTATTAATTCCCAATATTTTCCAATCCTTCTGGGCATAATAAAAGAGAAAGATTGCATATCAAAAGAGACTTCTTTTCTGGCCCCAAATAAGGATAAATACCAAATCTGAGTCTAATTATCCAGCATTACATTAGTCCCCTAAGAAAAAAATAAGTATAAGGTTTAAAAAACATGTTTAATATTTCAGACTGTTTAATATTAATAGGAAGCCTTATTTCTCATTAGTATAGGAAATAAACGCACAGTGTACATTGTTGTTTCTTTTCATTTCCAGAATGTAAACTAGATCTTCCTCTTTCTCTGTTTACTTGTGTTCTCTTCAAAACAATGCAGCTTTAGATCCACCAGTTAGAGCACAGGAAGGCACACAACTATCCCCAGAGGAAATAGTTCCCTGGACTTCCCCAGGGGAGAAGACTGACCACCCATGATGGATGCCCTGCTGCTGGTCTTAGAGCATGAGATGAGGAGGAAAGACGGGGTGAGCAGGGCAGGCACTGTTGAGCATGTCTTTAATCCCAACACTCTGGGAGGCAGATGCTGATGGGTCTCTGGAGTTCGGGGCCAGCCTGGTCTATATAGCAAGTTCCAGACCAGCCTGGGCAACATAATAAACCCTGGTGTTATATATTACAAACATATATTATATGTACATATTAGCACATTTTGAAGAGAACATGCAATCATAGTGGCCTTCCCGCATGGAATATAAATACCAAGCCCAGTAATAGGATGCCCATGCGCTGGAGATAGTCTAGCAAAGGGCATCTCATCACAAGTGAAAAGAGTGTCCACATGAACAAAGAGGTGGAAGCAAAAATAATATGCAATTTGTATTGATAGAATAAGTCGATTAAGGATGCCGCCAGATTCCATATGGTCAGAGGGAGAGGAAACAAATATGGAAAGAAGTAAGACTAGAAAGACTCTTTCTCATCAGATATGATATAGCAGTATATGAACAGAGAGACGCAGGAAAACATATTCAAATAAGTGTGTCTTGATGCATGCCTACAAACCCCAAACTCTCTCAACTGCGAGTCCCTGAGAACTCTCCCACCAGCAGTGAGCACATCTAACGCTCAGATCTAGTAATAGGACACATGGTTTCCTGGGGAACAGATGATTCCAGGGCTGGGGCAGGAAGTGCAGGATGCACTTATACCACCCTTGATGTGAGAGGACCAGTCTATTGAGGGAGGGGCCACCCTGAGATGGTGGCACTCAGTTCTATAAGAACGCTGAGCAAGCATGGACAGCCAGTCAGGAAACAGCACCCCTCCGTGCCTCTGCCTCAGCTCCTGTATTCAGGGTCTTGCCCCATTTCAGATCCTGCCTTCGACTGTCCTCGGTGGACTGTGATTTCAGATATGTGAGTCGAATAAACCCTTCCCCAGCTGCTCTGGTGTTTCATCATAGCAATGGTAACCCTAAGACAGTGTGCAAACGTTTTCCTGTGTAAACTCGGCAGACATCATCCTAATCAGATGATTGAAGTGTGCTGATTCCATAATAGGACAGATCTAAGCCATGTGATTCCTGATAAGGTGTAAAGATGAGATGAGAATTTGTGATGTTCCTATCTGTGCTAGTAAGAGCTCTCCAGAGAGATGGGACCAGGAGGACAGACAAACTGACAGAAGACAGAACAAGAAAGAAAGGTATCATTAGGAAAACTGGATTATCATTCTGAAGGTTAAGGAATCCCTTGATAGTAAAAGGAACCAGTAAGTGACCACTAAGTTCAAAGGTCTCAGATTCAAGCCAGAAGTATCCTCTGTGACTAAGACCAAGGATCTGAGTTCCCAGGTCAAGGTGAGGGATGCGGGTGAGTCACTGATACAAGACCCAGAGCCCAGAGACCACAGGACTAATGATTTGATGTCCAAGGGTAAAAGAAGAGTGGCCAGCTCTGCGAGAGAGATAATTCAGCTTCTCTTTGCCTTTCTGATCTAGCGGAGCACCCAGCCAATGGAGCATTGTCTTGGAAGGCCTTCCTACTCAGTGCATCAAATCATACACCAGTCTCTTCTGGAAAGATCCTCATACACACAAGAAACAATCAGGTATCACGTAACAGCAGGGACGCATTCTGAGCGATATGCCCTGAAGTGTTTGGACAGAAGTCTAAATGGCGTGAGTCAGCCACCCCATATGCTTCTTTGAGGCACTTCGTTATGCCAAAAATACATTTTACAGTAAATTTGTTTATATAAGTAGGAGTCAACTCAAAATAACTGCTTAGACATGGTAGCATATGACTCTCAAAGTGACTGTGTGATGGGGAGACAGGAAGACAGCAAATTTGAGGCCAGCTTTGGCTAAGTAGCTGAATTCTTGAAAAACCATAAGATAACTGTTGAAAAGCATAGTAGCTACATAAAACAGTAAAGGTTTACACACACACACACACACACACACACACACACAAACACACACACTTTTTCTGAGACAGGATTTCTCTGTGTGTAGCCTTATTTGTCCTGGAACTCATTCTGTAGACCAGGCTGACCCAAAATGCAGAGCTCCACCTACCTCTGCCTCCTGAGCGCTGGGATTAAAGGCGTGTGTCAGCATGCCTGGCTAATGTGGTCAACTTGATCATTATCAAGTGGGAATTGTACATAACTGTATCACTATACTTTTCTAGGCTGGAAGATTTGTTTTCAGTGCACACCCATCAGGTCTGTTCTGCATCACGTTAGGATTAGGATGTTACTAGGTAACAGGAAGTTTCATCTCCATTATAATCCTATTCGATCACAACTGACTTAATGTCAGTACGCGTACATTACCACAATGCTTTGTCAGCTCTCAGCTCTCCCTTAACCCAGTTAGTCCACACCTAACGCTAGCCGTCACGGATACTGTATACCAAAGATGCATGGCCTGAGTGTAATCACGACAAAACACAGTTTCACATTCGTACACATTGTGCATGACAAATGCCCGATGAAAGCCAGAGAACTGAAGACTTCCCAGACAAGAGAACTAAAGGGCGCTTTGCTAGCTACCAGCCACACCGCAGAACAAACGGGAGGACTGGACAGGACCCTGGGGTCCAAGCAGCAGTGTCTCCAGTCCCACGTCACCATCCTGGTCAGGGTTGAGGGTCGGGGGACAGTGTCTGTGCTGAGTTAGACTCACTCACTCTAACTTACGCTCTGATTGCCAGGAAAGCAAAACCATCCCTGTCCTGTGCTATACCTGTAACTTTTCTGAACACTTCCTGTGATTCTAAATTTTAAAACACATTTCCTGTAACCAAGAAGCTATTTGCAACTGATACCTGCTGAGAAGGGGAAACCAGGCTCTCCGGTGCAGAGGCACTGGGACTATCAACCCCATGCCAAGGCAGATCCATGCCCACGTGTAGGTGGCCAACACGACAAACTCCACAGCTTTGCAGCTGCTGCCATTTATGGACTTTTTGTTTTGCTTTGCTTTGGTTTGGTTTTTTTTAAAACAGTTTTTAAGAAGGTTCAGAGGCAAGCTGATCCCCAAGTTCAAGGCCAGTCTGACCTACAGAGCTAGTTCCAAGTCAGCAAGGGTTACACAGAGAAAAGGCAGTCTCAAAAACCAACAACAATGATGATTCATAAATAAATATTCAGTTTGGACTGCTCCTGGGTTTTGGTTCATATGGTTTCATATTTCACAGTGTGAATGTGGAAGTCTTCAGACTGCCAGACACGCAGCCACTCAATGGCACTGACTGCTTAGCTAATATTCAATTACTACTTCTCCCTCTCAATGTTAAGGATGTGGTATTAGTTTGGTTTCTAACATTGTGGTAAGACACCATGACCAAACCAACTTTTATGAAAAAGAGTTTATTTGGGCTTATCTTTCCAGTGGACTAGAGGCCGTGACGGCCGAGAGAAGGCATCGCAGCAGGAAGAGGAAGCTGAGAGCTCACATCTATCTTTAACTGCAAGTGTGAAGTAGAGAGGGTAAACATGAGAAGGCACGAGTCTAAACTCTCAAGGCCCACCTCCAGGGACCTCCTTCAACAAGGCCATACCTCCTGCCCCTCCCCAAACAGCACCTCCAACTGGGGACCAAGCTTTGAAATGCCCAAGACTACAGAAGAAATCTCTTATTCAACACACCACAAATATATTAAAATGGTAATACTCCAGTGATCTTTCTCCCTCTTATACCTCAACTCAAATCTCACCTAAACCCACTCCCCAAATTAAATCAAATAATAGCAACACATATTCTTAACAATTTCTTGTTTACATTTTGCTTTTGGTTATTTTTCTCCCTGACCACCATTTTATACACATAATTCTTACTTTCCTGAGTTCATCCTCCACATAAGTGTTTTCTTGACATTTTTCCCTTGGCATCCAGACAAACGTCTTGAGCCATGATATGAGAGTTGCCTGAGGCAAAGCAGCCTTCTTTCTTTGCCAATACAGCCATCTGCATGTGGGCAGTGTTGTGGAAAGAACCAGGCAGCTTTACTGTATTCACCATTAAGATTTTATTTTTTTAAGTAGTGGAAAATAATCTGGAGTGGTTGGTACTGTGAAAAATATAGGTTTCGTAAAAATAACAATATTGAGACAAAGATGGAACTCAACAGCCAAAAACTGTAGTTGCTCATTCTTCTTTGGTTGTTCCTTGAACTTCAACATGGGTAAATCATGTCCTAATGGAAGAAGAAGGGGCTCAAAACTAAAGAACATGCCCGACATGTGAGAAGTATGCTCCAAACCTATGCTTTAGTTAGTATATTTAAGATCTTCTGTATAAATGGGCTAGCTATTCAAGTTCCACACAGTTTAAGGAAAGCAAGACACAGGCATAGGAAAATACACAGACTGTATTAGTCAGGATTCTCTAGAGTCACAGAATTTATGAATAGTCTCTATATAGCAAGGAGGTATTTATTGGTGACTTACAGTCTGTAGTCCAATCCCTTAAAAATGGCTGGCAGCAGCTGTGAAGTTCAAGGATGTAGCAGATGCTCAGTTCCACAAGGCAGGCAGGCAGAGAGAGAATCTTCCTTGTTCCAATGTCCTTATGTAGGTCTACAACTAAAGGTGTGTCCCAGATTAAAGGTGTGTGCCACCACACCTGGATCTGGGACTTGCTAGTCCCAGATGACCTTGAGCTCAGTGATCTCCTTGCCTTAGTTCCCTAAGGTTCTTAGCCTCTGTGCCTCAAGATCAAGATCAAAGGTGGGCCTCCCAATTCTGGATTGTGGTTCATTCCAGATATGGTCAAGTTGACAACCAGAAATAGCCACTACACAGACCCAAGACATGTGCAGACATGAACACCCACCAGCACTGCCACTAACACTATGCTCAGACTAGGAGCAAGTGCAGGCACAGGCATAGAGACACGCGAAGGCCCAGACTGAGGCACACACCAGCAGAGGCAGCTGCACACACACCGAAACACCATAATCTAGGAAGAGCAAACTGCTCACAAGCTTCCTGAGAGAAAAAGTTCACTCTCTTCTTAAGGTGCCAGGGTGACAATTTTCACCAGCCATGCCTGGGACGGGGGTGTTTTTGAGAACTAGTGCTTACAACATAAGTCCCTTCATCTCAGCAATGATGTTGGAATCACAGGCCTCCCAGGGAGCCCCATAAACTTTATGTACGAGGCCCAGGAGGAAGGACTATTCTTTTTGGCTGTGGTTCTGTTATGAATCCTTATGTAAGCTTTTCACTTGGGATCAAAGCTGAAAATGGACTCTAAACTTTGTAGCTTTCCTTCCTTTTTGCATTTTAACAGGAGAGACCTAGAATGAAGATCAACCAAAGACGGAGAGTGTAAAATGGAAGAAAGGAGAGGAAAAAAGAGAGAGAAAAGGCACTAAGACAATAAGGAAGCAAACGAACAGACGAAGAGGGAGCAAAGGAACTCAGGAGGAAGTGGGGGAAAGATGGCAGACTGGACCTGAGCACGTGCATCTGGAATCATGGCACCTGAGAGGCAGAGGCAGGAGGATTGTTGTGAGTTCAAGGCCAGCATGGTCTACACTGATTTCATGGGGACAGTCTGTAGAGGAGACTTGTATGAATAAGTAAATCATAAGGAAAAGCTGCCATTGCCAGTGGACTCCCTCTGCTGTTGGTTGTTTCTAAAGATGTAAGCTCCCAGCCATTGCTCTGGCACCATGCCTGCCTCCCTGCCGCCATGTTCCCGCTGTGATGGATGACGACTCTGTGAGCTTCTGACACAAACTCTTTCTTTCTTTTTTTTTATTCTTACAGCTTTATTTTTCTAAAAAGAGAGATACATGTACAGATTTTTAAGAGCGTTTTGGAATAAAACTATATGAATATATTTTTGTCAGTACTTGAATTTTTTTAAGGTTTGATAGTATGCATTGAAATCTTACTAGTTACCATAAGCATAAAGTACATGTAAAACAAAATGTAACATGAAAATAGTCAAAGTTTTCTTGGAGTATACAGATTGAACATAATGATTTTTAATACCAAAAATTGCCACAAGACTATCTTGTTAGCTCTTGAGTTATGAATGATTTAAGGTCTAGGTGTACCCCACTCTGAGTGGGTGCTATACACTTGTTGTTGCTTTTTTTTTTCTAAGAAGGACTGAGGGTTCTAATTTTTGGTATTTCTTTTTTTGAGCTTCATATGATCTGTGAGTTGTTTCTTGGGTATTCAGAGCTTTCTGGGGTTAGTATCCCATTATCAGTGACTGCATATTATGTCTGTTCTTTTGTGACTGGGTTATCTCACTCAGGATGATATTCTCTAGATGCATCAATTTTCCTAGAAATTTTATAAAATTGTTTCTAGTAGCTGAATAGTACTCCATTGTGTAAATATACCACAAATTTTTATCCATTCATCTACTGAAGGACATCTGGGTTCTTTCCAGCTTATGGCTATTATAAATAAGGCTGCTAAAAACATGGTGGAGCATGTGTCCTTACTGTATTTTGGAGCATCTTTGGAGTATATGCCCAGAAGTGGAATAACTGGGTCTTCAGATAAGCCTATGTCCAATTTTCTGAGGAACAGCCAGACTGATTTCCAGAGTGGTTGTATAAGTTTACAACCCCACCAACACTGGAGGAGTTTTCCTTTCTCTGCATTCTTGCCAAAATCTGCTGTCATCTGAGTTTTTGATCTTAGCCATTCTGATTGGTATGAGATGGAATCTCAGGGTTGTTTTGATTTACATTTTCCTGATGACCAGGGATGTCGAGCACTTCCTTAGATGCTTCTCAGCCATTCGATATTCCTCAATTGAGAACTTTTTGTTTAGCTCTGTACCCCATTTTTAATAGGGTTCTTTGATTCTCTGGTGTCTAACTTCTTGAGTTCTTTGTATATCTTGGATATTAGGCCTCTATCAGATGTGGGGTTGGTAAAGATCTTTTCCCAATCTGTTGGCTGCCGTTTTCTTTTCTTGACAGTGTCCTTAGCCTTACAGAAACTTTGCAATCTCATTAAGTCCCATTTGTCAATATTTGACCTTAGAGCATGAGCCATTGGTGTTGTGTCCAGGAAATTTTCTCCTGTGCCTATGTGTTCTAAGGTTTTCCCTACTTTCTCTTCTAATAATTTCAGTGTGCCTGGTTTAATGTAGAGATCTTTGATCCACTTGCACTTGAGCTTTGTAAAAGGAGATAAGAAAGGGTCTATTTTCATTCTTCTGCATGCTGAGTGCCAGTTGGACCAACACCATTTGTTGAATAGGCTGTCCTTTTTCCATTGAATGTTTACAGCTCCTTTGTCAAAAATCAAGTGACCATATATGTGAGGGCTCATTTCTGGATCTTCTATTCTATTCCATTTATCCACATGCCTATCTCTGTACCAGTACCATGCAGTTTTTAGCACAATTGCCTTGTAATATAGCTTGAGGTCAGGGATAGTGATTCCCGAAGATGTTTTCTTGTTGAGGATGGATTTCCCTATTCTACGTCTTCTGTTATTCCAGATGAAATTGCACATTGCTCTTTCCAACTCTATGAAGAATTGGGTTGGAATTTTGATGGGGATTGCATTGAATCTGTAGATTGCTTTTGGTAAGATGGCCATTTTTACAATGTTGATCCTTCTAATCCATGAGCATAGGAGATCTTTCCATTTTCTGAGATCTTCCTAGATTTCCTTTTTCAGAGATTTAAAGTTCTTGTCATACAGGTCCTTCACTTGTTTAGTTAGAGTCACACCAAGGCATTTCATATTGTTTGTGACTATTGTGAAGTGTATCTTTTTCCTAATTTCTTTCTCTGCATGTTTGTCCTTTGAGTAGAGGAAGGCTACTGATTTGTTTAAATTAATTTTATACTCAGCCACTTTGCTGAACTTGTTTATCAGCTCCTACTTTCTCTTCTAATAGGAAAAACTCTTTCTTATAGGCTGCATTGGTCATGGTGTCTTATGGCAGCCAGAGAAAAGTGGTGCAGATGTCCCTACGCCCTTCCCCCTCATGTAAAGCTCTCATATACTCGTTTCTATTTGCATGTATCCTTCTGTATCATGTGTAGTGTACTAAATATTAAATCTTTTCCTGGAAGAAGATATACAATAAACAAGTAAATGCATATATACGCATGTACATAACTACATGTGCACTCATATACAAGATATGTTCTAAGTATGAAAGTCTGAAGTAATGCGCTTTGGGCATATCAGTTACTATGCCCTTAATGTGTCATAAACAATTAGAGGTTAAGTTTATATCCAGAGTATATATTTCAGAATCTGAATTCAGCCATGTGACCCTCTGGGACTCACTGTCACCATCACTCTCTGGAGGAGCTGAAGTATTTCATCCCTCAAGCCTCCCACACCCCTCCATCCTCTCCCTCCCCATCTCTATCTATCTCTCTATCTCTGTAAAACCCCTGATGATTTGGTTTTTCAAGTTAGAGGTAAGAAGACAGGTGTCCGAGAAAGGCGCAGAGAGAATAACTTTAACATAATTCTCTCTGATTATATAAAGGGCTGTTGGCTATTTCCAGCTTTTAAAAGTGAAGTCAGATGCGTTAGGTCGATGGGAAATCTGTGCCACAGTGTTGGCCACATCAGGGAATCACTGAATGCTGGCCTCAAGTCTGACGGCAGGAAGACCAAACTTGCATTCTAAAGGAAAACAAAGTGGGAATTTGAAACAAAGTAGAGACAGAAGAAATAAAAACCACGAGGAAGTGTCAAAATGTGCTGTAATGTAAATCTTCCTTTTGATTATAAACAACATTAAAAACAATCCTAGCTTGATAGTCACACACAAAGATGTTTTCTAAGAAAAACATGCTTTTGATTTCTAAGCTTTGGCAATAATTCCTGCAGGATGCTAATGCTGGGTCTGGATGTTTGCATTTCTAACCAGTCATCTCAGTGATAAGGGTATTTGGGAAATGATTCTGTCCAAAGGGCATGTACATTCTTGATCCAAAGCAGCTCTTAGAGATTTGATGAAGGAAGGACTCCTCAGAAAGCTGCTGATGCTGAAGGTAGTGGCTTCTCATACCTCACAACCTCAGATGCTGGCTTTGGGTTGACTCTGTTGCTGAATTGGCAGCTCTAGAGCAGGTGACTTACAGTGGAAGCTCAGCTGGGCACAAAAAGTTGCAGATGTTTGCAAACCTTGACTACACACAACTAAATCATATTTCCTAGAGTCCCAAACAACACGGCACAGAGGGAAACTGGGATTCTAGAATTCCATTAAGAATCCTAAGAAACTGTTAAGATGTCTTATGTGTTAAGAACCCAGACCACACACTGCTCGGATCATGCCAACATGCACCTGAGTCTCTCTTCTCCCTTAGGGCTCGCTGGAACACAGGCCCGGGTTAACAGACTCTGAGCTACCAGAGGCGCCAGTGACACACACGGATAGATAGATACACACTGGCCAAACAAGACCCCACATCTTCAAGGTCACACATCCCTTCCTTGGAATATAAGACTCTCTTCCTTTTCCCAACCACCCAAGAATCAGAGGCCATCTGTATTTTGTATCTGTCCTCAAGTGTAAGACAAAGACCCTTACCTGTCCTCTGAGCCCATAAGAAGAGTCCCCCACTCTATCCTGTAGGCTAATCTCTCCTCGGAGCTCTGGCCATGCCGTTACCTGTCTGCTTGTAACATTAAGATCTCTTCCTAATCTCTTCCCCAAAAGAGCAATCCATGTCAGCATCTTCTGAGCCCCAAAGGTAAGATCTTTCACTAGAAAGTTATTCTGTGGAAAGTTATTTTTCCTTTAGAATAAAATTTCACAACTTGTCCCACAGAGCACATAAAGAAATGAGCTTCTAATGTTTTAAATGCTACTCTCATCTACCACAAACATAAGATGTTCTGTGGCGTTGTTTAATACTGTGAGGACCGTAATAGGGTACTACATTTTAGATTGACTTGTTTTATTTATGTGTATGATTTTTTTGTTTATGTGCATGGTTGTATGCCTCATCCCTGCCTGGTGCCCACGGAGGTGAGAAAGGGGTTTCAGATTCCCAGGAACTGTAGCTACAGGTGGTTGTGAGAATCTATAGCAGCAGGTACTGGAAATGTAACCTAGAACCTCAGTGAGAGCAAGTGCTCTTAACTGCTGAGCCATCTCTTCAAGCCCCCAGCAATACTACTTGTAAAGGCATTAAATACATGTAAAGGCATTAAAACTGAAATTGTTTTTGAAAATGTAAAATATTGTACTGACTGTCTTGTGACATGGCTTGTTCTGTTGACGTGAATTCTTGGAAGGTCAAAATCTTACTGGATTTGCTCTGCCCTGACCACAAGCCCAGCTTCCCAGACCCATGTAACATGGTCTACATCAATGCTGAATAAATCACATTGACTACTCTTTCACATACGATGTCACTTTTATTTTGTCTTCAGGGTCAGAAAAGACACATCACATGTCACAAGGCACAGGATGACTCAGAGTGGGTGATTTGCAGTTTTTCATATTTTTAAGAATGAGAACTTACCCTTGTCCTAGTTACTCTTCGATTGCTGTCAGGAGACACCGTAACTGAGGCGAGTTATGTAAGGACACTTTCAACAGGCTGTGTCGCTTACAGTTTCCGAGAGTTAGCTCATTATGGTACCGGCTGGGAGCGGGGAGTCTGGCAGGTAAGGAGGTGCTGGAGAGTTCTCATCTGACAAGCTGCTAGCACTGAGAGGAAGCTGGTAGGATTTTGAAACCTCAAAGCCCACCCCATTGACCCACCTTCTCTAACAAGGCCACTTCCTTTCTGTTGGGGGGTGGTAGTGATGGTGGTGGTGGTGTTTGTTTTGGTTGGTTTGGGTTTTTTGTTGGTGGGGGTGGTTGAGACAGGGTTCCTCTCTGTAGCCCTAGCTGCCCTGGAACTAGCTCTCAAACTGAACCCCACACTCGGAGATGCACCTGCCTCCGTCTCCTCAGTGCTGGGATTGAAGGCCACACTCCAGTTCCACAAACTGGGAACCAAGCACACAAAGAGACGCCTCTGAAGGCCAGTTTTCTTCAAGCTACCGCAATCCTCGTGACGATTTGGTGACGTAGGGGCTGTGTGTGGGCCATGGGCCTGCTGACCTTGCTTTCTCAGGCTAGTGTAGCTGCACTGGCGCTGAGGTCCGCCCTGATCTCCCTTTGCCCCCTTTTGGTTTCATTTTCATTAGCAAGTCTCAAGTCCTCTCAGCAAGAATTCCATTACGATTTGTGAGGTCACTGACAGAAAGTGAGTCACTTGAGAACGAAGCATCTCGTTCTCTTCTCATTCTGAGCAAGAGGATTAATGGAAACGGGAGAATTGATCTTTTTTTAACTTTTAAAGCAATACAGTTAACATTTCACTCATTTTTATATACGTGTGCTCTCTTCGTGTATCTACATGCACCGCACGTATGCAGTGCCCATGGAGGCCCAAACAGGGCACTGAATTTCTGGAACTGGAGTTACACGTAGTTGTGAGGCACCATGCTGGTGTTGGGAGCCTAATTCAGATCCTCTGGCAGAGAGGCAAGTGTCCTTAACTCCCGAGGCAACTCTGCATCCTCCAAGGTGGTTATTTAGAGCAGACTTTTACTGCAGGGTAGGTCTAGCAGCTTGTGGTCTAATTACGTTACCCCAAACCTGTTTGCAGAGTCCTGAATGTAGACTAAAGGAAGCCTGTCCGCCCCACCCTGCCCACCCCCATTGGCTCTGCTTGGGAAATAAAGTTGCCAGCAGCCAATGGCCAGCCAGGCAGGGAGACAGAGGCGGGACTTTTAGGCTCCTCCCGGAAAGAAAGACACCCTTAGAGGGGCGTAGGATGGACCACACCATGAAGGAACAGCAGATGACACAACAGAAATATAGATACGAGGGAAAAGAGGATCCTGGGCGGGCTGCCCAGAAGGAACCAGGACAGCAAAGGTGGATTTAGCAAGAATTCACTCAGGATTATCAGAGGGGAGTGCATTAGCCACGTGAAGGTTTAGGAGTAGCCCAACCATTGAGCTAATTAAGGCATATTAAAATATAAAGTGTGTGTGTGTGTGTGTGTGTGTGTGTGTGTTCTGGGATCCAGAACATCAGGCAGGTGTAGAGGAGGGGTTCACAAGAGGAGCCACGTGTACCCACCGGGAGCATAGAGCGGATTTTAATATTTACGGCTTCAGATAGGTTCGCCTGCGAGTGCGTACTAAATAAATAATGAGCTACCAAAGTAATACACACGAGAAAACCATAAAGCAAAGATGTTCCTGTCAGCCGAGGTGGTACACATCTAGAGTGCCAGTACTGGGGAGGCTAACCTAAGTTACACAGTGAGACGCTGAAGCCCTGGTCACCCTCCAGTTTTGAGGCGAGTTCTTCGTGGAGAGAACAAAGACCAGTGCCGCAGACAAAGCAGCAACAGCGATAGCAGTGGGCGTTGAGATTCCAAAATACCCTTGACCTTGCTTTAAAAAAAAAAAAAAAGTAACCGTAGGCTCTAAACTATATTATTGTGTTGCCCTACGTCATGGAATACTGAGGTAGTGAAACATATGAAGACATAATGTGTTTGGATTTCAAAGGATTTCAAAGGACTTCTCTCCAGGAACATTGATTATGAAAGATATTTTTTAAATAAACAATGGCTCAGCCGTTAAGATCACTTGCTACTCTTGCAAAGGACCAGAGTTTTGTTCCATCACCTACACCCAGTGGCTTAGAACTACTTATAACTCCAGTTCCAGGGGATCAAATGCCTTCTTCTGGCCTCTTCAGATAGTTTATGAACACATGCACATGCTGACATCCATTAAAAAAAATCCTGATGGGGTGGAAAAAGAAGAAAACAAAAGAAAGATGCAGTAATGGTTTGTATTGGCTTGGGCCAATGAGTGGCACTATTAGAAGGTGTGGCCTTGTTGGAGTAGGTGTGTCACTGTGGGCATGGGCTTAATAACCTTAGTCCTAACTGCCTGGAAGTCAATATTCTGCAGCAGCCTCCAGATGAAGATGTTGAACTCTCAGCTCCGCCTGCACCATGCCTGCCCAGAGGCTGCCACGTTCCTGCTTGATGATTCTGAACTGAACCTCTGAACCTGTAAGTCAGCTTCAATTAAACGTTGTCCTTTATAGGAGTCACCTTGGTCATGGTGTCTGTTCACAGCAGTAAAACCCTAAGACAAAAGTTGGTACCAGGAGTGGGGTATTGCCATAATAGGCCTGATCATGCTTTTGCTTGGAGGGATGTGTATTTTGGGACTTTGGAAAGCAGTGGAATGCTTTAAGTTGGGCTAAATGGGTCATCCTAGTAGGAATAAGGAAGACTTTGTTGCTATGAATGATTTGAACTATGCAGACTTGGCTCAAGAGGTTTCAGAGGAGAATTTTAGTATGTAGACTAGAGGCTGTTTCTGTGGTATTTTGGTGAAGAACATGGCTTCCTTTTGCCCTTGTCTGAAGAGTCTGCCTGAGACTAAGGTGAAAAAAACTCAGATTAATTGCATTAAAAAAGGAAGTCCCAGAAACACCCACCAAACACTTTGTTCTCTGGTTAAGTCTCATAAAGAACATTTTAAACAAGCATGGCAAGCTTAGAAAGGAAAAATATATAATATGTGGTTCTAGTATTAAAGAGGCACCAGGAAGTAAAATGGAGTTGAATCCAGTGTTCAAGGATATTAAATTGAATTAGTAGAGTGGTGATCTTGGGGCAAGATCCACCCAGCTAAATTTAGGTCCAGGCATGGCAGTACAAGCCTTTAATCCCAGCAGGCAAAGACAAGCAGATCTCTGAGTTCAAGGCCAGCCTGGGAAAGAGCAAGTTCTAGCTAAATAAAAGTTTAAATCCAGGCATGCTTGTACACATCTTTAATACCAGGAAACAGCCATCTGAGTTCAAGGTCAATCTACAGAGCAAGTTCCAGGACAGCCAAGCTTAGGCAGAAAGAGAGTCGGAAAACAGAAAGCTGGCAATAGAATAAAGGGGGGTGAGGAGTATGTTTCCATCCAAAACAGCAGCAGAACACAGCGGCTTTGGCCACGAGGCTCTGGCTTTAGAGTGAAAAACAGAAGGGACTACTGGGACAATTGATGCTGGTCAGCTGGAGCTAAGAAATTAGTGGTGATTAAGAAGAGACCAGCTTCACTGAGGTAAAATCTGGAAAGTGTTTTCTGAGAGCACAAAGAAGCTGTGTTCCAGAGACAGCCAAGGTTGTACTTCTTGCTGAAGTTGTACTTGGTAATATGTAAGAGTCACCCAAGTAGTACTGGTTTTGAAGGCATAAAGACATCATGAAGAACAGCTGAGGCTTGAGACTGTGCGAGGCCAGGGAAGACCACTGGGGAAGGTGCAGCCTCAGTTGTAGTAGATGGCCCAGAACTGAAGGAGTCATGCAAAGAAATTCAGGCTTGGCACCATGAAGAGAGCCTATGAGAAGCTGTTGGTGAAGCCTAGTTGCAGCAGAAGACTCCAGTGTATTGGAGATGCCAGTGCCATGGGTGATCACAAGAACAGCAATGGCAGTGGACTGGTTCAACGTGAGCTTAGAGTGCTACAAAGGGCAGAGCTGGAGAAGTGATGCCAGCCCTTTGGAGGAGCCCAGAAGATCATGTGTGGATCCCAGACATTGAAAGAAAAAGCTGTAACATTGAAGTTGCCTTGGAGACTCCAAGATGTTCAAGATACCAAAGCCATGGCCTATCTGCTGAGGAAAGTTGCTAACAGGGAGTGGAACCAGCCCAGGAGAAATGTGGCAGTCAATGAAGATGAAAAGAGTTGGAGATCTGAAGACCACTTTGACATCAGATATAGAGATGCAGAGATGAGAGTTTGCTCTGCTGGTTCCCTGTCTTGTTTTGGGGATTCCAGTTAAGTGATTGGATGAATCTCAGAAGAGACCTTGGACTTTTGACTTTTAACACTGTTGAGACTGCTATAGACTATGGGGACACTTAAAGTTGGACTAAATATATTTTGCATTATGCTATGTTTAGGTGGGGGGTGTGACCCCCCATAAACTTATATTTTTGAAGCCTTTGGGGACCAGGAAGTAGAATGTGATGGTTTATATATGCTTGGGTCAATGAGTGGCACTATAAGGAGGTGTGACCTTGATGGAGTAGGTGTGTCACTGTGGGCATGGGCTAAATACCCTAGTCCTAGCTGCCTGGATGTCAGTATTCTGCTAGCAGCCTTCAGATAAAGATGTTGAACTCAGCTCCACCTGCACCATGCCTGCCTGGATGCTGCCATGTTCCTGCCTTGATGATAATGGACTGAACCTCTGACCTGTAAGCCAGCCCCAATTAAATGTCCTTTAGAAGAGCTGCCTTGGTTATAAAGTCTGTTCACAGCAGTAAAAGCCTAACAAATATGTCCTCAACATAATTTACCCAGAGGCTAGAACAATGCAGTTAGGTTAGAAAGATGCAGTTAATATCACTGGCTGTTCTTCCAGAGGACCAGGGTTCGATTCCCAACACCCACATGGTGGCTTACAACCATCTGTAACTCCACTTTCAGGGGGTCTTATTCCTTTTCTGACATCTGTAGGCAACAGGCATGCACATGGTGAATATACATACATGCAGGCAAAACACTCATACACATAAAATGAAAATAAACACGCCTTTAAAAGGCACTTTTGGCGCTGGGGAGCTGGCAAGACAGATTGGTGTGTACAGACACGTGCAATCGAGCCTGATGACCCGGATTCAATCCCTAGAATCTAAATACCACTATAGTAAAGAACCAGCTCTGGAAAGTTGTCCTTTGACTTTCACACATACAACGTGACATGCATGTACTCATGTGCATGTTTTTACACCACACACGCACACACACACACAAGTTTGGAAGAGGAAAAGAAGAGAAAGAGACACCACTTCCAAGCCAGGCTTAGTACACCTGTAATGCCATCACTTGGAGACTGAAGCAGGAATTCTGTCAAGCTGAGCCAGCCTGGGACACAGTGAGCTCCAGATCTACTTGACTATAATGTGACACATTGTCTCAGAAAATAAGAAAAAAACACACTATTTTCAGATTTATGTATGGGTAGATTACAGAACGTGACACAAGAGGTAGTGTACACTGGAAATTCAGGAACTGTCTCCCCCACTTCTCCTTCCAGAAAATTATAAACACCATTTCCTACTTCTCATAATTATATGACATGTTCCCCTCGCCTAGTTCTGAAATTCAATCCTTCAGAATTCCTCATTTGTCCCACATGGTTGAATGGAATGTTCAGCATTTTTTTTTTTTTTATATTATGCCTCATTAGGCAAGAAATCAACCAAAATTGGCATTTATGATAGACTCAAAGTGCTCTCGTTTTAAGTAAACACACACACTACACATTTTAATAAACCAAACTTGTAAGCACAGCTATCCCAGGGTAGCCACAGGAGACCGGTTCCAGGACCCCTGTGGAGTCCAGAGGTCACAGACACTCAGGCTCCAGACATAAAATGCTGTGCTGTTTGAACAATTCCTACATACTTCCTCCTGCCTCCTTTAAGCCATCCTCGGGTTCCTTCTAACAGCTAATTCGATAGGAGCCATGCACTGTACTATTTTCTTTAGAAAATAATGAAGAAATGTTTATACTTGTTTAGTGCACATACAACC
Organism: Micromys minutus; assembly: GCF_963924665.1. Classification (NCBI taxonomy): domain Eukaryota; kingdom Metazoa; phylum Chordata; class Mammalia; order Rodentia; family Muridae; genus Micromys; species Micromys minutus. The sequence continues at coordinate 4,142,700 of NC_137973.1, read as the reverse complement.
ATAGCAGGCTGTAACTACACAGTATCCAAGCCACAGTTGATTGAATCTACAGATACTGAAACCCTAGAGTTCAAACAACCATGGAATACTGATCCCTAGCCAATGTGTTGCAAAAGGCAGTGAGACCTAAGTCTGAAGACAAATAAATGACGAGGTTGCTGAAATCATCATAATTAGAGGTTGGCTTTCTGTTTAATGAAGTAAATTATCTGAAGAAAAATGTGGAACACAGTGAGGTAGAACATGGCTCATGGATACTTACACTAGCCAATTGTGGTGTTTGCTAATTAACTGAACATGTAAGTGACAAATCCCAGGAAAAGCTAAAGGTAATTAAAACATTCAGGAAGACTGCCTATTAATGAGACAAGACAGAAGAAATGGGTGTTAAACCACCTAGAAAGAAAACAATAGAATTAGAGGGTGATTGGTAGTAAATTTCAATTTACAATAGCTATTGAAGAGTCAGGAACAAAGTCCTCACCCGTGGAACCCGCAGGGATGTCCTAAGTTTCACCACAAGAAACTAGACTCAAAACAGACCTCATGATAATGGAAGTCTGGGAACTGTGAGCCAGAATCACTTGTGTGACCACGTGAAGCAAGCTCTGGAACACCCAAGTTCATTCCCAAGAATGAACATGGGAAAGCAAGTCCAAAAGAGTGGAACAGTGATGGATTCCCTAAGAGAAGAGCTCCAGAGGAGAAAGGAGGGGTGTCTCCCAGCATGACCCAGACTAGACTTTCTGAGTTGCCTCCTAACTTCGCTGGTCCTTCCAAAGATAAGGCTGCAAGCAAGCTGGTTTGCCTAGGGTATCCTCGTTTCTCTCCTCCCCCCATCCTTCCTTCTGCCCATACCCCTTGCTCTAACTACTCCTTTCTTCCCTCTTCACCACCTTGAATGTCTCTTTTCATATTCCCTTCCTTTCTCCCATCCAAACACCAGTTTTCAGCCTCTTTTTCTTCCCACCCAGGTACTATCAGAAGATGGAAATACAAAAATATTTGTGGTAAGACTTTTATGAAACATAGTAATGATTACACCAATAGGGTGTTAGCTTTGCTGTCTGGTTTTATGTCAATTTGACACAAGTTAAAGTCATTGGACGGGGGTGGGAGGGACCTCAGTTGAGAACATGTCTCTACAAGATCTGGCTATAAGCAGGTCTATGAGATATTTTCTTAATTAGTGATGTGTGGGAGAAGGCTCATCCTGTTGTGGATAGTACCACACCCTGGGCTGATGATTTATAAGAAAGCAGGCTGAGCACACTATGGGGAGAAAGCCAATAAGCAGCATCCTTCCATGGGCTCTGCATCAATTCCTGCCTTCTAGTTCCTGCCCTATTTGAGGTCCTGTCCTTATTTCCTTCAGTGATAAACAGTGACGTGGAAGTGTAAGCCAAATAAACTCTTTCCTGCCCAAGTTGCTTTGGTCATGGTGTTTTATTGCAACAATGATAACCTCAACTAAAATAGTAACAACATATCTTTCTATAAATGATACAAATTCCCAGGCAACCTCCCACTCCCACCTTTGGAGGTAGTCGGACCTAATGAGATAACTTGCCAGTGAGGAATCAATCAGTGTCAGGCATGGTGGCACACACATGTAATCCCAACACTCAGGAGGCTGAGGTAGGAAGATCATAAATTCCAGGCCCGTCTAGGCTCTATCGAAAGGCCCTGTCTTTAAAAATAAAAAGAGTTAATTCCTTTTATTTAAACATCCTCTTCCAAACAATAGACAGACAAATCACAGTGTAAATTCTTAAACTCTGTCATATGTTGTGATATATGATGTAACAAGGGAGACAACTGATCCCAGTGCTATTAGAGATGTCCCCTATGCAGACGGTCGCATCCTGTTGGTGACATTTTTGTAAGTGCCCTTTTGGAAAAGCTGGGGGCCTGGGGGATCTTTGCTTCACTTTAGCCCAGACTGACCCTGGCATTCCTTGTCATCTGCCTTCTCTTCAGCTGCCAAAAGTGCCTGGCAGGTGGTTAATGGGGCAGGGGATGGGGAGGGGCTTGTGCCGCCTGTGCCTACCAGGACCGTAGGAAGACTCTGGTTTCAGCCTTGACATGTATAAGAAGAAGTCTGGAGAGATGGCACAGCGGTCTCTCAGGGTTCAGTTCCCAGCACCCATGCGGTAATGGACAGTCATATGAAATGCCAGTTCTAGACCTCTGTGGACAGCGGGAAAGCACCGGATGCACTTACAAACAGGCAAGACAACTAGTTATACACATAAATAAATTTATTCTGCATGAATAAACCATTAAAAAATTGCAAATCAAAGGATTCTCTAGGCTCTGTTTTGACCCCCTCTCTCTGCTTATGTGCTGCCTTCAACCAGCTCTAACTCACCCCCTGGTGGGTTGCATTGTGGGTAATACTTTGGGTTGATACTTTGAAAGGCTTTAATCTTTCCTAAGCTGTGTCATGGAATACTAGAAACAAGCCTCAGTGCTCTATGGGCAGCAAGCCCGCTGTTGTTCAGCATCTTCTTTCTACTCCGTCTCTCTTCCTGCTCTCATCTTTTGTCCTCTGGGAAGACAGAGTAGAATGGGAGGTGGGGCGGTAATGAGTTTGTTCTTACTAACTTGTGGGTCTTAAATAATCGCATGCCTAAAATGAAAGAATAGAAAATTTGCGACTAAGAGAAGACAAAAGGCTTCAGTGTGCTGCTGAGCAGGGCCCGACTGTCACCGTGGGGCCCACGGAAGTTACAAGCAATTCTACCCCAGTAGGGAAGAAGCCTCCACAAATTACTGTAAGAATAATAATAAAATTACTATTGGTAGCACTGACCTTGTATCAAATGCGAGATGACAGAAAATGTCGCTGCTGCCATCTTGCAAGTCGTATGTGCATGTGTGTGCGTGTTCCTATGTATGGGATGTACACGTGCAGGAATGCATGTATGCACAATGCATGTAGCCACTCAAGGTTGAGGTCTCTATGTCCCCCTCAATCACCTTCCACTTTTTATATTGAAATAGGTCTTTCTCTGAATCAGAGATCACCATTTTGGTTACTCTGACTAGCCAGCTTGCTCCAGGATTCCTTTTCTCTGCCTCCCACGTGCTGGGATTATAAGTGGGCCACTCCTGGTTTTCCCCGGGGCGTCTGTGGATCCGAACTCCAGTACTCATGCTTGAGCAGCAGTAGCCCTAACCGATGAGCAATTCCCCAGCTTCATACAATTAAATCAATACTTCCTAGCACGTTGCTATCTCCTTCTGATCGTTTGGAGGAGATAGTACCAGTATGGTGGCATAGGTCTGTAACCCCAGCACTTGGACGGTAGAGACAGGAGGATTCCCATAAACTTGAATACAGCTTGGTCTTGTCAGGGCAGCCAGGATGACAGACTAAGATCCTGCCTCAAAGACTGTCATCTCCCTTGATGGATGAAATCACTGAGCATCAACACCGCATGACCACCTACGTTAATTTAAAAGAGCCCATGATCTGTAAGAAGAAGGAATGGGAAGTTACATTTGCTGATCTATGAATTAATATTCTCACTTATTAGTGAATCAAATATTCCCCCAAATGTTGCTCTCTTGTTGACCAAATGTATATTTTCTACAACTTAGCAACAACTGAATCACCTTCCGTCAGTCTGACTTCCTCTTCCATTCCATTCTTTACCGTTCTGATCAGTATCTTTGCCACAACGACAGTTCTGGGTCAATGAATTCAGCTACCACACATGTGATTCGTATCTTTAGCTAAATTTAATGTGAGCAAGATTTAGATTTTATAACTTTCTCAATATGCAAAACTCTAGAGGTATCCAAAAATCTTTGCCCTGGGAGGTTTTTTGTAATATATGTTTAGCAGGCTATTTAAAAAACAAAAAAGGGAAAAAAAAGATGTTTTAAGACAGAAAACTTGTATGAACCTCTGCAGAAGCATCAATTTAATAGTAAGATGCTGCCTCCTTCTGGATAAGTTGAATTATGCATGAGAAAGCTGTAAAATGGATGGAGATGTATTATGTTAGGAGGAAGGGGAGATAAGACGTTTTTAAAAATAAATTTTTAATGTAAAAATGGAAGCTGAAGAATGTGAAAAATTACCTGCATCTGCCTTTGAAAACATGAAGCACCAACACCAGGTGTCTCGTGCTTTGTTTCCAAGAACTAGGGGGCCTTAATCTCACTGGTAAAAGAATTTAAGAATAGTGTAAAGGCAGCCTGAAGACAGCTTTACTGTCACCAGGAAAGGCAAGCTACAAATCTCGGTGGCTGCCTGTTGGAGGAAGGTGGAGCAGAGGAAGAGAAACTGCCATGTTGCTTGTGTGAAGCCAGCATGTAGGTCTGCTATACGGCAGATAAACAGCCACAGAGTGGGAGGAGAACTTTAGAGAAACAGTGAATTCCAGAGGCTGAAAAGATGGCCCAGTTGTTCAGAGCACTACCTGATCTTCTAGAGGACTGAGGTTCAATTCCCAGCACCCACATGATGGCTCCCAACCCATAACTCCAGTTCCAGGGGAATCGAACACGTTCCTCGGGCCTCCCCGGGAACTGGACAAGGTGATACATGCAGCAAACACCCGTGAACTCCAGGGTGTATGGAAGTCAGGCTTCTAAAAATGGAAAGGAAGAAGAAAAGCTGCATTTTTCTGAGAAGCTTACTTTTCTGGGTAAGACAGAGTTACAAAGCCATGTGATAACAGCTCTAGTGTAAGCGAATGCCTGAGGGTGGAGATTCTAGGAAAGAACTAGAAGGCTAACACATCTTTCTATCATATGGCTTTGGTCCCTTGGCCAGGTGATGGGTAGTGCTATCTGGATTAAGCCTTAAGGGAAGAGATAGTGGGATGTCTCCACTCAGAGGTTGACCCCATTCTTTTGGCAAGGAGGTAACAGCTTCCCTCAATGGGCCTTCAGCGTTGCTGCAACATCCCGTTCTGAAAAGATAACACTACAATTAGTTAGGAGGTGAGCTGACATTGAAACACGGATATTTTTTTTTTCATGAAAATGTAGAGAGTCAGAAGGAATCGATGTCTGGACTAGAGTTTTAGTTCCTACCCTCACATTGAGGAGGTAAGAAACCAGAGCTCTGCTTTGGTTTTCCTGGACATTAAGAAGATCCAACAACCTGGGTTCACGGTCGGTCCCACAGCAGCAGAGGTCTCTTTCTATGATGGTGGCTCATGTAGATGTCCACCTGGTCTGGGCTGCCACCTGGGACCATATTAATGTCCTTCCTGGCTGCAGCACTCGTGAGAGTAGCCCCACACCTACTGGGCAGCACAGTAGAGCTGGCTTTAGAGGTGTGGGTGCAGGTGGGCAGCCTACAGACAGGGAGAAGAGCTGCCCTGGCCTCTTGCTGGCTGCTGCACTGGGTGAGCTAGCTGGTACAGTGCCGGAGAGCCCACCCTGGTGGCACAGGCGCAGGGGAGCTGGCAGGCTGACTAACTCACCCACACCCAGACCCAGACCCAGATCAAGGGCCTTGAGTTAGCCCAACCCAACATCTGCCTCATCGATGAACTGCTGGAGCATGTGAAAGGGCCAATCCTGAAAACCAAAAAAGGGTCTCCATGACACAGGACAACAGTAAGAAATCCGAGAGGAGTCCCAGTGAGGATCCAGAGGCCTCAAATCAGGCCAGTGACTGATTGCATGACCGTTGTGTGGACACGCAAGTAGAACCGTGTGAACGAAAGGGAATGCTGGGCGACAACGTGACACACCACACGCCACAAGATGGTTTCATGTTTCATTTTGTTTATTTTTGTTTCTTATTTTATTATGGGGAAAGGTTACCAGGGTGGAGGGTGTATACAAAGAGACCAAAAAAAAAAAAAAAAAAAAACAGATTAAAAAATGTTTTAAACAAGATTCAAGCATCCCTGTTTTCAGAAGAGACGTTAAGAGACCCAAGTAATGCCAATACCACGCCAGATAAGGTCGACGATCTGAGGAAAATACTGACATTCTTTTTTTTTTTTTTAAACTTTATATGCATTGATGTTTTGCCTATCTGTATGTCTGTGTGAGAGTGTCAGAAATCCTGGAACTGGAGTTACAGACAGGTTCGAGCTGTTGTGTGGGTGCTGAGAATTGAACCCAGGTCCTCTGGAAGAGCAGCCTGTGGTCTTAACCACGGAGCCATCTCTCCTGCCTCCAAATATTGACATTCTTTACGATGGGCACTGGAGTCACGGAGGTCGCAAAGGAATCTGGTCTTTTTTGAGATAGACCTGCGAGAGAGGGAAGACAGGGATTTGCATGGGGCTCTCGGAAACCCGCTACCCTTGAGAAGCAGAAGAACGGAGTAGGGTTGGATGGGAAAATAGGACAAAAAATGAGTGTGTAGTGGGAAAGTAGAGGCTTGGTCACAAGAGGAAGGGATGGCTAGAAGCTTGATGGAAGAGCAAGATGAGAAAGAGCTATGGAGAGAGTGGAGAGTCACTGAGGGTGAGAGGGGATTCGTCCACAGGACAGAAGTCCCAGGAAGAAAACAAAACAAGGCTCAGCTCTAAAAAGAGAGGCATCCGCTTCAGGAGACAGGTAAGGAGTCTCACAGTAGGGTCAGAAAAGTGAAGCAGGATGAGCAAAGAGAAGGATGGGAGTGGAGACAGGAAAGGCTTCAGTATCAGCTGCTGGGGTCCAGGAATCACCTCACAGACCACACCAATGCCGATCTCAGTCAGACGGGGAGAGTTTACTGAGTATATACCCCAGGACTTGTCAACCATAACCCTGAGTTAAGATCCTACAGAGTTTTTAAGCCCAAATACACAAACATCTGTGCCAAGTTATTCCACCAATCAGGATTTAGGGATAGGTGGATTTCCTTAGGAACATGTCTTTGTTGTACACTTATCCTGCTACCATTGGCTGGGGTATTCAACTGTGGCAGGGGACTTGAGTTGTCTAATATTCATGTCCTAACTTGTCTACCAGGATGGGACTTGCCTAACATTCATGTCTTGTGTCTTAGTTGGAGTTTTACTGCTGTGAACAGACACCATGACCAAAGCATCTCGTAAAGGGACAACATTTAACTGGGGCTGGTTTACAGGTCAGAGGTTCAGTCCATTATCAAGGCAGGAGCATGGCATTGTCCAGGCAGACATGGTGCAGGAGGAGATGAGAGTTCTACATCTTCATCTGAAGGCTGCTAGCAGAATACTAACTTGCAGGCAGCTAGGACAAAGGTCTTAAAGCCCACGCCTACAGTGGCACACCTCCTCCAACAAGGCCTCACCTCCTACTAGCGCCACTCCCTGGACCAAGCATATACAAACCATCACAGCTTGTCAACCAGAATACCTGCTACCTACATACATGTCTTTTTCTGCCAAGCAGAATGTCAGTTCCCAGGGAGGTCTTGGAAACTTAAACTTTACTAGACCACACTCTAAATGGAAGTCTTATTCCAAATAGATTTTTACATTGATGCAAGTGTCTCTCATATGTTGGGTCTATCCCATGGACAGCTTATCAAGACACACACCATACAAGCTTATACACAGGTATAGGAGGTGTTGCTGGATGGTTAGTTAGGGTTCAAGCATATTGTAGGTAACTATACAAAACAGTTCACTGACTTCTATCGTGATTGGCTTCCAAGAGCACAGGATAGAATTGAATATGTAATCAATCTGGCATTACAAAGTTTCCTAGTAACAGCAGGAACATATGAGAAAGTTTCCTTATAATGTCAGGCTAGCCCAGTAACAGTTACCTAGACCTTAACATTCCATTTAGGCCTTGATATTTTTGCATAGGTCTAGCAGAGGACTTTCACTGACTTCTTGTTATACTGACAGTAAAGTCCAAGGTCCCTCAGAGTTTCAAGGGGGCATAACTGCCAGGCCATGTTTCAGTAAAACACGAGAAATATTGACTTATTAACACCCTTTCAATACAGAGTTGATACATTTTTGGAGAGAGATGCCAAAGAGAGTCTCTTGTTTGGTTAGAGGATTCCTGGCCCTGAGAAAGGAGATTTTCCCAACAGAAAGCAAGTCAGGGACTGGAAAGGTGGCTCAGAGGTTAAGAGCCCTTGTTGCCCTTACAGACATCTCAGGTTTGATTCCCAACATCAATGTGGTGGTTCATAATCACTCACAACTCTAGTTCCAGAAGATTCAATGCCCTCTTCTGAGATTCACACTGTGAATGCACGTGGTGCACATATATCCAGACAAAAACAAAAGACACAAACAGACAAATAAAACCTCTTATGTACAAAAAAAAAAAAAAAAAAAAAAAAAAATCTTTAGGAAAGAAAGCACAGCAGCCAGGAAGAAAAGCATCCCTTTCCTGAGGGACCCCACTTGCTAATAAGCTACCCTCAAGAGTAAAGGAATGATGGAGAGATAGCTTAGCAGTGAGATCTCATGCCCTTTTCTGGCATGCATGGGTACACGCAGATAGAGTACTCATACATTAAATAAATAAATCTTGAAAAAAAAATAGAGGAACACATCAACAACAAAAAAAAAAAAAAGCTTCTGTGTGGAGGGACTGACAATACAACCCTATCTGAGGAGTTCTCCTCACATCATTCTGGGGTTTCTGCCCAATGGATGGTCAAGAAAGAAGGACCTCTGGAAGAGAGAAAATTCTCAAAGTTCACCCAAGTGTGAAATGGAGAGATAGCCCCTGTGTGAGTCACTGGAGAAGAAAGAGGGGGTCCGGGAGCTAGAGGGAAGATGGGAGAAAGGAACAGAAGTGAACCCCACTAGAGAGCCTACACCCAACTCTCTAAAGAGGTCACCAAAGGCCAACCAAAGACAAAGAAGAAAATGAGTGTTTTCAACATTAGACATACTTAACCCAAAAAAAAAATTTCAGAAGAGATATCTCTAGACTTCAGAACCAGTCACTGTCCACGTACAGACTAGAATTCTAGGAGGGAAGTAAAAGGAAGGGAAGGGGTGTTGGAAAGTTTCCTTTTTTTCCAGAAATTGAGTGTGGGGCATCATAAAGGAGTGTCAGATGACTGGTAAACAACTCTTGTGGCCAGAGTTAACTTGGGGTCAACAGGGTGGGGGGTAGCAGGAATCTAGAGAGCAAGTTACTTTAGTTTTGTGGATGCTAATCACCGTGTTTAGATGGAGCTTTACAAAATGGCCTGCCACTGCTCAGCGAGTAGGAGTGGAAGGGGTGTGTGCTTCTGCATGTGGGTAGATGGGGGACAGCTTTAGGGACTCGGGTCTCCTTCCACGTGGGTTCTAGAATCAAGCGCAGTCTTTCATGCTCGGTGCTAAGAGCCTTCACTCACTGAGCCTCTCACAGCCCACTCCTCTGCCATAAGCCATGGTGGTCATATCTGCTCACAGCAGTTCACCAGACAGCCCTACCTTCTGTGTAATCCTGCCAAGGCAAACACTTGCTCTTTTAGTCCAATCGTAATTACTAATATTAAGTCTCCGATGACATGCTACAAGCCATACATATTGTATAGCATGTATGTATATATACTGTATAGCATGCATGTATACATACTGTACAGCATGTGTGTATACATACTGTGGAGCATGCCTGCGTGTGTATTGTATAGCATGTATGTATACATACTATATAGCAAATATATCAGGGGTGGGGGGCTTATAGGATGGTTATAAAGGGGTAAGAGGCAAATAGTTTCAAGGAGTCCTGTCTCAGAAACCAATCTGAAGAACTGATATGAATTCTCCTCACTGGTGACAAACCAGGCTGCAGAAGTTGCTGCTGTGAGTCAGGCTGCTGTGGTCACAGCATCTGGATTGCAGCTGCAGAGATGCAGACATTCAGGAAGGGGCAGAGATGTGGCCAGGCCCAGACAGGCAGACAAGGGCACAGGGATGACAACTGAGTGAACTGTGTGAAGAGTAGAGACTGGAGGCCAGGCATGGTGACACGTGCCTTTAAACCTAGCACTTGGAAGACAGAGGCAGGTGGACCGCTGCGAATTGGAGGTCAGTCTGGTCAGCATAGGAAGCCCTAAGACACCCAGTAGAGCTGAGCCCCGGGCCAGTCAGGAGTCCTCTGCCTGTCATACTCACTACGTACTGCAAACTTGGTAGCTGGATGACAGATGGCAGGGCTGTTGCCATCACAGTGTGAAGTGTCCACCCTTTTGTGGGATCGGGATAAGGAAGTTATACCCTTCCTTTCTTCCTGTGACAAGCCTGGCAAGTCCCTGGGCCTGTTTTTCCTGACGTGATTTTAATGCTCCCGTGTGGCCCTGTTGTCTCAGCTCACCATAATAAATTTACATTACAGCACTCTTGGCCCGAGTGTGTGTGTGTGTGTGTGTGTGTGTGTATGTGTGTGTGTGTGTGAGAGTGTGTGTGTGTGTGAGTGAGTGTGTGTGTGTGAGTGAGTGAGTGTGTGTGTGAGTGTGTGTGTGTGTGTGTGAATGAATGAGTGTGTGTGTGTGAGTGAGTGTGTGTGTGTGAGTGAGTGTGTGTGTAAGTGAGTGTGTGTGTGTGAGTGAGTGTGTGTGAGTGAGTGTGTGTGTGAGTGTGTGTGTGTGTGAGTGAGTGTGTGTGTGTGTGTGAGTGTGTGTGTGTGAGTGAGTGTGTGTGTGTGTGAGTGAGTGTGTGTGTGTGAGTGTGTGTGTGAGTGAGTGTGTGTGTGAGTGAGTGTGTGTGTGAGTGAGTGAGTGTGTGAGTGTGCGAGTGTGTGTGTGTGTGTGTGTGTGTGTGTGTGTGTGTAGAATATTCTGGAACTACAGCTACAGGCAGTTGCTATCTACCTGACGTGGGTGCTGGGAACTGAACCAGTGTCCTCTACAAGAGCAGTGAGTGTTTTTAACCACTGAGCCATCTCTCCAACCTCATAGTGTGGTACTCTTTCTACTCCCAGGAATAAGTCACTCATCAGTCTGTGTTGCCTGGGTGGGGCCACACAGACAGTATGTTTACAAGTGTTCCCGGGGGTACAGTCATCCTTCTCCCTCAAAATGGGCTCAAGCTGCTTGTAAAATGAAGCCTCTCAAAGCAAGGCATGGTTTGAAAACAAAACTAAACTAACTACCGGTGCTATTTGATGTCTGCTAGTCACTTATATGAGGAGATGCTCCTAGAACAAAAGCTGACATTATTCACATATCAAGCTGTTAAGGGCTTTTAATGGTGAAAAAAAAAAAATGGTGAAAAAAAATGTTCCAATTCCACTTTACAATAAGAGCAGAGGCAACCATCTTATTCAAAGTCATTTGGCAAATCAACCTTTAAGCAAAAGAGAGAAGACACGGAAATCAAAATCATTCTGAGGACTAAAGGCTACTTACGAGATAACCCTTGAGTAATGTAGCAGGCCATAGCTCCCTTTTTGCCTGTTTAAAACCTTAATTGGTTTACACTTGGCCCAAGCAGCAGTGATTCACATACAGTACAGTATCAGGAGTTGACTGGATAGAGACAAAAATATTCACAGCAGGTTCTTCAGCTACCAACAAAATCTGTTTGGGGTTCTGAGGAGAAAATCATTTTACATGTCTGCCTGAAAGCCTTAGATCCTCTTGGATTTTTGTTTTGTTTCATTTTGTTTTCTTACTAAACGGCTGGGACCGGAATGGCAGTTAAGAGCACTTATCTAGATAACTGAAGCTTAATTTCTAACATCCACTTAGTGCCTGGCAACCACTTGTAATGTTCTGTCCAAGGGCACGTGCATGATGCACAGACATACGTGTAGGCAAAGTACTTAAACACATAAAACAAAATATTAAATAATAAATTAAACTGAATGACTGAAACTTGGGTAACATGGAGTCTTCATAACACAGCAGCATTATACACTACAAACTTGTCTCAGTCATGGCTACTTTTGAGACTCTCTTCTTTTATTGGGCCCAGAAACTTCGTCATATTTACCATTTTCCCTTTGGTTCATTCCTAGAAAAGGCCAGGTCTGGACTACTGAACCAAAGGAAGCAGGAACACACTACAATCCACCTTTAGTCACAAGGCAGTTGTAAAGGAAAAAGAGGCCCATTTTCTCCCAAACAAAATAATAATATTAAGGCAGTCACCATCTATGCCCGGAACTAAGACTGTCCCACATCCCAAATCCTGCCTGGAGAAAGCTGGTCTCCCGGGAGTGCTCTCACTCCTAAGACCACAGGCCCACAGGCCCACAGGCCCACAGGAGGGACAAGCCCCAGTCAGAGACAGCAAGACCAACTAACTAACCAGAGATAACCAGATGATGAGAGTCAAGCCGAGCACCTCAGGAACAAAAGCCAAGGCTACTTGTCATCATCAGAAGCCAATTTTCCCACCACAGCAAGTCCTGGATAACCCAACACACCAGAAGAACAAGATTTATATTTAGAATTACATCACATTATGATGATAGAAGACGGTAAGAAAGACATGAATCCCTTAAAGAAATAGAGGAGAACACAGAAGCCCTTAAACAGAAAACACAAAACACCCATAAAGAGTTACAGAGAAACACAACCAAACAGGTGAAGGAACAGAACAAAACCAACCACCCATTAAAAAAAAAATCACAAAGAGAAACAACCATGGAGACAGAAAATCTAGGAAAGAGATCAAGAATCATAGATAGAAGCATCACCAACAGACTACAAGAGATAGAAGATAGGATCTCAGGGGCAGAAGATAACATAGAAAAGAATGACATAATACTCAAAGAAAATGCAAAATTCAAAAAGCTCCTAACCCAAAACATCCAGTAAATTCAGGACACAATGAGAAGACCAAACCTAAGAATAATAGATGTAGAAGAGAGCCAAGACTCACGACTGAAAGAGCCAGTAAATATCTTCAACAAAATTATAGAAGAAAACTTCTCCAACCTAAAGAAAGAGATGACCATGAAGATATAAGAAGCCTATAGAACTCTAAATAGATTGGACCAGAAAAGAAACTCCTCTTGACACATAATAGTCAAAACACCAAATGCACAAAACAAAGAAAAAAATATTCAAAGAAGTAAGGGAAAAAGGTCAGGTAACATATAAAGGCAGACCTATCAGAATTACACCAGACTTCTCAACAGAGACTATAAAAGCTAGAAGATCCTGGGCAGATGTCATATAGACCCTAAGAGAACAAAAATGCTAGCCTGGGTTAATTTATTCAGAAAAACTCTCAATTAACATAGATGGAGAAATCAAGATATTCCTTGCAAAACCAAATTTACACAGTATGTCTCTAAAAACCCAGCACTACAAAGGATAATAGGTGGAAAATTCCAACACAAAGAGAGAAACTACACTGTAGAAAAAAAAAATCAAGAAAAAAAATCTTTCAACAAACTCAAAAGAAGATACCCACACAAACATAATTTCACCTCAAACAGCAAAAATAACAGGAAGCAACAATCACTTTTCCTTAATATCTCTTAACATCAGTGGAACCAATAAAAAGACATAGACTAATAGACAGGTACGTAAACAGGGCCCAGCATTTTGCTGCATACAGGAAACTCATCTCAGAGACAAAGACAGACTCTACCTCAGAGCAAAAGGCTGGAAAAAAGCTTTCCAAGCAAATGGTCCCAACAAACAAGCCGAAGTAGCCATTCTAATATTGAATAACATTGACTTTCAACCAAAAGTTATCAAAAAATATAAGCAAGGACACTTCATACTCCTCAAAGGAGAAATCTACCAAAACTGAACTCTCAATTCTGAACATCTATGCTCCAAATGCAAGGACACCTACATTCATAAAAGAAACTTTACTAAAGCTCAAAGCACACATTGCACCACACAAAATCATAGTGGGAGATTTCAACACACCATTCTCATCAATGGGCAGATCATAGAAAAGAAACTAAACAGACAAAGTGAAACTAACAAAAATTATGAACCAAATGGATTTAACAGACATCTATAGAACATTTCATCCTAAAACAAAAGAATATACCTTCTCAGCACCTCATGGTACCTTCTCTAAAACTGACCATATAACTCGTCACAAAACAGGCCTCTGTTGCAGTAATTATTAAAACATAGATTACTTATCTCTTTATCAGCCCGGCAACCAGCACACAGACTGTGTCACTCAGTCCAAGCCACCCCAGTGGTCTCACTCCACCCATGTAACTGCCTCCGTCTCAGTTAGAATCACCGCCCTGCCCAGCACAAACATGACTATAAGGCTCAATAGCTTTTCATGCAGGATTATATATTTAATTCTCAATCCACAAACCCTCTATACAATACGATCACATCAAATAGACAAATATACAGACTGCCCTTCTATAGGAGATAAAAGACCTATAAAATCTTTAAAATATTCATAGCTACCTAATGATAGCTCATCTTGATACTCTTCTGTCCCATTCTCTATCCCTTCTCCTCCAACCCTCTCTCTCCACCTTCCCTTCCCCTGCCCAACCACTGGCTCTTGGCCTTTATTTTACAAATTAAAATGGGAAGAGGGGTCTAATGAAGTCAACTGAGTAGTGACTAGGCAACCCTTCTTTCGGAAGTGGAATTGACATCAAAATGCAAATGGATACAGGACAATCAACAACTGGCCTCAACGGATACAAGAAGATTAAAATAATCCTTTGCATCCTTTCAGATCACCATAGACTAAGGCTGTCTTCAATAACAACAAAAACAGTTGGAATCCAACATACTCATGGAAGCTGAACAATGCTCTATTCAATGATAACTTGGTCAAGGAAGAAGTAAAGAAAGTAATACTTTTACTTTCATTTTGAAATACTTTTTGAAATTTAATAAAAATGAAGGCACAACATACCCAAACTTATGGGAAACAGTGAAAGCAGTACTAAAAGGAAAACTCATAGCTCTGAAAACCTCCAAAAAGAAACTGGAGAGAGCATACACTAACAGCTTGAAAGCATACCTTAAAACTCTAGAACAAAAAGAAGCAGAAAATAATCAAACTCAGAGCTGAAATTAACCAAGTAGAAACAAAAAGCACTATAAAAAGAATCAACAAAACCAGTAGTTGGTTCTTTGAGAAAATCAACAAGATCAACAAACCCTTAGCCAGACTAACTAGAGGGTACAGAGGGAGTATCAAAATCAACAAAATCAGAAATGAAAAGGGAGATATAATAACAGAAACTGAGGAAATTCAAAAAATCATCAGATCCTACTACAAAAGCCTATACTCAACAAAACGAAAAAATCTGGATGAAATGGACAATTTTCTAGACAGATACCAGATACCAAAGTTAAATCAGGATCAGATAAACCATAACCACAAAAAATATAGAAGCAATCATTAAAAGTCTCCTAACCAAAACAACCCCAGGACCAGATGGGTTTATTGCAGAATTTTATCAGACCTAATACCAATACTCTTCAAACTATTTCATAAAATAGAAACAAAAGGAAAACTACCTAATTCATTCTTTGAAACGACAATTACTCTCATACTTAAACCTACAGAGACCCTACAAAAAAAGAGAACTTCAAACCAATTTCCCTTATGAATATCAATGCAAAAATACTCAATAAAATTCTCACAAACTAAATCCAAGAACACATCAAAATCCACTATATAAACAAACTCAAAGAAAAAGAAGCACATGATCATCCCATTAGATTCTGAGAAAGCATTTGAAAAAAATTCAACACGCCTTAATGACAAAAGTTCGGGAAGATCAGGAATTCAAGGCCCATACCTAAACATAGTAAATCAATATACAGCAAACCAGTAGCCAACATCAAACTAAATGGAGAGTAACTTGAAGCAATTCCACTAAAATCAGGGACTAGACAAGGCTGCCCACTGTCCCCCTACCTATTCAATATAGTACTGGAAGTCCTGGCCAGAACAATTAAGCAATAAAAAGAGGTCAAAGGGATATAAATCAGAAAGGAAGAAGTCAAAATATCACTACTTGCAGATGATATGATACTATCCATAAGTGACCCCAAAAATTCCACCAGAAAACTTTTACAGCTGATAAACAACTTCAGCAAAGTGTCTAGATATAAAATTAACTCAAACAAATCAGTAGCCTTCCTCTACTCAAAGAATAAACAGGCTGAGAAAGAAATTTAAAAAATTATACTCTTCACAATAGTCACAAAGAATATATAAAATACCTTGGTGTGACACTAACCAAGCAAATGAAAGATCTGTATCTTCAAGTCTCTGAAGAAAGAAATTGAAGAAGACCTCAGAAGATGGAAAGATCTCCCATGCTTATGGATTGGAAAAATTAATATAGTAAAAATTGCTATCTTGCCAAAAGCAATCTACAGATT
The DNA here is from genome assembly GCF_963924665.1 of Micromys minutus. NCBI lineage: Eukaryota > Metazoa > Chordata > Mammalia > Rodentia > Muridae > Micromys > Micromys minutus. The sequence continues at coordinate 4,126,499 of NC_137973.1, read as the reverse complement.
CAATGCAATCCCCATAAAAATTTAATTCAATTCTTCAGAGTTAGAAAGAACAATTTGCAAATTCATTTGGAATAACCAAAACCCAGGATATCAAAAACTATTCTCAACAATAAAAGAATTTCTGGGGGAATCAGCATCCCTGACCTCAGGCTCTATTACAGATCAATAGTGATTTAAAAAAAAAAAAACTGCATGGTATTGGTACGGAGACAGGCAGGTAGATCAATGGAATAGAACTGAAGACCCAGAAATCAACCCACACACCTATGGTCACTTGATTTTTGACAAAGGAGCTAAAATCATCCAGTGGGAAAAAAAAGACAGAATTTAAAAAAAAAAAAAAAAAAAATGGTACTAGTTCAAATGGTGCTCAGCATGTAGAAGAATGCAAATCGATCCATTCTTACCTCAAGCCCAAGTGGATCAAGGACCTCCACATAAAACCAGGTTTACTGAACTATTAGAAGACTAAGTGGGAAAGAGCTTAGAACACATAGGCACAGGGGAAATTTTCCTGAACAGAACACCAATGGCTTATGCTCTAAGGTCAAAAATCGACACATGGGACATCATAAAAATTGAAAAGCTTTTGTAAGGCAAAAGACACTTTCTAAAGACAAAATGGCAACCAACAGATTGGGAAAAGATCTTTACCAATCCTACATATATACATGATAGAGGGCTAATATCCAATATATACAAAGAACTCAAGAAGTTAGACTGCAGAGAACCAAATAACCCTTTTTAAAAATGGGGGAATAGAGCTAAACAAAGAATTTTCAACTGAGGAATATCAAATGGCAAAAAAGCACCTAAAGAAATGTTCATCTTAGTCATCAGGGAAATTCAAATCAAAACAACCTTGAGATTCCACCTCACACCAGTGAGAATGGCTAAGATCAAAAACTCAGGTGACAGCAGATGCTGGTGAGGATGCGGAGAAAGAGGAACACTCCTCCATTGTTGGTGGGATTGCAAGCTGGTACAACCACTCTGGAAATCAGTCTGGTGATTCCTCTGGAAATTGGACATAGTGCTACCTGAAGACACAGTTATTCCACTCCTGGGCATATACCCAAAATATGCTCCAACATATAACAAGGAGGAACCTACTCCACCATGTTTATAGCAGCCTTATTTATAATAGCCAGAAGCTGGAAAGAACCCAGATGTCCTTCAGTAGATAAATGGATACAAAAATTGTGGTACATTTACACAATGGAGTACTACTCAGCTATTAAAAACAATAAGTTCATGAAATTCTTAGGCAAATGGATGGAACAAGAAAATATCATCCTAAGTGAGGTAACCCAGTCACAAAAGAACACACACAGTATGCACTCACTGATGAATGGATATTAGCTCAAAAGCTTAGAATACCCACAATAGAATTCACAGACCATATGAAGCTCAAGGAAAAGGAACACCAAAATGTGGGTACTTCAGTCCTTCTTAGAAGGGGAAACAAAATACTCACATGAGAAAATACAGGGACAAAGAGTGGAACAGAAACTGAAGGAAGGTCATTCAGAGTCTGCCCCACCTAGGAATCCATCTTACATGCAGCCACCAAAGCCAGTCACTAGTGCTGATGCCAAGAAGTGCATGCTGACAGGAGCCTGATATGGATGTCTCCTGAGAGGATCTGCCAGAACCTTACTGATACAGATTAAGATGCTTGCAGCTAACCGTCAGACTGAACATGAGAACACCAGTAGAGGAGTTAGAGAAAGAATTGAAGGAGCTGAAGGGGTTTGCAACCCATAGGAAGAAAAACAATATTAACCAAACAACCCCCACCAGAGCTTCCAGGGACTAAACCATCAACCAAAGAGTACACTTGGAAAAACCCACGGCTCCAGCTACATATGTAGCACGGGATGGTATTATCCAGCATCAACAGGAGAAGTCCTTGGTCCTGTAAAAACTTGTTCCCCCAGTGCAGGGGAATGTCAGAGCTCATAGAAGTGGGGGGTAAAGGAAGAGGGGGAAATGGGGAAGGGGATAACATTTGAAATGTAAATACATAACTTATCCAATAAAAATGCAAAAAAGAAAGAAAGTAGTGATAAAACTAAAAAAAATATTAAGATAATTTTTTTTGTCTCGAGGTAATATTTTTCAGGTAGCCATTATACTAAATGAAGCTAGACACAGTGGCGAGTTCTTGTCATCCCAACACTCAAGAGGGAGGGGCGTATGGTCTGCAAATTTCACGCTAACCTGAGCTATATGCCCACAAAGACTTTGTCTCAAAACAAAAGATAAAATTATACAAATGCTAAAATAAACCACAAAATAAATATAAGTGTAGGTGCCATGGAGTAGAGATGACTTTTTTAAAGAGAGACAGGGTTTCCTTGTGTAGCCCCGGCTGTTCTAGAACTCTGTAAATCAGGCTGGCCCAACTCAGAGATTCCTCCTACCTCTTCTACATCGCAAGTGCTGCGTGGGATACCATGTCCAATGAGACTGGATTTGGTTTGGGATTTAGAAAGTTTCACTATATAGTCCTTGTTGACCTGAAACTTGGCATTCTCCTGCCTATATTTCCTAATGATGGTTTAACATGAGGGTGCCACCACAGTTAGGTCTCATAATACTCTTCTACTTGAGAAGATTTTTCACGGAGACACCACAAAGATAGCTAACGATGCTTTCTTTTCTTCCAAGTTTAGACTTGTGGCAGATTCAATACCAGTGATGCTAAATTCATATTGGCCACTAGATGGCGCGAGTATGTTACATACTAAGTCTCCTTAACCAGAGGAGCATTTATTTACATGAAAGAATAAGGCATATTTAATATACTTATGGTGAAGAAATGCTCCTATAAGGAAAAAACTGAACCGGGTGCTCTTTAATCCCAGAACTTGGGAGGCAGAGGCAGGAGGATCTCTGAGTTCAAGGCCAGCCTGGTCTACAGAGTGAGTCCTAGGATTGTCAAGGCTACACAGAGGAACCCTGTCTTGAAAACTCAAACAAACAAAAACTGATTCATTATTTAAAATCTTGATTAAAGTTATTAACTACATAACAAGACAGAGAATTGAACACAGGCTTTAATTTCTACCCTACCCCAACCTAAAAGGAAAAGAAAAGTTACAAATTCATGCTGTGCTCTGTACAGCCCCAGAGACTGCCCTAACAGGGGAGATAAAGGAAGGACAGACACACATACAGAAACCCTTGGGGTTCTGCAAGTTGCTACGGAGGGATGTTTGGTGCCAAAATTATGAAATAACTTAATATGGAAGACCTGGTTTCCAGGACGCAGGTGTAGGAGGGAGGGAACGGGAGGGAGAGGGGAGGAGCTGTGCAGTGAGTCACAGTGCTGCCACTGTGAGGAGGGACAGTCTGTGGCAGCGGATTGTCGGGAAAGACTGGAAGAAAAGGCAGACCTGCAAATTCCGAGTGCTGCTACAACCTTACTCAAAACAGTATTGTTCTCTTAAAATTACAGACAGACATTAGTGACAGATACACGTGCTTTCAAAGATTGCTTTTTGTTGTTCTTTTGTTCGGGTTTTCTTTTGAGATAGGGTCTTTCTAACATATCTCTGTATGTATGTCCTGGAACTCACCAAGTAGACCAGGTAGGTCTTGAACTCACAGAGATCCTCCTGCCTCTGCCTCCTGAGTGCTGGGGTTAGACAAAGGTCTACACCACCATGCCCGGCTCAACTACAAGATCTTTAAAAACAAGATCATATGTGATCCTCGATAGAATCTTGAGTCTAAACCTTTTTAAACTATATTTTTGGAGATAGTTGGAGAAAATAAAATAAGGACTATATTTTTAAATAATGTGGCAATATTAAATTTCTTAGAAATTATAAACATATTGTAGCTAATTTATTTATAATTTCAAGCAACTGGAGCTAGAGAAATGGCTGGGTGGTTAAGAGCACTGACTGCTCTTCTAGAGGTCCTGAGTTCAAATCTCAGCAACCACATGGTGGCTCACAACCACCTTTAACAGGATCCAATGCCTTCTTCTGGCGTGTCTGAAGACAACTACAGTGTATACATATAAATAAATAAAATCTTAAAGAATGCCAGCAACTGTCTACTGTGTATAATGAATTTACTGCTGAAACATATGCTTTACGAAAACTCCCACTAAGTCAAAGCTGGGAATGACTATCAATTTCACCATTCCTGGGGACACAGATATAAAGTCCACTGTTACCAGACATCTGATGTGTGACGAGCATTGAAGCCCCACACAAAGAAACCTCATCCAAACCATCACACAACAGGCAATCTCATGCTGACGCTCATGTGTTTTCCTGGCTGCTGGTGTAGGTAAATTTGAAACTGGAATATCTAAGAATGGGTAGACCTGTGTCAACACCCTTTTGGCTTATGCACTGGGTATGAAACAATTAAGTATCGATGTAAACAAAATGAATTCCTCAGAGTCACCTTTCATCCACAGAGGGATGAGGAAATCGTCCGTAAAGTCAGTCTAACAAGGAAGCTCACTAAAACTCTAACACAGGAGTTTTTGTGCCAGTTTCTGGTTGGAATAGTGGCAACATGCTGAAGTTAAATGACAATATGCCTTGACCCAAGAGCTGGAAAGTCACCCATAAAGACGGCAGGGCCAGTGAACTCCTTTGCAAAAGGCTTTGGGTTACATTGCCTGGTTGTTACAGCCTTTGATCCTGGCCCTCCAGCGTTGACATCCATATAGTGTCTACAGACCGAGAGGAGACTGCCATTCCCAAACTCAGCACGGTCGTCACCTTTGCTCCAACTAATGTCACAGGCGAAGTCTGTTGAAATACACCATAAAGCACTGGGTGAAGGTCTTGGGAACAAATATGCTTCCATGTTAAGAATGTGTGTATAAAAGTCGTTCAGCGTGGCAATGTTACTGGTATTGCTAGCAGCAGGGATGGGGCCCAGGTCCACAGAATCACCCACAGAAGCCTGAGGAATTCCCTTGGTCCTTTACAAACCTCAATTCAAGTCAAAGCTGATCCTTGGTTTCAGAAGCAAAAGTAATTTCAGGATAAGCCAGTGAGAAGCAGAGCTGGGATTTGTTAAAACTAGAACGCCTGCTGGGCTGTGGTGGTGCCCTTTTAATCCCAACACTTGGGACCCAGTGGAAGGCAGATATCTGAGTTCAAGGCCAGCCTGGTCTACAGAGTGAGTTTCCGGGGCAATCAGAGATACACAGAGAAATCCTATCTCAAAAAAAAAAAAAAAAAAAAAAAAAAAAAAAAAAAAAAAAGAATAATAATATAAATAAATAAATAAATAAAACAAAGCAGAAAAGAAAAAAGAAAGAAGGAAAGAAAGAAAAACAAACTAAAACATGAAGCACACTTGTGGGGTTCTCAAGAAAGAGTTGTAGTTTATTAAACACCTTTCAGGTTTTTTTTATAACATCTTAACTTTTTTCTTTTGTTCCAATTGGTGAGCACATGCTAATCGTGCTGTGCACATTGAGATCTCTCCTCCCAATATGTGGGTCCCAGGTATCAAATTCAGGACATCATGCTTGGCAGCAGGTGAATCTACCATTGAGGAATTTTTCCAGGCCATTTTAAAAAGCAGGTTCTTGGGACACAGCCCTAGCTGGCCTACAACTGGATATGCACACAAGGTTAGCCCCAGTTTGCAGAGACCTTCCCATTCTGCCTCCTAGGTGTTAAAAGGACACAAGCCTGGGTAAAGACTAAGATCCACACCCAAGTATAGTGAGCAAGGACAGTCACGGTTAAGTGCCTTAGCATTAGCCTCTAGAACCACGGTGGTAGTTTTCAAAAGCTTGCTAGGAAACATAACTTTCCTTGTTTTGTCTTTCAGATAAATGATATTCTAGGGTGGCCCTGGTAGTGACTTAAATGGGACTATAACTTGGTAACAGAAAACCGGGGTCACTGGGGTTTCGTATAGTAAAAGGACATCTACTGTAAGTGAGCTGATGAGGTCCCGAGTAAGTTGCGTGCTTACAGCTGGGAAAAGGGTCCTAAGCGAGTGTTGTCAATTCTGTCGGGATTCCTGATTCTCGGTCAGGGCGAAGCCTCTGAGATAAAGGTCTCTTTTCCCATCCTCCATGCTGTCCTCTGCTGTCTCCGCATCAGTGTGTGGTCCATCCGTGGAGGCACCGGTGTCGCTGCTCCGGTTCTCTTGATTTCAGGGCTATCGATGCCCACACACTAGGTGGATCTTCGGCTCACACTGCTGGCGAGTTTGCTTGAGCTAACGGAAGGGGTCAGTGGTCATTCTGGTGAGGTCCTAGAAGATAGCTCTGCATTTTTTAAATCTGGTACCTCTGTCGTCTTCCCAAGAAAGTCCCTGTGTGTAGAGAGCAACCGTCCTCCTTCTGGTCATTCTGTAGTTTATGATATAAGACAACTGTTGGGCCTGCCATCAAAGCATGGATGAGAGGGCCGCTGAAATCATCAATACTTCCCAGAATTCCCAGGAGGCTGCATTGGTACACTCCCCAGTCCTTGACCACAGTGTTAATCAGTGGTAGACCATTTCAGAAATGTTTATCTTTTTATAGATTTATTTATTTTTATATGCTGCTCTCTTCAGACACACCAGAAAAAGGCATCAGATCCCATACAGATGGTTGTGAGCCACCATGTGGTTGCTGGGAATTGAACTCAGGACCTCTGGAACAGCAGTCAGTGCTCTTAACCACTGAGCCATCTCTCCAGCCCCAGAAATGTTTATCTCACTTAGCTGGCCACTAAAGTAAAGAATCCATTAATGTTAGTAACACATCCCAACACCTTCAGAAGAAAATAAATAAATGCCTTTGAAACCATGGGATTATGTGTAGCAATTGTAAGGTATTATCACTGCATGTGCTTGAGTGTACACACGCACATGCCCGTGCACATCTGTGCACACACACCCTCAGAGACAAGAAGAAGGCCTTGAACCTCCTGGAGCTGGCGTGGCAGGTGACTGTAGGCCATCCACCATGGGTGCTGGAAAGTAATCCTGATCCTCTGTAGAGGCAGCAAACATCGCTAACCACTGAGCCAGCATTCCTCCAGACCCTTAATAGCTACTTTTGATGGCAACCACTTGGTCAAAAATCTGTCCCAGAAGTCTGAGACCAATTAATGCAAAGTGTAATGAGAGGAAACTATCACTGCACTGGCGAGAGAGAAGGCGGCCAAAGGAGACAGACTACGGCTGTAAGTAAAAGTAACCTGTACTTGACAGATGCAGTCATCTTCTTACTGTTGAACAGACTCTCCCTTTCTAGTTCTTTCTGAACTCTGGCGGGCTGGTTCAACTCGGCTGTTCTGGCTCAGACTTCTTTCTGGCTTGTTCTGTCAAATCTTTTAGATTCATCCCTTTGTCTGCTCCTCAATTAGATGTCACTTTCAAACACAGCTGCTTCCTTATACCGATTAATTTTACTTTAAAGGTATGCACTAAGGGCTTACCTGTGTTACAGCCAGAGGGATTAAAGGTGTGCGGCAGATCATACAGACCTAGGTCTTTGGATGTGATCCGTTGCCAGAGCAGCAGTGCCGCTGGGGTCTAGTTCCTCTACAGGTGTGTGGGGAGGGAGGGCTGAGGAACCGTACCCTTCCAAGACAAAACAGTGCAGTAAGTGAGAAATCAAAGGCCAAGACACACACCACTTTCCTGTCATTCAACAAACATTACATGTAGCCCAGGCACAGAGGTCAGTCTTCCTGCCTTGGGGCCTTCACTTTCTGGTGTAGAGAGTGGGAAAGATGAGAAGGTAAATCTGAGCTACAGAGGATCCTGCAGAAACGCCCTAAGGCTCTGACTGAGCCCTGAGGCTCAGTGCTGGTGGTTGGGACTAGAGTGTCTACAGCCCTGGGTTCAGTCCCCAGGCACACTTAAAACCAGAGGGAGACAAAAGGGGAAATGTGAGAGGCACCCTCGGGTGAAATGAAGAACAGCTGAGAGGCGACTGAGTCACCTGCGCCTGTGAGAAAGCAGCAACAGAGACATCGCCAGGGCTGGAGACGGGTCTTTAGGACAGGGTTAGAATTTAGGTTTTATTCTGGGTTGGGTAGGATTTTTTTGTTTGTTTGTTTGTTTGTTTCAAAAAGCTTTATTCTTACTTGGTCCCAGACCTGGGAGAGGCTCCAGGGCAGTTACAAAGCTGCCCAGTGGCTTCAGAGGTTCATTCAGGCGGAGTCCTGAGGCGACTGGTGCAGAGGGAGCCCCTTGGAAGGCACAGAGGCCTCCTAGTTGTGCTTGAGTGAGGCTCTCAAAGAGATACTCGCCCAGAGATCCCTGGAGCACACCAGTCTGCGCTGGCTGTGGCCCTGCCAGCAGAACGAGGTTGGTCAGGTGGTTGCCCATCTTCTTGATGAGTTTCACCTCCTATCCAGGAAGTAGCTTTCCAGGAAGTCACAGACAGCAGAACCCAGGGCATGCAGATCCAAGAGGGCCTGGTTCAGGTTCTTCTCCAGGGCCAAGGCAGCCTCCATGGCCTCCTGGGTGTTACCCCACTCATCTTGAGATGGCTTCTGCACTTCCTGAAAGAGTGCACGGCCCCTGCAATCGATCCTTCTGCAACTTGAGGAGACGCTTGGCGCCCTTGTGCTTCTTCTTAGTTAATTCGAGAAGAAGTGGCCTACGCCCTCCAAAGCCACGTCATCCCAATCAAAAAAGAAGGCCAGAGAGAGGTAGGTGTAGGAGGCCCATAGGTTAGGTGGACCAGGCGGTTCATAGCAGCTTCCACTTTGGTGGAATAACTGTGACGAATCGGAGTCGTGGCTGATCCGGAGCATGGGGCTAACCTCGAAGACAGTGCTGGCTGGTCCTTAGGTTTTATTCTGAATTTATTAAACATTGGAATGGGGTGAGCTGATCAAGGTAGTAAAGGACCGCTGTGACATTTCTGTTACTAGAGCGTGAGGCACAAGTGAGAAGCTAGTGGCCCATTTAGGAGGCCCGTAGACCACAGCTGCCGGTGGACAGAGCCGGTGAAGCGTGAGGATTACCCTGGTCAGGGGCAGGTCTGGGGGCTAGGAAAAGGCGAAGCCTGGCTTGAGTGAGTCTAAAAAGAACCATTCCTGCAAACTGTCCTCTGATCTCCATGCTGTGGCACTCGGATGCCCACATACATACACGCATGCACACGAAAATAACTGAAATCGTAACGAAATAAAGAAAGCATCGCATGAGAATCTACCTTGATTACTAGTCCTGTGCCAACCCTGCAACTTTTCAGCTGAAGCAAGTGTCCCACTTCCCTTCCACACTTCCGGTATGGTAACAACCAGCCCCCCTCCTCCCCCCCCACCCCCCCCCCCCCCCCGACTAGTTACAAAAACAAACACATCCAAATACCAACCAGCAAAGCAAGCAAGCATTCTCAGTTGAAGGATTTTACTTGGGCAATGACTGCAGGCTCTCCCTCAGGACAGGAGCATAACCAGTCTCTTCAAAGGGACAGCCTTATTAGCAAACCTTGTTTAAGGACCACAGCTACATCCTGTTAATTCCAGATCCGTTGGGGGAGGGGCGTACGTGTGGGTTTCACTGCTCGAAGCTGGCAAAAGGGAGATGGGACATCCTTGTATTCATTTTGAGAAAATAGCTAACTAAAAAATTTTCCCAAAACTGAATGGGAGCTGTTTGGTCTCCATGTAAATAGCACTTCGAAAACATGGCTCCTGTAATTTTTAGAACATCTATTTAGTGTGCGGGAGGAGAATCCCGCCACCCATAGCGGGTGTAGAGTTGAGAGGATAGCTGTGGGAGTCAGCTTCGTTCTTCTACCACGATCGTTCTCAGACTGAGACTTGGCAGGAAGTATCTTTATCCACTGAGGCATCTCATACTTGTTTTTTAAAAAAAATCACTTATTCTTTTCAGGTTATATGATTACCATTTTCTCCCTCTGAACCTGTATACCCCTCCTTGCTCTCTTTCAAGTCCATGACCTCTGTTTAATATACACACTTATACATAACCGCATTGCTCAGCATGCGCACTGCTACTTGTATGCAACTTTTCACGGCAAACCTCTTGGTACTGGATAACCGAGTGTCGTGCCCCTTCCCTGGGGAAGACTGTTTCCGCCATTCTGAGCAGTCTTTGGGTAGGTTTGAAAACTCGGGTCTTTCCCCATCTACACTAGCAAGTCTCTGGTTGTCCCCTTCAGCTTAGGCTGTCATGCTGGTGAGACTTTATAGGTAGAATTTTGAAATTGCTAGGAGTCACAAGCGCACAGCAACTCTGCTCCTCTGGCTCTTACAGGCTTCCCTCCCACTCCTCTGCAACGTTCCTTGAGCCACAGATGCTGGAGTGTTTTGCAGACATATGCACTGGAACTGGGTTCTACAACCTTGCATTTCCATTGGTTGTGGTTTTCTGTAAGGTCTGTCTGTTGCAAAGGGAAGTTCCCTTGATGAGGGGTGAGGACTGCACTTATCTGTGGGTGTAAGGGCAAATAGTTAAAAGTGAGTCAGAGAGTATTCTGTCTTAGTGAAGTGGTCCATGACTTCACTAGCACAGGGCTGTTGGCTAGGTGTCCAGCACCACGCACGATTTAGCTCATACTGAGCGGGACTTGAGTCCAGTTAGAGACCTGTTCCTCAGCACCAGGTATCTGGACCACTAGTGGAGTCTTACTGCTACTGAGGCAGGTACAACCCCATATCTTAGACATACTTTCCTTGGGGGAGGGGAGGCATTCCTCTTGCACCTCTCAGGTACACCCCCCCCCACAGCATCCACCAGCTGTGGCTAAAGGATACCACTACTAAGTCTTGCCCTTTTGATTTTTTAAAAGATTTATTTATGTATATGAGTACTCTGTAGCTGTCTTCAGACATGTCAGAAGGAGGCATCAAATCCCGTTACAGATGGTTGTGAGCCACCATGTGGTTGCTGGGAACTGAACTCAGGACCTCTAGAAGAGCAGTCAGTGCTCTTAACCACTGAGCCATCCCTCCAGCCCCAGGTGTTGTGTTTATAAAAAGATAAAGGCAGGGAGAGATATTTCTATGGAGGTGTGGCAAGGTATGGGGGAAGGGGGATGCCTCCGACGGACCCTTGTTGAGGGCATCCATTCCCGCTGAGGAACCAGCCACACAACAGGTTAGTACAGAATAGAGTGTATTCAGGTTATGGGGAGAGGAGTTAAAAGGGTAGTAGAGGCAGAAGAGGGAGGAGAGGGAGAGAAAGAGAAGGAGGGAGGGAGGCGGGGGAGGGACCAACCATGAACCGTGGAGAGGTGGGGGGGGGAGGGAATGGGGAGAGAAGGGACAAAGGAGGAAGAGGGGAAAAAATCAAGAGGGCAAAAAAGAAGGGGACAAGCAGCCCCTTTTATAGAGTCAGGCATACCTGGCTATTGCCGGGTAACTGTGGGGCGGAGCTTAGGCAGAATGCTAAAACAGTCTTGCCCTTTTGAGCTCATTTCAGGTTGTATCTCGTGAAAGTGGTAATAAACTGTATGCTCACCCTTTCCGTGCCACTTTCTATGTGTGATCTTATTTCATGTTTTACGGTTCTACTGGAGAAAGTGTCAGCAGCATTGTTAATATTTAAAGCTACAAAAACCAACAATAATGTTCTTGTCCCCTTTACTGTCTGAAAATACAACACAGAGAACAGAGAACAGAACCCTGCAGGTCTCCACGCTCCCTCTGAATTTAGCAACTTTCTTTTTCTACCATTCTGGACTGCGGATTCACCACGGTCATTCACTCCTGAAAGAGTGAAGCTAAAGGCGCACCACGATTTTTTAAACTTCTGTGGTTTCCAGACTTCAAGGTAGGCATACAGAAGTACACCGACCCAGGAACTCAGTAAACGAAGGGATTAGGATTGCAGACTGTCTGCCCCACCTTTATTTTTCCCGTTGGGATTCTGTAAACCCCACCCCTCAGTTACCTGGCAACAGCCAGGTATGCTCCGCCCCAGTTACCTAGCAATAGCCAGGTATGCCTGGCACTATAGAAGGGGCTGCCTGCCCCCCTCCTCTCTCTCTCTTGCTATCCCACCCTTGTCCCTCCTCTCCCCCCTCCTTTCCCCCCCTTTACACAAGCTCATGTGCTCTGCTCCTCTACTTCTCTACTCCCCCCTCTCTCTCTGCCTCTACCACCCTCTTAACTCCCCCATGACCTAAATAAAGTCTATTCTGTACTATACCGTGGGGCTGGTCCCTCAGGGGGAAGGGATTCCCAACATGGGCCCCCCAGAAGCATCTCCCTTGCCTCCAGGCCTCGCCGCACCTCCATGGGTCATACCCCCCGCCCCGCCCCTCGCTCCCCCGCCACACACACACACACACACACACACACACACACACACACACACACTCTTCATCCTTTTCCTAACATGGGTGCTGAAATGACATCTTTTGATAGCATTGGTGCCCCTTCCTATTTTCATTATCCAGCTACCAACTCTCATTAAAATCAACATTTCTGATTTATGACTGAGAATGTTATTTTTTAACTATTATTTTTTAGTTAATGACTTTGTTTTACATTAGATATTTGCTTCTCTTTTTTTCTAATTACATATTATAGGATGGGAACACACTCATGTGGAGGTCAGAGGACAACTCGTGGGAGTCAGTTTTCTCCTTCTACCATATGGGGTCCACGATCAAAAAACGGGTTGTCACGTAAGCCCTGTTAATTACTCTGAGGCAGCTCAAGCTGCAGCTTTATTTAAATCACTGGGGAAAACACAGCACAAATGTGTGCTTCCCACAATATCTGTTTTTAATTTGGAATTCTGTTTTCTAACATTTCTAGCCGCTGTTCACACAGCTGGGCTTTCTCACGTTCCTGATCCTAAGTAATTTACATTTTCCCGGCTTCCCATTCCCACCTGCCCCTCCCCCCACTCCACCCACACACTCTCTGTCGAAGGCTTCACCCACTATTAAGGGAGACCTTAACTGAGCTACAGCCCCAGCTTCCATATGCACTTGAACTTTTGTCCCTGCTCAAAACAACAAAAAGACAAACTTCTCAAAAAACAGTGACCTGTAGGAGCTCAGAGAGCCCTGAGGAAGAGAAGGAGCAGGTGCCAGAGGGGTCTAGGACGCCACAAAAACATAGATCAACTAGAGACTGAAGGGACAATTGGGAAGCCTGTGTGGGTCTAAACCAGGTCCTCTGTATAAACGTTATGATGGATTCCTAACAGTGGGAGTGGGGTGTCACAGCCTCGATATAAGGGTCTGTGCCCAGTCTTATTGTAACTTGTGTGTAACTTGTTATGACAAGTTCGGTTGATATCCTGGGAGGCCTGGAGAGGGGAGGGCAGACTGCTCTGTCTGTCGGGAAGTACTATACGAGAGAATAATGTTTTCAATGGCCTGTGCTGGGCCCGAATGCCGAATATAAAAATGGAATAATTCACATTAATCCCACATCTCCAAACCCAAGAATCAGGAGCAAGTTCCTAACTGGCTGGCTAATCGGCTGGTCAAAACAGAAACTAGTCAAGTTCTCTATTCTAACACCAAAGGCAACCGGAAGTAAAAATGATGTTAACCAATCAGTCTGCTTGTTTTTGTCAATTGTTATTCCACTCCTACCTTACAAGGACAGTAACTGTGAAACGACTCTCTGTTACTGTTCTACTGGTCTTCAAGCCCTCCGTTGTTTGTAAAACTAACTTATTCTGCCTCAGTCTATCAGAACACCCATTTTAGACTTAAACACGAAACGACAGCATGACAATTCTAATTTTGTCTTTTGACACCGTTATGGACGTGTTTTCTTTAACCCTGCAATTTCAGTTTGTGGGGACTTAACGGGAATTGTCCGGAAAGAAGCCAAAGATCTGACCTTGTTGCAAACAAAACAAAGGAAATAAAAAACAATCGGGAGGGGAGCCTGGACAAAAAGGGAATTTAGGAAGTGAACTAATAAAGTAGTAAGGACAAAAAAACACAAAAGCGTGCAGTGCCTGCGGGTGGGGGTTGGGCACACCAGACTCGCTGGTTTAAAGGCGCCTTATTCAAGCTGGCGTGAGTGCTGGCCGGAAGACAGTGGCTTGAGTCCCATCCCTTAGAAAATCTTTGCATTTGTTCACTTATCTGAAAAATTAGACGAAGACAAATATTCTCTAAAACTTCAGCTGTTTTCAGGCCCAGCCTTTCAAGACACAATACTTTGAAGATACAATAATCCAACGGAAAATTTAAATTTAAAATTGCATTCATCTCTTCAGGTGTCTTATCCCAGCCTTCTTACAGAAAGCCTCCACGCTATCTCCAGTTTAGAGGGAAGGCACAAATGCAACTCAAAGTTTCCAAATAAGTCTAACTGACCTATTTTGTTGTCGTTTCCTTTGAACAGAAACCCCCAGCTGGGGAGCAGATTAGTCAGTTTCACACAAGAAATGGGTACATTTAAACTTTGAATAAACTCAAGAAAATGTTCAATTGAAGTGCTTGGAGGCCAAGGCACAGGAGAAGCGGCTGGCCTCTGTCCCCATCCCCGAGGCCCACGGCCAGACTGGAGGAGAGCTCCGCTGCTGGCGTCACAGGAGCTGGCGCTGCAGGACCAAAGCCAGGACAGCGAGTTAGGACCGCCCACAGAAAGGGTGGAGGAGGGAGCCGCGTGGGCGGGGCTGGCGGGTGGCTTCCGGCTTGTGCTCTGCTCTTCCGGTCCGCCCGGTTCCTCTCCCCCTCCCTGCGTGGCTCCCCGCTGACTTTCCCAAAAGTTGGCAGCTGGACAGTCCTCCGCGGCTGGATGGGTTCCAGCCCGAGAACTTTCTAGGCCCAGCGTATGGCAGAAAAGCCGCGGTAACTGAGGCAGGGGACACTAACGTCTGCCGCGGTGTGGTACCACGTGGTCAGGAGTTGGGTGAGGGGAAAAAGTTGCCCTGCCTGCCCCAGTTCCCTCTCGCACAGTGCTGCTGTCCAAAGTTTTGATCTCCTCTCTCCAGTGCCCTATCCGGTTGTGGTGACGAAGGTGTTATCGGGGTCCCGTGAAACTTGTAAATATCGTCGTAATAGCTGTTTACAAAATCCACTTGCACCAGAACATTTACTAGTTTTCCTATCAAGAAGATAAAGAGCGTGTGATGTCAATGGCCTTGACATTTTGAACGTTCCTAAGGGCTTTAACTGTAGAGCAGAAACAGCATTCCCACAGTCGAGTTGGGACTGTGTCCACAAAGCTATACAATACACTAAAAACCAGCATGCTTTACCAGGTTTATAGGCTGACATCTAGGTATCACGATTTTAAACTTAAAGCTGAGCCAGACTGACTACCTATTGTAAAGCTGACATGATAAATGAGTCAATACAGTGCCTACAATTACATATATTCTTTATTTTATTTTTTGAAGACAGGGTGTTTCTATCTCGATGACCTGGAACTCACTCTGTAGACCAGGCTGACTCGAACTTAAAGATCCAGCTGCCTCTGTCTCCCAGGTGCTGGGATTCAATGTTCCTGAAGTCCTAAAATTTAGGTGTAAACTGTTCTTATATCTAAGTACAAAATAGTACTCCAGCCAGCACTCAATCTGGGAACACTGTAACTAGAAACTTGGTTGCTTTTAAGAATCCAACCATACACGTAAAAACATTGTGAACTATAAAAGCAATTTTGTGCGTATTCCAATGTAGTCACTTCTAAAGTAGCTGTTTATTGACTGGTGAGGAAAATCTTGTTTTCAATGGTTTGGAGGCACAGCAGATGAGCACCAGCTGCCTCCGAGGATGAATGACACTATAAAGAAACAGCATAGCCATCACCAATGCAAAGGTTTTCTCCAGTGACGTTACAGTGTTTACAATTAAGTCCAACCAAAATGTCTTCCAAAGAACCCCTGATGCGTTTTGCAATGTTAACCTAGTTGCTGTCACAGAAAAATAACTTGAGGGGTGGGGACCGGGGAAGACATTTTAGAAACATCCTCTGGTACTGCCCAAGTCAGCGACTGCCATGTCAAAAGTAAATCCTTTCTTTTGCAAAGTTTAAACAGAACAAGCAAAAATGTTTTTAAATGAACCCTATTAACAGAATCTTTTAAAAATGTCTGCAGTCTCATTCCATATGCTCAACCCGCAGAGGAAAGATAAAAGGAGTCAGGCATGTCAAGTCTGTAATAAATAATTTACATGTAACATGGACTAATTAAGGAAGAGTAAAGAGGCCAACTCCACTCCATTTATTGATGGACAGATCTCTAGATCAACATGTACAGCAATTAAGCATATCTCTTAACTAAATTGGTGGTTTAGAGGCTTTGGGAATTTTTAGAAAAGATAGTCCTTGTAGGTTTCAAGGTAAGTGCAGGCCTTTGTAGAGGCTAAATTATATTCTCAAAGCACCAGGTTGTGCTTTGAACCCAGGTTGGAGAGAATCTTGATCTAAGTCAGTGGTTTCTCAACCTTCCTAATGCTGCAACCCTTTATGTTTCTTCTTGTTGTGGTGACCCCCCAACTATAAAATTATTTTCATTGCTACATCATACTGTAAGTTTTTCTGATGTCATAAGTTATCATGTAAATATCTCTATTTTCTGATGGTTTTAGGCAACCCTGAAAAGGTGGAGGCCCACAGGTTGAGGGCCATTGACCTAAATCCTCTCCTGAAGAATAAATTATACAGTCCACAGGGAGATTGGAATGAGGCTTGGGGGAAAAAACTGTGTATTCATCATATATTATTATGTAACAAATTTTGTGAGCTATAATATTTTATAAAATAAATAAATTAATAAAAATAAACAAGTCATAAAGACCACAAAAAAGAAAGAAAGAAAGGAAAGAAAGAAAGAAAGAAAGAAAGAAAGAAAGGAAGGAAGAAACGAGGCTTGATCTGCCTATGTGGAATTATGTCTATTTATGGTAAAGGGATGCTTTTGCCACCGACCTGTGCAGATGGACAAAATTCCTTCAGAAGATGGCCTACAGCCCCTTATAGGGGTAGAAATGGCTTCCCTAATCCACAAGGGAAGCCAGGAAGTGAGTCTTTCAGCAGGCAACCAACAGGCCCCACCCACATCATGTAGGGAGAACAAAGTCCCGAAGGCTGTCCTCCAGCCTGCACTCTCATGCCACACCACACCCTGCCACACGCAGAAACTAAAATTTAA
Organism: Micromys minutus; assembly: GCF_963924665.1. Taxonomy (NCBI): domain Eukaryota; kingdom Metazoa; phylum Chordata; class Mammalia; order Rodentia; family Muridae; genus Micromys; species Micromys minutus. The sequence continues at coordinate 4,109,444 of NC_137973.1, read as the reverse complement.
GAAAAGCTACGCAATGTCAAAAAATCACGCCATTAATAGTTGATTTTGACAACGTAAAGGTACCAACCTAGTGAGATGGCTCAGCAGTTAAAACTGCTTGCTATGCAAACATGAAGACTGGAGTTGGACGAGGCAGTGGTGGTTCACAGCTTCAATTCCAACACTGCGGAGGCAGAAACAGGCGGAAGCGGGCAGATCTCTGAGTTCGAGGCAGGCTTGGTCAGGAGTTCCAGGACAGCCAAATGATGGATCATAACTTGGTGGTTTTACAGAGTCAGAACATTGTGGATCCCGAGCTAAATTCTTTGGAGCCATATTTAGCTCACTTAGTAGGCACTCTTTGCTCATGGTCCTGACCCACCGTCCTTACGTGTGAATGTTTGACTTCGTGTGGACGTGTACACCACATGTGTACCTGGTGATTGCAGAGGTCAGAGAGTATGTGAGATCACCTACAGCTAGAGTTCCAGGTGGTTCTGAGCTACCATGTGACGGGTGCTGGGAAGTGAACCTTTGACCTCTGCAATTGCAACCAGTATTCCCAACCACCGAGCCATGACGCCGGCTAACTTTATTTGACACCAAATAAAGTTATCGAGAGGAGAGAACCTCAGTTGAGAGAATATCTCCATAAAATCTGGCTGTAGGTAAACCTGTAAGTCATTTTCTTAATTAGTGATTGATGAGAGAGGGCCTAGCGCATTGTGAGTGGTTCCATCCCTGAGCCGGGGGTCCTGGGTTCTGTAAGAAAGCAGGCTGAACAAGCCATGAGGAGTGAGCCGGTAAGCAGCTCTGATGGCCTCTACATCAGTTCCTGCCTCCAGGTTCCTGCCCTCCTTGAATTCCTGCCCTTGCTTTTAATGATGAGTAATGAGGATATGAAAAATAAACCCTTTCTTCCCCAACGTGCTGTAGGGCATAGTGTTTCATGATAGCAAAGGTAACCCTAACTAAGACAGCTACCTATCTCCAGCCCCTGGCCTGACATCCTTTTGACAATCAAGTAAAACTTTAAAAGTGTATTCTTAGCAAGCCACTAACTTCTACCAAAGTATCTGCAACCTGTAACAGTTTTTCCACTTGGAGTACAGCCCACCTACCTGCCCTCTCCACGAATGTATTTGCTGAATGCATTTATGACTTTGCTTTGTAACTACTACAATGTTTCAGCTTCCATGGGGGCACATATATATGAATCTGTGTTCTTGGATGTCTTGGTTAGGATTATAATTTCTGTGTTGAAACACCATACCCAAGAGCAACTTGAGGAAGAAGGATTTATTTGGATATATTCTGAGTCAGTCAACTGAGGGAAGCTAAAACAGAAACTCAAACGGAGGAGTTTCTGGAGACATGAGTTGATGGAGGCCATGGAGGGCTGCTGCTTACTAGCTTGCTATACATGGCTTGTTCTGTGTAGTTTTTATAGAACCCGGAACCACCCAGGGGTGGCATGGTCTACAATGGCTGGGCCCTCCCCAACCAATAAGAAAATGCCTTACATGTTTACCTACAGCCAAATTTTATGGAGACATTCTCTCAACTGAGGCTCCCTCCTCTCAGATGACTATAGTTTGTGTCAAGTTGACATAAAATTAGCCAGCACAGTGGGTCACAGACACTCAAATTTGGCTCAGAATAAACTATCTTTTAACAACTTTTGAATTTGGAGTTGTGTTTTGCACTAACAATGTCATGCTGACCGAATATTTCTGTTTAGGCTAATGATAATTTAGGCTTGCATTTTTATCTCAAAGTTTCATGTGACTAGCAATTATCTTTATAAGATTTTCTCCTTTATACTAGGTTTTGAGAATTGTTCCTTCACATGTGGTTGCTGGGAAAGTTTAGGAATTGTATAAAGTATACAAAGAAAACCATGAATGCCTTCTTCTCACCCACCTCCATTCCAGAATATCGGTTTTGCTGTTGTGCTGAAGATGGAACCCCAGGCCTCAGCTGTTCTTGTTTGTGCATGTTCCTGCCAACAGGTTACTCTTCTGTTCCTATTCAGGGTATAATTTAATCTCATGTAAAAGGGTGATTATATAGCTATTACACAGAACATTCATTTTATTACTTTTCTATTTTGGTAAATATCTATGAGTGCACTGTCACTGTCTTCAGACACACCAGAAGGGGGCATCAGATCCCATTACAGAAGGTTGGTTGCTGGGAATTGAACTCAGGACCTCTGGAAGAGCAGTCAGTGCTCTAACCACTGAGCCATCTGTCCAGCCTCTACTTTTCTATTTTAATGTTCGTGTATATGCTTGCTTAAATGTATATACAGCATATGTGTGTAGGAACCTAGAGAGGCCTGAAGAGGGCATCAGACCTTCTGGCAGTGGGCAAGGGGAGGGCAGTAAGCACACTTTCACTGCTGAGTCAGGACAGGAACTCAAAACAGGGCAGGAAACTGGAAGCAGGAGCTGATGCAGAGGCCATGGAGGAGTGCTGCTCACTGGTTTGCTCCTCACAGTTTGTTCAATGTCTTAGTTAGGATTTTATTGCTGTGAAGAGACATCATAACCACATACATAACTCTTACAAAGAAAAACATTTCACTGGGACCGGCTTACAGTCTCAGAAGTTTAGTCCATTATTGCTGTGGTGGGAAACATGGCAGTGTGCAAGCAGACAAGGTGTCAGAAAGTTGCTGAGAGTTCTACATCTTGATCCACAGGCAAAAAGAGAGACACACTGACCATCTTTGAGCATATGAGACCTCAAAGCTCCACAATGGCACAGGTCCTCCAATACCACCACACCTACTCCAACAAGGTCACACCTCCTAATAGTGCCACTCTCTATTGGCCTCTCTCTCTGTGTATGTGTGTGTGTGTGTATGTGTGTGTGTGTGTGTGTGTGTGTGTGTGTGATTTTTATTCAAACTACCACATTCAGTCTGTTTTCTCATAGAACCCGGGACCACCAGCCCAGGGATGGCCCCACCCACAAGGGGCAGGGCTTTCCCCCATCAATCACTTAGAAAATGCCTGCAGACCTGCCTGCAGCCTGGTCTTATGGAGGCATTTTATTAGTTTCCCTTCTCTTAGATGACTCTAGCCTGTGTCAAACTGACGTAAAACTAGGCAGGACACATAGTACATTATACTCTTTAAAGAAAGAATCGTATCCATCACTATATTCCCAATAAGCAGACCAGAGCCTTGTACCTACTTGTCAATAAATAAGATTTTTAAAATTAGTAAATTAATTTTTTTACAGTCAGCAATCCAAAGAAAGGTCCCTGGGGCCACAATAGACATTAAATCCTGAACAGCAGCTGGGCAATTTTTATTTCCAAGGACACAAACAGTAAGTGCATTAGTGTATTCTGACTTCACCTGTAACCTTTGGTAGTTTACTGTTGATTTCCAATGACACTCTCACGGTTATTCACAGTAATAAGTTTCCCAGGAAGAATCAGACACTTTAGCAGCTCTTCACAACATCCTTTTATTGGTGAGAAAAGGTTTAAGGAATCGACTATATTATATAATTTGCTTAAACTCTATGAGCTATTAAACAGCAGTACTTTTTAGTCAGCAAGTACTTTCCAACTCTGTTCTTTACTTTTCTGTATTGATGAGACATAGCAAATAAAAATAAGTAATAATATTTTTAATTGCTAGGTATAGTGGTACACACATTTAATCCCAGCATTTGAGAGGCAGAGGCAGGCAGATAAACTAAGTTCGATGCCAGCCTGGTCTGCAGAGGTAGTTCCAGGACAGCCGGGGCTAGACAGAGAAATCCAGTTTGAAAAAATGAACAAACAATTCCAAAACAAACAAGCAAGAAATGGAGAAAAATCTAGAAGCACAGAAGTCTTATGCTTTGTTTGTATTTACTTTGTTTCCTTTTTCTGACATTGGGGGAAGAGGCCCATGTAGCTCAGGCTAGCCTGTATCTTGCTTATGTACTGTCAGGTGACCTTGAACCTCATTTTCTGAGTTTTGTTTACAAGCAAGTGGCAGTGTTATGAGCTGTTCTGGCTCTTTTAAGACAGGGTCTTAGAAGTTATCCCAGGCTGGCCTCAACAGTCTCCAGTCTCAGTTCTTTAGTGCTGGGGTTGCAGGCAAATACCAAAGTGTTTGTTTCTCTTGTTTAGTTTTAATTTAGCCACAAAGTAGCAACCCTTGATTATAAGATAACAAATTACAGGTATAAGAATTAGGGCCTAAAAATTTGGAGGCTAACTTTCTGCCTATTAAATTCATCATCACCCAGGCCTGAGAGATGGCTCAATAGTTAGAACAACACACTGTTGCAGGATATTTGATTATGTTGTGAAGCCAAGATTGTGAGCTGGAAAATCCTTGTTGTGGTGTGGTTCAGTGGTAGCACACACATTTAATCCAGGAGCTAAATAAAATCAATTTAGGTCAAGAGGCAGAGCAAACAACCAGCTAACAGTGGGTGAACATAGGTGAACAGAAAGGAGGGTTTTGAGTTGAAGGGGATTTAAGACATTGTGAAGGAGAAGAGCCTTTTTCTCCTGCAATTGAAAAAAAAAATGCCTCCACTAAGATCTGGCTGTAGGGGGCTGGAGAGATGGCTCAGCAGTTAAGAGCACTGACTGCTTTTCCAGAGGTCCTGAGTTCAATTCCCAGCAACCACATGGTGGAATCTGATGTCCTCTCTTTTCTGGTGTGTTTGACGGCTACAGTGTACTCAAATACATAATATAAATAAATCTGTTTTTAAAAAGATCTGTCTGTAGGCAATTTCTTATTAGTGATTATTTTGGGAAGGCCCAGCCAAGGCTTAGTAGTACCACCCCTGGGTTAGTGTCCTGGGTTCTATAAAAAAAACAGGCTGAGCATGCCACAGAGAGCAAGCCAGTAATCAACACATTCCTCCCACTGCTACTGTACAAGCTTCTGTCTCTAGGTTCCTGCCAGTTTAAGTTCCTGTCAGGACTTCCTTCAGTGATAAACTAAGCAAAATAGACACTTCCCTCCCCAAGTTGTTTTTGGCTATGTTGTTTCATCACAGCAATAGAAAGCCTAACTAACACACACACATAATTAAAGACAATATAAATATATCTAAAATATTAACACTAATAATTTCAAGAAGCAGATACTATTTTACATACACGTAAAATGTAAACTTTCTAAATATGAATGTGTGTATATTCGTGGGGGAAGTTGTACACATACTTACTGTCTTAGTCAGGGTTTCTCTTCCTGCACAAACATCATGACCAAGAAGCAAGTTGGGGAGGAAAGGGTTTATTCAGCTTACACTTCCACATTGTTGTTCATCACCAAAGGAAGTCAGGGCTGGAACCCAAGCAGGTCAGGAGGCAGGAGCTGATGCAGAGGCCATGGAGGGAGGTTACTTACTGGCTTGCTTCCCCTGGTTTGCTCAGCCTGCTTTCTTATAGAACCCAGGTTTACCAGCCCAGGGATGGCACCACCCACAAGGGGCTGGGCCCTCCCCCCTTGATCACTAGTTGAGAAAATGCCTTACAGCTGGATCTCATGGAGGCATTTCCTCAACTGAGGCTTCTTTCTCTGTGATAACTCCAGCTTGTGTCAAGTTGATACTAAACCAGCCAGTGCACTTACTAAATGTAAAGATCTAGTCCACCTAATTTACTCAAGATAATGTCTTAATTTGTAGTCAGTTTGAACAAGGCACAAACATATTACAGGGCATGTGGATATAGAGTGGCTCACAGTTTCATTCTAAGATTCACTGGCTTTTTTCCCTATTCACAGTAGCTCATATTCTACCATTTATCCCAAATCTGAGCACAGGCTTTAGACAACGTTTATAGGTATTGATGAAATATTAAGAATAAGTATTAATTTTCATATAAAACTGCTTTCTTTTAAAATACTTAAGATGTTCATAGGCACTTCAATGGCTGATGTTTGACAGTTTCATAAGACAGTGCCTGTCTTAGGGTTTTGCTGCTGTGAACAAACACCAGGACCAAGGCAAGTCTTAAAGGACATTTAATTGGGTTGGCTTACAGGTTCAGAGATTCAGTCCAGTATCATCAAGGTGGGAGCATGGCAGTGTCCAGGCAGACATGGTGCGGGCAATGCTGAGAGCTCTACATCTTCATGTGAAGGAAGCCAGGAACAGACTGGGCATCCTCAGGCAGCTAGGAGGGTCTCCAAGCCCAGCCTGAGTGACACACTTTCTCTAACCTGGTCATACCTTCTAATAGTGCCACTCACTTGGCCGAGCATATGCAAACCATCACAGTGCCTTAGACCCAAAGGGGTAAAGGAGCAGAGCCTGTCAGCACTTTATGCAGTTCGACTATGTATTTTACCACGAACAAGACTAGTTTTAAATTTGCCAGAGATGCTAACTTACCCCCATCTAACCTACGGGTGTGCCACATGGCTGACATACCTTTCTCCGTTTTGCAGGCTTTATTCAGTCCACTTTTCTCTGTGTATTTGACTGACCCTCACTGGTTGTGTCACTCGGAATTAAATGACAACTGACCTTTATTCCTCATTTTGGAGATGGCTGGCTTCAGGCTAGTGGCCCACATCCAACAGCATAAAAAACTTGACTGCTGTGACTGTTCTCTTTTTATGGGGCCCTTGGGATAGAGATGCTAGTGAAGTTCTATCTTTGTTTGCAGATCTGAAGGTCATCATGTGTCCTAGGGCTGTAGTGACAAATGGCCCCCACATCAGGGATCAAAGGAACACACATTTGCTTACTTCTCCAGGTTAGGTCTCCAAACTTCACTGTGCTGAAACCAAAGTGTCACCAAGGGCACACTTCATGATGTGGTCATGCCCTGAGGCTGACTTCTTACTCATGAGCTGACCAAAATCCTAACTAGATGGCCAATTTCTGACATTAAATGCCACAAAGAATGGACAAACTCAATGACTGGTTTGACTGCATTATTTTCAATCACCCAATATTTACTATTACTATTTGCAACTTTCTCTTTGCACTTGGCTTCCTCCATGTCAAAAACAGTTGGACTAGATGATATTAATCCTAACCTAGCTCTAAAATTAGCGTGGTTGAATCAATGACTTTGCAGCTTATCAAAACCAGGTGCCTTACCTCTCGGACACGCACATCGATTTATAGATATACCTCCAAAACTGCCCATGGCCTGTCTGTGCTCAGACACTAACACTCCTCCCTATTTTTTGGAGTTGCTGCCTCCTCCTGAAGGCAAGCAGCAATTCCAGCAGGCCTCCTGTAGGAGTTTTGGCGTGGAGGCTGTGGGCTACTTAGTATAAGGACCAGGACAGAGCAAATGTAGAACCCTGACAACTATGCTACAAAGAGGAGACTGTGGAATAAACGGGGCCCTGGAGCTTTGTACTTCATATGCATACAGTTTAGAAATGATACAGTTTAAGGGTCTTAATTGGGTTTTCTCTGCCAGTTTGAAGAATTAAAAGGCAAGGAAAACCCTAGAGGTAACAAGTAGCGACAGGAAATCTCAAGCACTTCAGAGTCAACAGTTAAAGGAAGGTGTTTTTTTTTTGGGGGGGGGGGGTGAGGGCCACACCCAGACAGCAGACACACAGAGAAAAGGATCCTCTGCAAAGCAAAGAGGACACCGAAAATGAAGTCTGTTCTTGCAGTATAGGGGTCTTAAGGTCTCTGAAAAGTCTTCCTGCCCTACTTTAGGGTTGGTCAGTCTGAAGAAGATAGAATGGTTGATTGGTCTGAAACATGTGACATGTCCTAAACAGGCCTGGAATTTGTTGAGCCAGTCCATCAGTAGGGAGACTGCTGATAGGAGACAAAGGCTGACAGGCCTGTGGTCTCAGTCCACAGGTTGAGGAAGAAGTTGGCCATCTTGGAAATCCCACACTTTCTAGCCATGGCACCTCTGTCTACCTACAAAGGAGTCTAACTCCTGGCCTCTCACTATGAGAGCACAGAACTGAATGTTTTGGTTATGAAACTAAGAGAATCATTTTAATCTACGGAATAAAGATGGCAAGAGTAAAAGTGAATCTACCAAACACGAAAACATGGGTTCAATCCCTGAGACCAACATGGTTGAAAAAAAAAAAACCAATTTCTATAAGCTGCCCTTTGGCCTTCACAAGCTTACTGTGGTATGTGAAAACATAAAAATAAATTAACAAAAATCAGTCGCTTGGCTACATGCCCTGCTTTCTGCTGCCCTAGAAATCTGACTGCCTGAGACTCACATTCTACCTGATGTCCTTAATCATCATCACCTCCCTCCCTCCCCCTCTCCCTCTCCTCCCTCCCCTTCCTCCTCTCTGCACCTACTGGTAACTTAAACATTTCTAGGAATTCCTTCTTTTGGAGCTAATTTCATTTTACTTTAGGCTCTATATATTTTTTTGTGGTGTGTTATTAAATTCCTGTAGTATAATCAATGATTACTGAAGAAATAAAATAATACCCATGTTGGTTTCAGATCTTAAAAACTGATGTTTAAATGATAAACAATAGACAATGTAAGCACAGGGAATAAGATGCTTTAGTTCCTCAGAAAAGCCTTTTGTCTTTGTGGTCTCTCTGAGTTCCACCTGTCTCGGGGCATCACTAAGTTTCCTCTCAGACACAGAGAACTCGCTCACGTTGGACTAGTAGGACCCGGTCTATAAAGATAAGCAAGGTGGTGGCTCCAGCCTGTGAGGCCAACACTTGGGAAGCTAAGGCAAGACAGTCACAATGGACTCACGGCCTGGGCCACAGAGATAAAGGATAATAGCAACAACAGAAGAATACCACGTGTGTGGACACATTTACACTTATTCAACCCAGTCCTTTGCCTCCCGATAGCCTCAGTGACTGGGTCCATTTCCACTGATGCTTCTCGTGGATAACATGTGTCTTTACTCTTCCCTGAATTTTCCATAATTCTACATAAACTTTGCCTTCCCACATTTTAATGTGGCTGTTTTGGAAGTAGATAGTAATTTGGAAACAAAACTTTCTCCATAATAACATACAACAATATATTTTTTTCAAACTTAGATCATAGAAAGAATATGACAGTTACTTAACAAACAAAAACCTCGTAGAATACAGTCATTAGCCCATCACCTTTCTTCTGGTTAGTCATGCCCAATTTTGAAAAAAGAAATAACAATAGTTGTTTGATGACATAGTGAGGAACAAGTATTTCTAACATGTTGAGCCATCAGTTCCTGTAGGAGGCTGAAGGTCCTTGTGCTCACAGATAAGCAACAGGGGAACCAGGAATATTTTGTTTTTCAAGACATGGTTTCTCTGTGTAGCCCTGGCTGTCCTGGGCCTGGTTCTGTAGACCAGGCTAGCTTCAAACTTAAGCGATCCACCTGCCTCTGCCTCCCAGGTGCTAGGATTAAAGACCTGTATCACCACCTCCAGGTGGAAACCAGTAATGTGAAACAGAGTTGTTTGCTCAAAGGAACAGAAGGCTGGGAGATGTGACTGACAGCCTCTTCTGTTGTGTGGCCAAGACCACATCAGATCTTCCTCCAGACTCTTTATCATGAGCATGTCATCAACAGAATTCGTCATTATGGAAGCGGACACAGGTAGCAAATCTATAGAACCCATCTTTATGGAAAATGTCACATGTACTTTACAAAAAGTTTTGATGAAGTCATACCTTAAACTTTATTGTCCACATGGGGTTTAGTTAAATATCACCAAGAAAGTTTTCACCAAACTGTGCTGTCCCTATCTGCGGTGCGGCTATCTGAATCACTTCTGCTCATCCACAGTCCTGTAACCCCAATAAAACTCATCGGTTCTCCAAGTTGCACTTTGGTGTGTCAGTACTTTGGTCTGTGGTGGGTGCCCTATCTGGGGTGAGTAGTTGCTGTGTCTGCCACACACAGATCATGTGAAGATGGTGTCCTTAGCTAGTGGCACTGAGAGATGGTTTAATCACAAAGGTGTGCACCTCATAAATGGGTTAATCCACTGATGAGATCATAGCTGGACAAGCAATTAGGAGTTGGCAACCTGCTTGAGGAACAAGATCTCTGACTATATTACCTCTTCCTGTTGGTGGAGATTTGTTTTTACCAAGTTCTCGCACCATACAGCTCTGCCTACACAGTCCTACAGGTACAGGGCCTCACAGGGCTGCAGCCTGAAACCTCAGAGACCATAAGCCAAAATAAATAATCATTGTGAATTTTCTATGTAATGTTCGTGACAAAAGCTATCACAACCATAAACTTTCTGTTTTTCAGGTTTTTGTCGAGTACTGAGATTAAAGGCTTGTTCTACCACTTCCTGCTCTATATACCCCCCCCCCTTTCTTAAGCGGGCTTTGTTTCATTTTGAAGATCTTATTATATAGCTCTGACTGGCTTGGAATCAGTCTGATCCTCTACTCTGGGATCCACCTGTCTTTGTCTCCAGAGTGCTGGGATCACAGGCCTGTCCCAACACACAGCAAAAATGAGTTGTAAAAATACCTTGCTGACAAATATTAGGATGTATCCAAATTGTTAGTGCTCTATAGGTCCAAGGTTAAGGCACTTTTCAAAAAGAAATTAAACCTTAACAAAGTAACAATCCCAAACCTTTGCACTGAGGCAAGATTGTTTTTTTAGTCCCAGAGGAAGGATATCTCCAGGATTGAGCTGGAATAAAAAGGTAATTGGTAGGCCAAAAAGGCAGAAGGGTCAATTGTTTCACGGCCGATCACAGCTATTTAGGACTTTTAGTGTGGACATAAAAACCACGGCTCTCACCTTAAAGGGAATAAAAGATGGTTTATTCTGGAGCCATTTTGATTGACCACGGCCCTGGAACACAGATTTAGGTTATCCCAAATTCCGGGTAAGATGAGAGCTGTGGATTTGCTTTTTGTTTGTTTCGTTGACACAGAGATAGTTACTTTCCCTCCACTCTGCCTCATTTAAGATTAGACTCCCCAGTGCAATGAAATCGCCTGTGTATTGTCCTCACCCGAAACCTATTTTTGGAACTAGGGCTTTTCCAGATTACTGTAAACCCTGCGAAGTGAGGTCAGGACCAGACGTGCATTTCTACGGCCACACCCCACACCCACGCGCGCTCGGAGCTTTCCGGAAACCCAAGCGCTGAAACTCAAGCTGCCCAGTTCAAAGTCACTTTGTTACACATCGGTGTCGCCGGCGGCCGGACGCTCCCCAACAAGAAGAGTGCAAGGGTATCCGGGGCCGACTCACCAGGCCAGATTAAGGATTATCCAGGGCCTAAAGGTATTAACAGCCCTGCCCAGCTCGTCCCCTCGGCCCCGCGCGACCGAAGCGCGGAGGAACTCGTTGGCGCGCGCCGGGCGTGGGGTAAGGCGTGGCGGCAGGGAGTGGCGGCGCGGTGACGTCAGGGCGGAAGCGCACGCTGCGTGCAGCGGCCTGGAAGCCTGTGGTCACGGGAATATCCGTCGCGCCGAGGACTCTGGTTAGTCTCGCTTTGGGTTCCGGCTGCGTCGGGCGTGCGTGTAGCTCGCTGGAACTATGGCGTCCGGGCCTCACCCGACCTCGACCGCTGCCGCCGCCTCCGCCTCGTCCGCCGCCCCGAGTGCGGGCGGCTCCAGCTCCGGCACGACGACCACGACGACGACTACGACCGGAGGGATCCTGATTGGCGACCGCCTGTACTCGGAGGTGTCGCTTACCATCGACCACTCGCTGATTCCGGAGGAGCGGCTCTCGCCTACCCCGTCTATGCAGGACGGCCTCGACCTGCCCAGCGAGACGGACCTGCGCATCTTAGGCTGCGAGCTCATCCAGGCCGCCGGCATTCTCCTCCGGCTGCCGCAGGTGAGAGCCCCGGTTGGCTGCCGGGCGGGCGAGGGTGGGGGTGCGGGGGCCGGTGGCGCCGCGCGGCCGGGCGGGGGAAGGGAAGCGAGCGGCCGCACAAAATGGCGGCGGCGCCTGCTGCGGGCGCGCCTGACCCCGGCGTTTCCGTTCTCCTCTCTTGTCTGCAGGTGGCGATGGCTACGGGGCAGGTGTTGTTTCATCGTTTTTTCTACTCCAAGTCTTTCGTCAAACACAGTTTCGAGGTAAGCGCGGCGGAGGCGGACGAGAAGGGATTTCTTCTTCCGGAAGCGGGAAGGAAGGGGTAGTAACCAGCTTTTCCCGAAAGGGAGTGGTTAGCTTAGGCCTTTGTACCTAGTTCCCACCCATAAGGAAATGGGGCCCGTAGAACGTGTTTCAAGAACTAGAAAATGGATCCCCAGTTCACGTGCTCTGTTACCGAGCGGTACATTTTCAGGCCATTGCACAACTCTTGTAAGAATTAGCTTGATTCTGGCCCAAAATTACGAGCAGTTGAGCAATAAGGTGTAAGAGCTGGTAAGCCCGTGGTCTAAAATTGTCGGCTTTGGATTTATTTCGCCAAGAATTCGGGTTGTATCCTAGAGGGGTTTGCTTGTTTTTGTTTTCTAAAAATTAGTTATGACGGTCCTCGGTGATCCACGGAGGCAAATGTTTGAGTTCAGGTCCAGCCTGACCTACAGAGCAAGTTCTTAGACAGCCAGGGTTACACAGAGAAGCCATATCAAAAAGAATCAAGTTTGTTAGACTTTGGGCAGAGCTGTTTCCAGTTTAACTTTATGCTTCACTTTAATTTTTTGTCTTCTGGATTCTTGCAGATTGTTGCCATGGCCTGTATTAATCTTGCATCAAAAATCGAAGAAGCACCAAGAAGAATAAGAGATGTGATTAATGTATTCCACCACCTCCGCCAGTTACGAGGAAAGAGGTAAGCTTGGCCTATTGAACATAATATCTCTTGCTACTGCTGTACTGTGCACCAATCATCGAGTCAAACATCTCCCCCACCCCCAGTCAGTATGGATGCAAAAGAAAGCTGAATCAGGTGTTGAAATTCACATGGGAACATTGAAACTTTAACCATTAACCAGCGATCTGAAGTTTATAGAGGCAGTTGCGTTTGTGGACAATCCTAGCAGTGCTGTGAAGCCGGTCCCTTGGCTTAAGATTAAACAAGAAAGGGAGTTCGGTTGGCTCAAGTGGGAGTGTATTCTGTAAGTTATTTTCCCCTCCCCTCTCTAGAAAAATGAAGGCTGGGCATTGGAAGCGCTGTAGTTCAAGTTAATTTTGTGGCAAAGTTCCGTGTAGGTTGTTTTTCTGCTTGGAGTCTCAGTTTCTTCATCAATTGAGGTTGGCTTTTGTTAGAGTACTTCTCAACATTGAACTACGATATATCCCATAATGCCGGATCTGAAGGAGGATGATAAAAGTTTGAAGTCAAAGGGATTGAACAGGTATTTTGTTTTGGTCAGATATAGTCTCAGTGAGGGCATTAGAAAATAACTCATTGAGTTGCTTTCAGATAGGCTCTTTATTTGATCTTGTAAGACACTATCTTTCAGGTGTAGTGATAACCTGTAACTGTATGTGGCTGTGTGTTCATCTATGGCAGCACCAAAGTTTGTTGCAGGACTCCCTGCTCTACAGGTGATTGTAGGACGAGGCGATAGATATTCGTGGTGACGATAGTTTCTTAGGAATTGAGTTTAAAAGGAAGTTAGCTATGACAAGATAGGTTGTTTGGGAGTTGGGTGTTGTAGTTCAGATGAGTACATAGGCAGTCTTTACTGTGGAAGCTAGAAGTTGGTAGTGGAAGTGGCCAGTTTCACAAATATTAATGTGAGTTTGAAATGTGTTTCATTATAGCATTTTTCCTCTACTATTCAGCCCCATCTTTCCTAAGTGTGTGCCTAGATAAAATTTCTTCTGTTTGAAAACATTTTTAGTTCTTTGTGAAATGAGCTGAGGGGGGAAATTTCAAACTGGTGTTTAGTATGCTCTGAGCTCATATTTGTATTTTAGATTACATGGCTGATTTTTTTTTTTCAGAGTGTTCTTAAAACACTGAAATACAGAATTCTTATTTTTAGTGAAAGGACTCTGCTTTAAAGGGACATTTCTTAATAGTATATGAGTTTGAGCCAACTATAATCACATCTTTTGGTGTTTTCCTGTGGGACTTAACTTTCCTTCCTAGGTGTCAGAATAGGATCATCTTACCTATAAAACATCAAACTTTAATCCAATCTGACTGACTTGTGTTGGTTGTAATTTCATTTTTGATCATCATTAAAGAGAAACTTGGTTTTGTTTCAATGTTTCAAGTTTGTTATAGCATGAAATTCTTAAAGAAGTTAATTGCATGGAAGCCCCCTTTTAAAAGCAGGATATAAGTGTTTCTATGCATATTACAAGTTTACTCAGACATGTAACTTGTATATGTTATTAACTTCAACTCTTTTTTCCCTTGCAACCGACTATACAGCGACCAGCTACATTTACCAAAGCCTGGGTGATGTGGAGTGGTACATAGAGATGAAGCTGTCGTCATGGCAACAGTGAGTGAAGTATCGAAATCCCCAAGGAGAAGCCAGTGTTCTGAGAATAGGTCACTGGAATCGGGGACTAACAGGTTGGCCACTGGTGAACCATTTAGAGAAAAACACAAAACAAAAAAAAAAAAAACAAAAAAAAAAAAAAACTCCTGTTTCTTGTTATAAGCTTTTGTCTTTGCTGTCCAAGTTACTGAAACTATTGTTTTAAAAGGTGATGGTTCTTTTTCTTTTTTTTTCTTCCCCTCCCCCCTTTTTCTTTGCATAGGGTATGGTTAGAAAGTATTCATGAATGTTACACCTCTGTTAGTTTGTCTTGAACTTAAGTCCAGTTTGCAAATTAGCTATGGCCTTGACAATATAAGGGGTATATTAATGTAACCTTAAAGTCACTGTTTTTAGTCATGGCTAAATGTAGATGGTAAAATAAGCTGTTCAAGGGAAGAAAACAGTAAGTACCACTTCAGTCCACAGTCTGAGATAATTGACTTGTCCCCCATTAGTTTTTTATATTGTTAATTCTTTCAAATAGCTGATTTCAAAGGAAAGTTAAGCTATTTGTATCCTCAGTTTATAGGTGAAATTTGCTGTTTCTATGTAAGGCCCAGTCTATTTGTGGTCTTTCTTTAGAAAGAGGTCTGTGTTCATATCTTTAAAGGTTTCCGTTACAAGAAGATAAACTTGTAAAAGATTTAACTACTTTTATTGGTGACTGTTTATGCTAGTTTCAATGCATAAAATCTTCAGTTGACATTGAAGGAATGTTTGTTTACTTTTAAATACGCATTAGAAATTTCTATGTTGAGTAGCAATCTTGTCTCTGTATTAGCCATCTGGTTTATAGTGTACTTCCTTGAACTACTTTCAAGAGTATCAGTCCTTGTAACTCATGAATGAGCCCAGCCATGCTTGAACACCTCCTGGTGTAAATGCTTGTAATCCATGTGTGTTTCAGGCATACTGTGGAAAGTAATTATATAAATTCCTAATAGCTGGAAACCAACATTTCCTAAAGACTGAAATTGTTTTCAGATAAGTTGATGAGCAAAGTTAAGTAATAAAGAACCTTTTCAAAGACAGAGTTTGGTAGTGTGGCGTGTTACTACCTATATCTGGGTCCTCTGAATATATGAGGATTTCAAGGAAGAGGTGTATCATACCACCTCTTCCTTGTGCTGAACAAGGATGTTTACCTGATTAGGAAGAAATTTTAGTCTTGATTCAACTTACCTGTATTGCTAAAGATATTCCTAATAGATAGCCTCGTTAATATAAAAAGCCTTTGCTTAAATGCTTTTTCAGAACCTTAGTGATTTATGGAGACCTTTTTCTGGGTTTCATCATGATCTAAAATGCTTCTGTAAAGGATGTTGTTGTATTCATTGAGCCTCCCTTGACTTAGGAGGTAAAATGTGAGCAAAATGAAGACAAGAGATTATGCATTTTTTACAAAGCTCAGTGGCAAGACTAAACCAGAGCTTAGATGGTTGAGTTAGAGTAAGATCGTTAATGGGATTGTTTTCCTTGGCATGTTGAGAGGTTTGGAATTTAAGATTGAAGGTCTCAGTGTGTCCAGTAACTTAGGATCCTTTGTTCTAAATCACTTTTCTCCTGGAGAAGGTACAGAGCCTGTGGCTTTATAGGTTCTTAGGGGAATTTGCATGTGACAGAAGTAAATCTAATATACATTAAGCAGGATTAGTGATGAATCCTTAAATTTGCCACCAGTTGGCATCCGCAGTTGAAACAAGTGTTCTGTTTGATTGCAAATTTTACAATTTAAAAATAATTTCATAAAGCAGTTTACTTCATAAAATATGGTATAAATTATAACATATGAAGCACAGTGAGTCAGAACTCTGCTTTCCTGAATTGTTTGTATATGGATTTTTAATTGTGCTGTTTACTGTCTGGCTTTTAGGAGTTAAGAGCCAAGCTGTGTACAATTAAAACACTCTGACTCCCAATACCAGTTGAAGGAGAACCTTCTAATTAGTCTGTGTTGGGATTGTCTCCAAAATTTCTTAGAATGCATATAAAACCTGAAAAATTACGAACCATTATTTGGCATTATTGGAGTTTGCATCCATACATGGGTTGTTCCCATTTGAAATAAATTTGACTTTTTCTCAAGTACAGTTTGTACCTATCCTGCTAAAATTGGTTCTAAACAGGCCATTACTTAAACTTTTGAAGCTATAGTTGAAATTTGAACTTAAATGAAATTCTCTGTCATTACTTTGTTATTGTTTATGATGTTGCTTCTGTCAGCTATTATTAGTTTAGTACAATGTTACAGAATAACTTTCCTTTCTAATTGAAAACAAGGAAAACGTAGCTGGTTTTACTCTGTTAGCCTGCTACTACTGGGGTAGTTACTGTATTCATTTCAGATTTTTTTTCAGTCTTGAGTTAACTCAGGTTTGCCTCAACTCACCAGATGGAGTGGAGGATGTCCTTGAACTCTATCTCCAAGTCCCTCTACCCCAACCCCTGCAAAGTGTGGGGATTATAAGGTGAGCCGATACTCCTGGCTCAGTATTAAAGGTCAGATTGTTTTATTACCTTTAAGTGAATATGAAATAGGTTGGGTTTTTGTTATTATATTTTTTTTTGAAAAGTTGTATATTCGGTAGTATATTCTCCCAAGAGTTAAGACTTGGCAACTTGGATGAAAATGAATTGAGTATTTGAGAAAACATTTCAGTGTTACTCTGACCATATATTTACTTATTGTACAGTATTTAATAAAAATGTACATATATATGGTTGGCTATCTCTTCCCCCACAACTCTGGGGGCATCCCTCTACAGGTTTTAAATGTGGTCTTTGAGTCTCAGTTCCCTCTCTGTGGCCTTAAAATTGATCTCATAAGAACTACATTAACCAAGTTACATAATTCACTCTAACCTGTTTTTAAAGGTTTATTTCATTTGGCAGTTGAGCTGATGTGTTTTTGCTGGGGATGAGGGGGTGATAATTAAGCAATTAAATATTGAAATATTTATATATAGCATGTTCTCCCAAAAGGGAAGTCAGAATTAACTACCTTTTGTTTTTGTTTTCTTAGCTTTAATTTTGACCAAACATTTAGCAAAAGGTTTATTTAATTAAAAAAAAAAAAAACTTTGTTCACGTTAGAACTTGATACTAAATCTTCTCAGGAGTACATTAGTTCTTGCCGTTGGAAGGCTGATAAGGTTTGTGCCAATGATGTTCATCCCTGAAGTTGTCTTAAGTTCAAGAGGAAAAAGTCACAGACCTAAGAGCATGTGAAGTGTGTTAGTTGTTTTTTTGTTTTTTGTTTTTGTTTTTGTTTTTTTTAAGGCTGTGTTAGGTCTTAGGAGCTTTGTCTAGTTAAATATAGTTAGCATAACTTGGACAGCATAAGATTAATGCTTTAACTTGTTATCAGGAGTTTAAAAAGCTGGTTTCTGTTGCCAATAGTTGGTTGGAAGGGAAAATGGAGATGCCACAAATAAAATTTTTTGGATGTGCAAAACAGTTTTGATTTTATTTCTTAAAACTAGGACTCCAAGCCCCCTGATCCTTGATCAGAACTACATTAACACCAAAAATCAAGTTATCAAGGCAGAGAGGAGGGTGTTAAAGGAGTTGGGATTTTGTGTTCATGTCAAGCATCCCCATAAGGTGAGTTGTAAATTGCAGACATTACAATTCGTAAGTATTAGGGCTTTTTCTGAAATTTTAAATTCAGTGTGGAGAGTTAACCTGAGTTTTCAAAAGCTATCTTTTGGATGTTGACATTTGTCGATAAAATGGGACTCAGAACAGGTGTTATTCTTTCTTGTGTGAAGATGAATACTCTTTGTGGTTAAATTCTAATTTTTCCTCCTAATGGAAGGAATGAATAGTACATATGTGTGAAACCTGGCACATTTAATTTGTTGAAAGTGGTAGCTGCTTACTGTGAACCATTAATAAAAGCTCTTGGTTTTTCTATTACTCTTCTCAGCGGTAGTTGTAATGATGGGACTGAGATGGCTAGCTCTGCTGTTGGCTGATTGCATTGGCTGGCATCTTCACCTTGTAAAGTACACGGTGATAATGGAGGTCCAGAAACAGTTGTTGTAGACTTAGTCATGTGCACTTGTGTCTTGCTGGGAACCAACTGCAAGGCAAGCACTATCATTGGGCTGTATAGCTTTTATTATTTAAGAAATTTCAATATGCTATGCTTTAGTTTAGAAATTTGTGTACTTTGAACATAAAGCTTGCCGTTTTTGATGAATGCCCTGAGAAATTAGAAAACAATTAACCACTTATAAGCACATTTTTATAAAATTGAGTAATAACCAACACTGAGTCTCAAGTATGTTTTAGGTTCGTGTTTATTTGTAATTTTATAAGAATTGTAACTAACATTTCTCAGTTGCTTTATTCATTGAAATCTGCCCTGAAAGAACCACCAGTGTGCTAAGTAGGCTTTTTCTCCCTTGTCCTCAGATCATTGTAATGTACTTACAAGTCTTAGAATGTGAACGTAACCAAACCCTGGTTCAAACTGCCTGGTAAGTTCCTTTTTTACATTTCTTCTTTAGTCAGGAAAACAGAAGCAGAAATAAAGTAAGTTTCATTTTTCTCTTTCCAAAGTAATGAAATAAGTTTGTTTTGGGGTATTTTGTGTTTTTTTTGTTTGTTTTTGTTTTTTAACCAAAAGGTAAATAATGCTTATTTCTGCTTCCTGTTTTCTTGGCTTGACTAATTACTTTTAATGGAGAACTCAATTTAACTTTGTTCTTTTTTCTACTCTTTAATTAAAGGGTAGTCCATGATGGTAAGTCATAGAACTCTGCCCTCTGCACTTCAGCCCATGACCTCAGGATGGCCTGATTGGCTAGCCTGCTCTCCAGCCAATCCAGTGCAAGCTCTCATCCGAGATTCACTGAAGTGGTCCATATCCATCTGGCAGCATCTTCTAGTTCTGTCGGGGTGTCAAAAGGATTTGTATATTTGCTTCTAGAAGTAACTATGCATCATGCCTATGTATTATTTAATGTATACCTGTAACTATCAAAATGAATATTTCATTTTTGATAGATTGTTGTCCGGCTATTATGAATTGTTTTTTTTAATTGGATTCAATTAAATTTCTACTTGCAGTGTGTATAGCATCCGTTCTACCACAGGAGGCTGAGGCTACCTTACTTAAACTTGTAGCTTTAAATGGGTACCTGTTGCCGGGTTTTTTTATTTAGGTTTCTCTGCTATTGAGCTATTGCAGGCAGTGATATAAGAAGCAATTCATTTTAAAAAGAGAAGTTAATGTTTAAATATTTTTGACCTTGGACCTTTGAGAAAGACTAAGCAAGGAAATTGTGGTTTAGTCATAAATGATTCATGTAACTGCTGATAAACAAGCCTTAAATTGGATTTTTCAGAAATGTCTTTTTATGACTGCCATGCTTCTTTTGGATTTAGTAGGTACTGGTAACATTTGAAAAGCCACATTGCTTTACAAAGTGCATGAGTTTTTAATGTGTTCTGTGCAGCAAATACAGTAATGAATAAAAGTATTTTATAGAAATCATCCACTTAATTTCCAGCTCAGGCTTTTCAGCAAATTGTAAAGTTTCTAGTTAAGAAATTTCATGGGAAAGTTTCACTAGAGATTTCTAAGTTTTATTTAATTGAACGTAGGTCATTGCTTTTATTTATACTTAATTGCAAAAGGGTATATTAAACAGCCATTGTGACATTTATTATTCGCTTCTCTCCCTAGATTTTTTTGAAGTGTCTTTTTTTTTTTTTTTAAACTATAAGTCATTTGGTGGGTTCTTACTAAAAAATGCCTTTTTACCCCTGTTCATAGTATTTTTTAAGAACTTGATTGACACTGCTTTTCCTTATGGATAAAGGAGAGATGGTCAGTGACTAAGGCTTGAAGTATTGTTGGGAGTGGTGAATTCTGAACTTATCAAATTGACTTCCAAAACAGTGCTTTTTAATAACTTGTTCAGAGAAGGCTTTTGGGGTAAGATCTCTATGAGTAATGTAGAATTACTTGGTGTTTGGGGGAGCGGTTAGAAACTGTTACATGGTACATAAAATTTAAAGATGTGAATATAAGGAGAAGAAAAAAGAATGAAGTAGATTGAGTCTCCAATTTTATGTGTACTTCAGGGGAATTGGTTTGCTTATGAACTAAGCTTACAGCTGAAATGTTTTTCAGGAATTATATGAACGACAGTCTTCGGACCAATGTCTTTGTTCGCTTTCAACCAGAGACCATAGCATGTGCTTGTATCTACCTTGCAGCTAGAGCACTTCAAGTAAGTACTAGCCTGCTGTGTTTGCAGAGTAAATCCCAAGAGTTTTTGTTACTTCTAAAGTCAGTTTGAACCATTCTTTTTTTGTTTAGATTCCGTTGCCAACTCGGCCCCATTGGTTTCTTCTTTTTGGTACCACAGAAGAGGACATTCAGGAAATCTGCATAGAGACACTTAGACTTTATACCAGGAAAAAGGTAATCTCAGCTACCAGGGCTGGTGCTGATGTCATCTTCAAGAGTCTTAACTGCTGTAAAAGGGAATACTAACATAATTTTCATCCAACAGCCCAACTATGAATTGCTGGAAAAAGAAGTAGAAAAAAGAAAAGTAGCCTTACAGGAAGCCAAGTTAAAAGCAAAAGGATTGAATCTTGATGGAACTCCAGCGCTTTCAACTCTAGGTGGATTTTCTCCAGCCTCTAAACCATGTAAGATACATTTAGAATTGAGTATGGGCACTGGACATGTGTCTGCCTCAGAAAGTTTTGACATTGGTCAGTTGCCTAGAAACAATTAAAGTTGTTAATGTTGTATTTGTTGGTGCTTTTTGGGTTTTTGTTGTTGTTTGGTTTGGTTTTGTGACAAATCAGCTTAAGGATTAGAAGTATGGTGCATTCAGGTTGTGTAGGAAACTTGTCCTCAGCTGAATCCTGCTTTTAATATGTCTTTATCCATTAAAGCATCACCAAGAGAAGTAAAAGCTGAAGAGAAATCACCAGTCTCCATTAATGTGAAGACAGTCAAAAAAGAACCTGAGGAAAGACAGCAGGCTTCAAAAAGCCCTTATAACGGGTAAGTGTGTATACCTCAAGACTTGGGCTCAGCTCACCTTTGTAACAATAGATACACCTCTTAAAAAACAATATAACAAATATTGCCTGCATTTTTTTTTAAGTGTAAGAAAAGACAGCAAGAGAAGCAGAAACAGCAGAAGTGCTAGTAGGTCGAGGTCAAGAACCAGGTCACGCTCTAGATCACACACCCCAAGAAGACAGTAAGTAATGGGTCCTGGGTGGTACAGGCTTAGGGCCCTTAAAAATTGACATGGGATTTTTCCCGAGTTAGGAATAACTATTTTAAGGTTTGGTTTGGTTTGGTTTGTTTTGAGTAGGTTTTAGTATATAGAACCTAATTTGCTAGGATTGCAAGCATACTTAATATAGAGGGGAAAAAACTTAGAGATTTGTAGAAGGCAGTTTGCACCTTCATTATGTGGTCCGAAGTGGCTTTGGGTTTGGTAGCTGCCCTTTTACCCGATGAACCATTCACCGACTCTAGTTGTGTGCCTTACAGCATTTTGCTCATTCTTGTGTGGGGGTTGTTGTTTATAATGTGAAAAATCCTTATATCCAGTTTGTTAGAAATGTAAATATCCCACTAATGCTGTGTATTACATAGCCTACGACTTCGTTAACAGATTGAAGGTTTCCTGATACTTCAGTGGAACTCTGAGTATGTGGGAGATACTCAGTGAAAAACCATGTAGTTTTAGGACACATTGGTGATACACTTTACTGGAATAGGATGTTTTATCTAACAATAAAGCTTCAATTGAGAGGTCAGGATGGGGAGATTGGGGAACGTGGTCAGTTCAGACTTAGCGTTACCCATAGCCAATTTGAACAACCGTTACTGATCTGTTACCAGTAGACACTGAACCTAAACTTGGAATTTTTATTGTCTTAAGTTATAATAATAGGCGAAGTCGATCCGGAACATACAGCTCAAGATCAAGAAGCAGGTCTCGAAGTCACAGTGAAAGCCCTCGAAGACATCATAATCATGGTTCTCCTCACCTTAAGGCCAAGCATACCAGAGAAGATTTAAAAAGTTCAAATAGACATGGTCACAAAAGGAAAAAATCTCGGTCTCGGTCTCAGAGCAAGACTCGGGATCACTCAGATGTTACCAAGAAACACAGGCATGAAAGGGGACATCACAGAGACAGGCGTGAACGATCTCGCTCCTTTGAGAGGTCCCATAAAGGCAAGCACCATGGTGGCAGCCGCTCAGGACATGGCAGGCATAGGCGCTGACTCTGATCTTGCCCGTATGCAGTGTGATGAAGTATGGACTCAATCAGAACGAAAAGCAAACCGATTAGGAATTGATTCATTAAAATTGTCTAGGTTTCCAGAAACACTGAGGACATTTTCTTTGGAAAAGAAGTATGTTAAGGTTTTGCACATCAAATGCCCTAGCAGTATCTAATTGAAAACCATGGTCAGGTTGAATTGTACTTATTAGAGTTGTGTATGGTTTATTGCTGTAAGAACTGGAGCGCACATTCTGTAAAAATGTATCTTATTTTTATACAGAGAAAACTTGCAGACACTGTTCTATTTAAGTGGTTATTTGTTTAAATGATGGTGAATACTTTCTTAACACTGGTTTGTCTGCATGTGTAAAGATTTTTACAAGAAAATAAAATGAAAATCTTGTTTTTCTAAACTGCTTCAAATATCTTACTTAAATTGCCAAGAAGCAAAATTTTTATGACAAGAGAACTGATTTTTTTGTAGAGGTGTAGTTTGGGACATCTAAAATGTCTTACCTACATTATATAATGGTCATTGTGTATATAGGAAAAGTAAGGAATGGCTTGATACTGTTAACCACTAAAATGCAAAACCCTGATTTGGACTTGATGTATCAGAAGATAATTTTTAATTAAACTTACAATGTGAACTTACCCATTGAAAAAAACCAAAATTAGCATAATGCTAAGACTCAACTATGGGAGTTTGAATGTTTCAGCATGACTGACATTGTTAGTACAGCTTAATCGTGGAATGTCAGCTCAATAATGAGGCCATAAAGTACAATGGTCACAACGGAGGGTATCTGGTATGCTGCTTAGATTGGGGTTATGTTCAAATATCAAAAGGTTGATTATATAAGGCGTGATCAGAAGATCAGCTTGTGTAGTCCTGTAGCTTCCAGTTACTAGGCATGCATCACCACCAGGTAGCAAGCCCATTTACCCTATGAGCCATCTCACTCAAGTTTTTAAAACTTGTGTAGCTCTCACTGGCCTGGAACTCAAAAAAGATTTACCTACAAATAAAAATCCAAAAAGATCAGCTGCAGATTGATAGACCAGCATCTAAAAATGTGTAAGACTTGAAAGATAGGAATGTGAATAGAGCCATACCAATCATTCTCCCAGCTTTATGACCTTACGATTCTTTTCCCATTGATTTGCCTTCCTGCATGTTTGTGAGCTACCCTGTGGGTGCTGGGAATTGAACACATCCTCTGAAACTGCCGAGCCACCTCACCAGCCATGGGCTCCACTTTCGTTCTCATCGTTGTTGCTATGATAAGCTCTATATCTCCCGAAGTGCTGCCCATGTGAGTGTGGGGCCGTGCAGTGAGGCTCAGCAGCCACACAGTCATTCTGCTAAGGGCCGTGGAGGTTCCCTTTCCTAAATCTTGGGGCCTTTTTCTACCTTCTCTCATATAACACATCCCTACCACAGTCTCCACTCCTCCCAGCTCCACCTCCCCTCCCCCAGATCCACAGCTTCCTTTCAGAAGGCGCAGGCTTCCCAAGGATAGTACCTAGGCATGACAACCCTGCAGCAAACCCTCATTTCTAGGGTGGATGAGACAACCTAGTAGGAGGAAAGGGTCCCAAGGCATGCAGCAGAGTAAGATTCTTCTTCACTCACAGCTAGCCTCATAAAAACACTAAACCACAGCAGAATATGCAGAGGACCCATGAAGTTGCTCCTACAGCCTGTGAGCTATGAGTCCTGCTTTGTTGATTCTGTGGGTGTCCATACCAGGCTCCTACCATCCCCACTTACTTGGGGTTCCCCCAAGCTCCACCTGATGTATACCAGTGGGTTTCTGCATCTGCTTCCATCAGCTGCTGGGGGAAGCCCCTGATGAAAATTGGGCTAGGAATCACTTTGTTGTTTTTTTTAATGTTTTATATTTGATTCTAGGTCTCCAGACCATCCAGTTTCCAATTCTTGGCCTTCCAGGCAGCGTCCAGGGTGAGCTCTCTCCCTTGGGAGTGGACCTCAAGTTAGACCAGTCAATGGTTTGCCATTCCCACAAACTTGGCCACATCTTGCAGGCAGGACTGGTTGTGGGCCCTGTGGGTTTTATGTCTGGGTTGGTGTCCCAACTAGACTACCACTAGATGCCTTGCCTGGTTACAGAAAATGGCTGATTTAGGCTCTGTATCCTCCATTACCAGGAGTCCCCAGTTTCAGTTGTCTTACCTTGTGTGATGATTTGCATTTGCTCAGCCAAGGGAGAGGTACTGTTAGGAGTTGTGACCTTGTTGGAGGAAGTGTGTCACTGTAGTGCTGGGCTTGGAGACCCTCCTAGCTGCATTGGAGACCCTCCTAGCTGTGCCTGGCTTCCTTCAGATGAAGATGTAGAACTTCCAGTGCCTCTTGCACCATGTCTGCCTAAATGCTGCCATGTTCCCACCTTGATGATAACGGACTGAACCTCTGAACCTGTAAGCCAGCCACAAATATATGTTGTTCTTTATAAGACTTGCCTTGGTCATGGTGTCTGTTTACAGCAGTAAAACCCTAAGACACCTTGTAATCTCTGTCCCTCCCTCCCCAACCTGATCCCTCTTGTTCCCATCCCTACTTGCAAAATCTCTTCCCCCTTCCTAGGGAGATCCATTTGTTCCCTGTAGAGCCCTTGTAACTTAGCCTTTCTGGGTCTGAATTGTAGTGTAATTATCCTGAAAAGCTAATACCCACTTATAAGTGAGTACATAATTATGTTTGTTTTTCTGGATTACCTTACTCGGGATGATTTTTTCTAGTTCCATCCATTTGCCAGCAAATTTCATGATGCCATTTTTTTCAATAGTTGAGTAATATTCCATTGTGTAAATATATAACATTTTCTTTATCCATTCTTTGAGTAAGGGACAACTAGATTTTTCATTTTCAAGCTATAATATATAAGCTACAAATATACTTGAGCAAATGTCCTAGTGATTGGATAGAGTGTCTTTTTGTAGTTCTCTGCTTTGGGATATAATTTTGAATTGTTTTTGCCTTGAGTTCTTGGATGATTTGTTTTTCTTTCTTTTCTTTTTTAAGATGTGGTTTCCTCGTGTAGTCAGGGCTGTCTTGAAACTGGCTCTGCAGACCTGCTGTGCAGCAACCCGACATTGATCCTGTCTCCCAGACGGCGGTGTATGACCCCCCGGATCTCATATATTCCAGGCTGGTGCTTGCTAGCCAGGTTTCTACCTCCAAGTGCTAAGATCAGGGACCTACCACCATGCTCTGCCTTTGGTCTTCATGTGGTTTTTGCAGGGGTGGGGGTAGGGGAAAAGGGTGGGGTCTTGTTTTTGGGTTTTTGTTTAGTTTCTGAGACAGGGTTTAGTGTAGCCCTGGCTGTCCTGGAACTCCCTTTGTAGACCAGGCTGGCCTCGAACTCAGAGATCCTCTGCCCCCTAGTGCCGAGATGAAAGGCATGAGCTACAGCTGTCCAGCTTCAGCCTGTTTTCTGTTTTGTTTGTATTTTTTAAAGTTGTTTGCTTTTTTAAAAAGATATTCTTTTTTTAAAAGATTTATTTATTATATATAAGCACACTGTAGCTGCCTTCAGACATACCAGAAGAGGGCATCAGATCTCATTACAGATGGTCGTGAGCCACCCTGTGGTTGCTGGGAATTGAACTCAGGACCTCTGGAAGAGCAGCCAGCGCTCTAACCACTGAGCCATCTCTCCAGCCCGATAGTTTTTAGTGGAACCCAGCTGTTTGTAAAGTATCCTTCGACTTGGCCATATACTATGATTAGATATGGTTTCACGGTGGGGTGGGATACCATGGAGATGGGTCAGGTCGGAGCATCGCTTTAGTGTATGATGATTTGCCTTATTAGCTGCTACTGTTAATTAACTTCAGTCTCTGTTTAAGGTGCCATCTGTTCTTTACGAAAACAAAGTATTTTACCATATGTATTCTCTGGGTAAAAAATTAACATATGGTTTATAAATCCTTCTACCTGTTAGAACTGTAGGCAATTATCTCCTGGACATGACAGGACCCCTGTAGTCAGGAACACGGCAGCTTTTGGTGCCTTCAAAAGATTTGCACAAGATAAAGCCAGTTAACGTCCTTGAACAGAGGAGGAGGGGCCCACAGCACACCCCTACCCCCTCTATCTGAGGCTCTATGACAGAAGATGGCTGTTGAGGAAAGTCAGGTGTTTTTTTAAGTTGTGGACCAGGCTTCAGTAGATGCATGTATTGGACGGGAGGAGTGACCAAAACACCCGTAGGAGGCGGGGTGGGTGGGAAGTGGGTCTGGGAGGAGCGGAGGTTAAGATGAAATTCCTAAAAGAATTTAAAAGAATAATTCCAGCATTCCCTCTGTGGATTGTGTTTCATGATAAAAGTCTCCCCTCATTTATCCCTTAGATGTTAGCTGTCTTGTTGCTGAAACAAAATCCCCGACAAAAATCCCTTGAGCTGGAGAGCCAGCTCAGCCTGGGCAGGGGCGGCACACTCCCTTAGTCCCAGAATTTAGTGTTTGAGGCTAGCCTGGTCTACAGAGCGAGTTCCAGGACAGCCAGGACTACATAAAGAATCCCAGCACCCACATGGAATTCACAACCATCCGTAACTCCAGTTCCAAGGGATCTGGCACTCTCACATAGACACACATGCACATAAAATACAAATCTCTAAAAACCTAAAGAAGAGTTATTAGGTTTATGATTTAAGTTCCAAAGGATCAAGTCCATGATCTCAGTGAAGGTGAGGAAAAGAGAGAAGGCAGCTAGTCACACTGTGTGCAGGGAACAGAGAATGGTGAGGACCTGTGTTCAGTTTGCTTTCTTTTTCTGCAGTGCGGGGTCCCGACTCATGAAATGGTTCTGTCCCTATTCAGGTGGGTTTTTCTACATCAGCCTAATCTAGACAACCCTTCATAGTCATAACCTGACACATGTTTGTTTCCATGGTGACTGTAAATCCCATCAAGCTGACAAGATTAATGCCACCCACACATACATGTCAGGTGGGGTGGGTATATTCTTGGTCTGGTGGCCAATATTAATACATTATAACAGTCCTTTGGGGGGTAAGGATGCTGGGAATTCAATTCAGGACTTCATACGCCTAGGTAAGCACTGTTATTGCTGAGCTACAACCTCAGTCACAAAGGAGTCCTTGTGTTTCATTAATAATGCACACTTTTTTTAGACATAGGAAACCAAGAAAGTTGATTAACACATGCAGCGCACAATGCAGGAGAAAGCTCTGGAGTAGAACTCGCACACTCACTCGGCACTTAGGCTTTACCACAGCATCTTCACTAAAGAACAGGAGAGTTTTAGAGAGGTGGGAAAATGGGCATAAGGTGTGGCTCTCACCCGTGCAGCATTACAAAAACCGAGGCTGGAAATAAACCAGTGGTTGGTGGAATCCTCCGGTACCACATCTGAACTGCTGAGAGGTCTTCTTTACTGATTAATTTCTGTTGTTCCTTGCAGACATGGGAGTAGAGATCCCTTTATAATTTTATGTCCTTATATTTATTTTGGATTTTTCAAGACAGGGTTTCTCTATGGTGCCTTGGCTGGCCAAGGAACTCACTCTGTAGTCTAGGCTGGCTTCCAACTCTTACAGATCCGCATGCCCCTGCCTCCCTCCCGGGAGCTGGATTAAAGGTGTGCACCCCCTCGGCCCTGCTTTATGCCCTGAAAGAGTTTTTCCTGACTGCTGCTTCACAACTGCTATTAGCTCAGAAATATTTATGTTAAAGAGACATTTGGGGATGATATATTCTCTTCACAACCTGCCTTCACAAACACTGAAGAATGATGAATAGGCAAGAAACAAGGATCCTTTTAGGATATACCTAATGAGGAAAAGGCACTTAGCAGGTATTTATATATTAATTATAACCCACAGCCATAGAAGCTTTCTGAACAAGTGACAAGAAATACTGAGTGTCCGTCTCCTGAGGATCTGCTCACTCGAGCTGTCCAGTTTTATGTTCTCTCATTTCATTTAGGCTCAGGGAAAACAGGCTCATAATGCTTAGGGTCCGTACTAGTGGCTAGAAACCACTTTATCACCATGGCCTTTTCTACTTTCTATTCCAAGTTGATCTTTATACATGTCTACTGGTTTCCACAGTCATTCGGCCTATCTTCATTTGTTTTGTTAGCAGTAGAAATGGCTTGCCCTTTTCTTAGAATATTTCTTCTTAAGATTCCATATATTGGGCTGAAGAGATGGCTTAGAGGTCCTGAGTTCAAATCCCAGTAACCACATGGTGGCCCACAACCATCTGTAGTGGGATCTGATGCCCTCTTCTGTGTGTCTGAAGATGACAGTGTACTCATGTACATTAGAAGGAGGAGGAGGAGAAAGAAGAAGAAGATCCTGTATATTTACTTTCAGCATTTTTGCTTATGGCTGTTTATCTCAGCAAACATCTGTAATAAGTTATCTTCTTTTTCTAGAACATGATTTTTCTGCATGTAGATTAGATTTTGATATTCCAGAAGCTTCTTAACCATTCTAACTTTAGTTTCAAAGATGACTTTTCTGAACCTGCTTTCTTGCAGTTCTTGTAGGCAATGCTCAGCCCTGCCATCTGATTGGTATTATCTCCAAGACTGTTTCTGAGCCCGTTCCCGAAGTCACTTATGCTTTGTTTGAAGAAAGCAAGTTTATCTTTAATCATTGTGCAAAAGGCTCAGGGGATCTGATGCCTTCTCCAGAGCAGACGCTGTTCCACAGCTGCTAACCCTGGATCAGATCTGTGAACTCCTCCTGCCTCTGCCGGCCTCTGGACTAGCACACATTCGTCACAACGCCAAGGTAAGATGACACTTTAAAACCCTTATATGACTTTAAAAGATTGATGGCATCCGTGTATTGGGAACATTACATCAGCATTGGCTTGAAAAGGATGGATTGACTTTACAGGTCGTGATAACTCCACCTCAAATGTATGGGACTTGGCTCCTGTTTTCAGATTTGTCCTCCTCATCCAGGACAATCCTTCCCAAACATGATCGGTCTCCATATCCGCATGCTGAGCACGGAGATTGCAGTATAGATCTGTAGTAAATACCTTTGCCACTAGAGGTCTCTGTTAGGCTGAGCATGATGGGCAGTCTGTCGGGGAAGCTGATCCACAAAGCCTTAGTCTGAGCACAGTAGGGAACTGTTTACAAAGAAGCACAAGTATCCTCAGACATGTGTACCTAACCCTTGGCTAAATTCTTTTAGCTTAATTAAGGTATTTACATTTACAACCCTTTTAATAAAAGCGGTACGTGTCTGAGACTCTTTCAGATAGAACTTTATTCTCGTTTTATTATTTACTGCATCGCTGGGAATTGAACTTAAGGACTTAAGCCTGTTGAACACTCTACTGGTGAGCGACATTTCCAGCCCTCTGTGTGCATCTTTTCAAATCCACAGATTGTAATCTGACACCTGTAGTAAGTGACAGCCACTAGGTTGCCCAAGTTTGTGAGCCACCAGCGTTGCTTTTGAGAAGTGACCTTGGGTCTTCTCCAGCCCCAGGCACCTGTGTTTTGTGTGTATATACCCACATCATATACACGTAAATTTCAAAAACATTTTTAAAAGCCCAATTTGTTGCAGTGTCAAGATTCTTAGCCACTGTACTATATATCAGTCCTGTTTTAATCTCTCTTTCATTTTGCTGACATCTTTCTGTCTTTATAATAAAACTAAAGCTGCCAGAGGCCCTTCAGAGGGCAGTAGTAGATGCTGCTCACCAGCTGAGTGCTACAGGAACTTGCCCAGCAGACACATGCTTGTCCCTGTGTCCAGCCTGTCCTTGAGATAGCCCATTCGGGATTGAGTTTAGATACTGGAGGGACCAGTTTTCCAACTTTAGCCACCGCTTCCTAGAATCAATGTCTACTTGCTTTGGAAACTTCTCAGGTTAAGCCTCGAACAACCTCGTGCGGCTTGATGCTTGTTAAGGAAGGTATACGGGAGTCACGAGGGAGCAAAGGAACATGGCTCTGAAGTTAGGCTGTTCCTACTTGGTGGCACAGTTACTTAACCTTTCTGAGCCCAAGTTTCCTCACCGGTGGATTACCTAAGATAACATTTCCCACTTACGACTGTGGAGTTAGCAATGTGCGTAGAGACGCTGATACACAGGAGGGAGGGGCTCTGTCCTCTTATCACTTCCTGAAGGCACAGCCTCATTTCCGGTAATGAGAAAAGCTGCCCTGACATCATGTGCTACGCAGAGCGCCAACGCTTCTTTCCTGAACACCAGCAGGTAGTGTTCTTCTGGAGCATTGAAAACGCACTGTTGTATTTGGCAAGCATCATTTCTCACGTTTGACCTGATTGTCCAGTTAGTCTCCAGCCAGAGACGAAGTCTTCATTCCTCTCCGTGTCCCTTCTCTTACCCAGAGTCTCCAAAAGCAAGCAAGCACTCAACAACGGGCTGTGGGTGAGGGAGATGAGCAGACGTCAGTTCCCACGTGTTAACGTAGTGTGCACGTGCCAGGCAGTGATGAAGGAGCCTCACTTGGGAATTTCCGCTGCACTGACAAATGTCCCACTCCTGGGGAATAACTTCCTTTGTTAGAGCAATCTGACCTGAGCGGGAGATTTAGTCAAGTGCACAGCCTGAAGCCTTTCACACCAAAGAACACATCACATGACATTTAAGGCCAGAGACCCTTGGACCAGGACACCAGGCCTGCAACTCTGCTCAAACTAGGGCGAGAGCCCAGAGCGCGGGAGACAGGCTGACCTGAAGCGCTGTCACCACCAGGTGTCACTGGCTGAGCGCTGGCACCTGCCAGGGTTGGATTGCCCTTGCTAGCTCATGGCAATGCTCCAGTGGCCGTAGACTTACTTGTTCTTGGGTGGAGAAAAAGGAGAAAATGCTGAGTTCACCATTTACCAAAAATCGTGAGTTCCACCTATGCAGGTATTTTTAGTTCAGTGAAGAGAGTAAGTTGAGAGTTTTAGGAAAACATCCCTGAGGATCATGAGAACAGAAGGAATACATCAGCAAAAGTAATACTCTAATTTGTAAAAACAAATTGAAAGTTTGTTTCCAAAAAAAAAAGAAAAAAACCTTGGGAATTAAGAAAAACAAACAAAACGGTAATTTACTAGCTAAATAACCCTTTCCCCAAACAGGAAAAAAAAAAAAAAAAAGCCCCGACTTTCCTTCATATCTGGGTTCAGAACTGGCAAGCTACCCCACATGAGCACTTCATAAATATTCATGGACGAAGGAAATGTCAACAGAGCAAAGGAACCCTTTGGAAATACCAGTGTGAAGTGGAGTCTTTCTGACAATTCTCTGCAAACCGTGGACCAGAAGGGCCAGTGAAGCTGGTGTGTGTGTGTGTGTGTGTGTGTGTGTGTGTGTGTGTGTGTGTGTCTTAAACAACTATTCAAACTTCAAGCAAGTAAGATTCAACAGCTGTACTTTGTGGCAAAGACTCACCTTCGTTTTCCTCTGTGTTGCTGCCAGGGCTGTATGTAAACAGATGTTAGTTGGAGCTGGAGTGGGTGTAGACACTCACTGCAGTCTTCAGTCATCCCAGTGCAGACTGTCAGTCCAGCTGAGACACTAGAGGGAAACGCGGTGAAACCAACTCCTTGGTGTGTTACCAGCTCAAAGTCTGGTGTAATAGCCTGTCTGTCCTCAGCCTTGGTCCATGTGATCTAGATAAACAGAAATGAATGTACTTCAGTCACCACTGCTATTGCCTGGGTTGGTAATGTCCGATCATAGTTGAGTTATACCAATATGGTTTGGAGACCTTCCACCGGAGACCTGTGCTATCTGTGTCTGACTTTCCTAAAACTTGGTTTTTTTTTTCTGGGTTCCAAGAAATACTTTCTACTTGGTGAGGGTTGACTTGGTCTGGGCAGGGGTAAGACAGTCACTACTTGGATGTGAGCCTAAGCTATCTTAGGACTAGAATAGAGCAATCCTATTTCTCCACACCAACCCTCAATACACCTCCCGTTCTTCTTCACTGTCCTACACACACATACACACACACACACTCAGTGACAGACACACAGAGACAGACACACATAGACAGACACAGAGAGAAAAAGAGAAACCTACAGACAGACACACACACAGACATACACACAGACAGTCACACAGAGACAGAACTGCTTTGCGGTCAGTTCTACCTTCGTATGGACTCTCAGGCTTTCAGGCTATCTTCATGTAGAAAGATCAGTCATTGACTTAAGTCCTCTGACTACACGTGCAAAGTGTGGAGACACGCAAGGGGTAGCTGACTCCTCAAAAGAGGAAAGAGCTGGTGCCAGAAATTCTGATCAGAGTTAATCCCACTCTTAGGCCTAGAACGAAGATCCCTGTTCTTAAGTGTCAGAATTATGTTGATGTCAAGAAACAGGACACTACTGAGACAAGATGAGGCGGTGTCAATGTGTGACTTTCTTCAGCTGTCTTGAATTATGGGTCACCAGACACCAGCTGTCTCTACTATTCTATCCAAGCTCAACCTCAGCTGGACCCAAGCCAAGGCTTCTTCACTGGCTCGGTGATGCTTCACTGGCAGGGTTGGCGCCACATCTGCTCTGGCTCCCAAGGTCAGCCCCCTGGCTCTGTCTCCAGGAAAGCTTGGTGGTGACGTTGCTAAGATAATTGATAACTGGAACATCCTGAGAATTACAATGCAGCTGATCATTCAGGACAGACAGACCCAGAGGGAGGATCGTTCAGGACAGACAGAACCAGAAGGAGGGTTGTTCAGAACAAACAACCTTGTCTCAGTGGTATCTTTTGCTTCTGTCCCCATCTCAATGACCCCAGGAAACCACTGAGAGATAGAAGCAAACAAAATGATTAAGTGGAAATGCCACTTTTAAAGACATCATCAGCATTGTTGGACATGTTCAGCACTGATTGGTCCTGAGCTAGAGGACTTGCTCGAGCTATTTAAGAAATCCTGGGTCCAAAACAGTCCATGTGCTATAATGTCAATGGTTGTCACCCTGGTGACATCATAGATGACATTAACAACGGAACTAACAGCTAGTTCACAAAAGAAATTATTTCAATAAAAGTAGAGTAGGAGAAAGAAGAGGAGAGGACACTTATAACAGATTTCAGTGTTAAGTGGAACCTTCTCTGTAACTGGGCACTGCCACCCCACTGCCAACGTTGAAACTGGGCTATTGCACCCATTATGTGAGATCAGAGATTTGAAAAGTGTGGAGATTACATAGAGTTACACTGTAAAGTGTGTAGACTACATAGAGTTACACTGTAATGTGTGGAGACTACATAGAGTTACACTGTAATGTGTGGAGACTATGTTACATAGAGTTACACTGTAATGTGTGGAGACTACATAGAGTTACACTGTAATGTGTGGAGACTATGTTACATAGAGTTACACTGTAATGTGTGGAGACTACATAGAGTTACACTATAACATGTGGAGACTACATAGTTACACTGTAAAAGTATGTAGACTAGTACTACATAGGGTTACATTATTACCTCATTGGGTCTAGGAGTGGCTTAGCTAAGACTCTATACAGACAGAAACCCTTCTGGGCCACAGCACGGGCTCTCCCTTTCCTCAGTGACTCTCTTTAAACCTCCCAGGAATGGGCTATGTTTTACTCATGGCCAGGGCCTTAAAAGCCAGGTCTCTGTTTGTTTTTGTCTTTTGAGACAGGGTTGCTCTGTGTAACATGCCCTGGCTGTCCTAGACTCCTTCTGCACATCAGGATGCCCTTATACTCACAGAGATATGCCTGCCTTTGCTGGCATTGAAGGTGTGCCCTACCACGCCCAGCTTAAAAGCCAGTTTTAAAACACTGTAGGGGCGAGAACAGCCTTTTTGGGCCTCTGAAATTATGTCCCTTGCACTAAGGGTGCCAGCTAGCAGCCCTGCGCCTGAGTGTTCCGCAGAGACTGGTGAACAGGACAGAGAAGTGACATTCATTCACAGTGTCATTCACTGCCTCCTCTCCACTTCTCATTTGCCATCCCTATCCTAGAAGGTGGGTAGTTTCCACCCACCCTCAAGTTATAACACAAGTAGTTTTGTGTTTTCCTTGAGCCTCATTTTAAAATACTTTATGTGCATGTTCATTTTAGCAGCATATATTTTTGTGCACTGCATGTATTGCAGTCCCCGAGGAGGCCAGGAAGACATTCAGATACTCTGGATCTAGAGGTAAAGAAGGTTGCGTGTCACCATGTGGGTATTAGGAATCAAACTGGTCCTCTGGAAGAGCGTGGTCTTTATGACGATGACTTCTTAACAACTGTGTCACCTCTCCAGCCCAGCAGAGATGGAATTTAAGCCTGTGTTTTCTGCATTCTTATCTTGGTAAGTTAGGCGACAGCTGCTCACATGTTTGTAGCAGACAGATAGATGCCGCCACAGGGATGACAAGGTCATGGCTTGGCCCTTGACTACGGAAAGGAATGGAAGGAGAAATTGGGACAATGGGCAAATCTGGCTTCAGTCACACCCAAGCGTAGCTCAGTTGCCTGATGGCTTGATTTGCAAATCTAATCTGTGGAAACATGACATGGCTTCACCTAAGATGCTATCGGGGTCATCCTTCACCCCAAAGCAGAAGTGTCCAGAATTGTCCTGGGTCAGATACACTGTCATAACCAGATAACCAGGAAGGACCTTTTTTTTTTTCTTTTTTTTTCTTTTTTTCTGGAGCCCACATGAATTGACCCTTTCTTTTCTCATTAACCTTGTGATCTGTGTAAAACTTTTAACCTTTCTGAACTCGATGTCCTAATACCTCCAGCAGGGCAAATCACCTGACCTTGCAAGGTTTTCCTGAGGGTTGTGAAACACTGCATGTAAAAAGGCCAGTGCCTGGCACACGTGTTTGTGAAACGTGTTTTCACAACCTGAAAAGACTGAGCAAGGACCTAACCATGACCTCACTAAATGCCTCTCTGAGAGGCAGGAGCTGGAAGCCAGCTTTCCATGTGCTGATGGGAACTGTCCTGACTTACATGCAAAGGTGTACCATGAAGCCCATGGTACACATGTGCCCCAGGATGATTATGAACTGACTTCATCTGGCAATTCTTTTTCTTTTGCTGACTTGATCATAGAGCAAACTTTGTGGATAATGCTGTGTTGTAATGTAAAGGGTTGGTCTGTTGCTGCTTTGTATTGTGATGCTAAATATTGGTTCTTTAAGGCCCACTGTTTCCAGAGTCGAGAGAGTTGGCATGTAGACCTGACTGATGCTATGTGACTTTGTCCACCAAGTTATTCCTGATGGGTGAATAAATCAGGCTGGGCAGAGTTTAGATAGGCAGGGCTTGGGGTGCCCAGACTGAGGGTCGGGGGAGAACCATGAGAGAGAGAGAGGGAGAGGGAAGTGGAGAGAAGAATCCATTCAGTAAGAATCCTAAAATCAGGGCCATGGGGGCTGGGCAATTGGCATCAAGAGAAACCCAGATGGAACTCAGTAATCACTCGGGGTTATCGATAGGAAAGTAGATTCTAATAGCATAGAGGGTAGATTATCTTAGTACTGATAAAGGCTTATTATAAATTAAAGGTCAAGTGTGTTTTTTATCTGGGAATTGAATAATCAAAGGCAGGGTAGCCCCTTTGAGATTAATTCCCCCCCCTCCCCCCAGACAACATCAAAGGGTTGAACAGGAGTCTCGGGAACGCAGTCCTGGAACAGGCAATACAATGGCTCGTTGAGATGCTTCTGTGAGTCCCGGGGGCTTCTGTGCCTGTCGACCCTCTCTGTCAGCCCATCTCAAGCTTATCTGGCACTGTGCTTGCGGTATTATGACAGCCACGCAATACTTGGCACCAAGTTGACAAGATGATCCCTCGATCTGTTATGGGTATCTGAGCCATGCGCTCAGGACAGGGTGTGACATAGAGCCGGTACCGAGTTTGAAAAGGAAACTACTCAAATCTGGGAATCTATTGAATGACAAGGGGCATAATGAGGAGACTGCTCCGGGCAGGGTGATGCGCTCTTGTAATCGTAGCCCTCCCCAGGCTGAGGCAAGTTTAAAACCTTACTTCCCTCCATCCTTAAAAACAACAACCCCCCCCCCCACCACCAACAAAAATGGGTTGGGGAGAGAATGAGGAAGAAGAGGAAGGAAAGGGAAAAGAGAAAGCAGAGAGAAGAGGAGGTGAGAGGAGAGGGACTTGATTCACTGTAAACCAGAGAAAGAAAAGCAGGGGAGCAGGTCAGAGGCTATGAGGTCTCAGTTACACTCATCGACACTAGAGGGCGACTGTTGACCAGATTATCGCACAGGAAAAGGCTATTTTTGTTGTTAGTTTTGTGGAGTGGGGTTTTGTGTGTTTTGGGGTTTTTGTGGTATGTTTTCCTCTCCATCCACACAGAGCGAGCGAGGGAACGCAGGATTGGAGAATCCGGTTGGAGGGAAGAAGCTGCTGTTCTTGTCCCCGTTTACACGAGGGACCACGTTCACAGGTTCGATCCAGGTTCACACTGTGAGCAGCCGTGAGCCACGCGGTTCTGATCTACTGGAGCATCTGTCATGACAAATGATGTCTCCATATCAACAGAGAAAAAGATACACGCCTAGCGTTTTTGTATTCTTGGGGGATTTGGAAAGATTTGAAAGGGCTGAGGAAGAGAAGCCGCACTTTCTTCCCTGTTCCTTAATCTTGTCTTGGCCTAGAAAGGCAGCTCCCTCCTAGTCTTCGGTCCTCCGTTTAAGATCGCCTGGTGATCTTCATGAGGTTTCTCCTCTGTCAGAAAAATAAATACTGGCCGTGCTTTTCCACAATGCATTTAAATTTTCGTATGACTTTAACTGAAATCTAACCGAAATGAATTGGGCACAATTTGGCCACTAAGGGACGGCATGCTGTGACCAGATGCTTGTGGGTAGTTGTGCGCGCGGGGGAGGGGGTGGGGGTGGGGGAGGATAAACTATGGGGAAAGACAGGAGACTCCACCTCTGACTCACAAAGGGCTGTGGCTTCGCACAGCGTTTCCTCACAGTGTTGGATTTGCTTCTCACATCAGTCCCAGGAAGCTGGAGGGTGGGGCAGGAGTTATTGCTCCACTGGTGGGGGGGGCAGGAAAGGGAGTATTACCCTGGGAGGGTCAGTGTGATATGCCGTCCCAGAGTGGCAGAGGCGGAACCCACCAGGATCCTGGCTCCTGGGGACTCCTCTCTGGATACGCCGCGTGCGGTGACGTAGGTGCGAGCGGGAACCAGGAGGACAGTGGTTCACTGGCAAGCCTGAGCTTCAAAGGAGCTTCTCTGCCCTTTACCCTTCACTGGGGGACATTGTATTGTAGACTCAGACCCAGAGCCCCCACCCTGCCCTCCCTCGGGGCCAAGCACATCTTTGTTCATGATTTCTTTGACCCGCACAGGTAGGAGATTCGCTGAGTCCCCGGAACTGAGCACAAGGGTTATTCGCTTTGCAGAGGGGACTGGGAGGGATACGCGTTGCACAGGCCGAGTGATTAGCAAAGGCAATTTACAAAGAAGCAAAAGGCAGAAAACAAAACACAGACACGAGATGATCTGGTCTTGGGGTGGCAGTTTTCCGTCCCCTGGGAGGAAGGTTTAGGGTGCTGGCCCATAGAGTGTAGCGGGCACCTCAGGAAGAACAGGTCTGCGCTCTCTCTCGCTCGCTCGCTCTCTCTCTGTCTCTGTGTCTCTCTGTCTCTCTGTCTCTCTCTCTCTCTCTGTCTCTCTCTCTGTCTCTCTCTGTCTCTGTCTCTCTCTGTCTCTGTCTCTGTCTCTCTCTCTGTGTGTGTATGTGTGTGTGTATGTGTGTGTGTGTGTGTCACTTTTCCTCTCTCTTCCAAGTGTCATCCCCCCTTTTCTCAGCGGCACATACACTCAGGATACAGGGAAACCAGAAAGAAGGGCAAAGTCCTTGCTGGAGTCTGAACACTATGAGAAACTTTCTTCCTGCACAGGTACTTGTGTTCAGTTTCTTTCTGAGGAAGTGAAGAGGATGCTAAGCCTGAAAGAAAAAGAAAAATAATGTTTCTTTAGTGGGGGGGGGGGTCATAAAATGTCAACTAACTCTGAAGTGGATACAGCAGGAAGCAGCCTGGGTTAGTTTATTTTAATTTTTTAATTAAAAAAAAAGTGTGCATGCTTTGAGTGCATGTGCGCCTGCGCATCATTGTATGCAGTGCCCTGAAGAGCAAAAGATGTTGGGGCCCCTGTAACTAGTTACAGATGACTCTGAGTTACCATGTGAGTGCTGGGAATCAAACCCGGGTCCTCTGCCAGAGCAACAAGTGCTCTTACCCACTGGACTATCTCTCCAGCCCCATTTCATTCTTGTTTTTTAGAAGGAGCCAAAAAAGTTCTGTGAGGAAGGAACTGGTGGCAAAGCAGAGTCAGGCCTGAGGCAGGCGAAGAGGCTTCAGCGAGAGGCCAAGAAAAATGAGACAGGTAGATGGCATTCTAAATGCTGCCAATCATCCTCAAGGGTCAGATGTGACAGCCACTCATGGGCACTATCCCCCCCTCAGGGTTAGGAGGAATGACTTAGGGCTGGTCTGACCAGGCAAGCCCAGCTAAGGGAGGAACTGTTCCAGGGATACCTGACAGGAGACAGTTCAGTTCCCCGCCTCCACAGTGCCAGCACTGCCCTCAGGGGACTGTTGAGTGCAGGTCAGGACTGGGAGGAGAGGAACTAAGAAACTGGATCGTGAAAAAGAAAGGAACCGCTGGCAGACTGCCGGGGCATTCCTGAGGCTGTGGGGCCAGCACCTTCCTGTGAGGGCAGCCAGGCAGGCACTAGCCGAGCTCTCTGCAGCTGAGTCAGCTTCTAAGTGAGGCCTCAGAGGGCGACCACATCCAGAATTAAAGGGGGATCTGAAGATGATTTTGGACACCTCACACTAGCACTGGGAAGAACCTGGGAAGAGTTTGTCCAAACCCAGCAAGAGCCACCGTGCTGACGATGCTGGGGACAGGAACTGGAAGCACTGCTTTCCTGCATAGTGACCTGGAGCTCCTGCTGGTAAGCCAAGGGTGCCACCTCACAACAGCAGAGACGAAAGAGGCGAGAAGTACTCTGGGGAAACCGGAACACCTTCCCAGGACCTATGAGGTTGGAGGCAGAAAGGAAACCTTAGCTCTGAATGTTCCAGAGATGGTTGGTGGCAGAGCATCGGAGACGCCATGTCTGAGGTTCCTTTTGTTCCTAGTGTTCTGTAACAGTTCCCCGAGGACATCCGAGAGAATCTCCGTGCTAACTTGAGATTAGCAGGCCGTGGAAGGTCTGGCCATGACCCCTCAGGCAGCCCTGACTCAGTCACCATTTTATACCGTGCTACCTGGTGATCACTGAAGGGCCTCTGTGTGGCCTCTCTTCGGGCTCTGACTAAGCAGAAAAGGACAGACAGCTCAGTACCTGGCTGGGAGCTCATTCTGCAGGAGCCTCTGGGAAGCAGAAGCCAGCTGCCTGCCCTTTTTCCGAGGCTCCCAAATGTGAACAGGCAAGCTTCCCTCTGAATGGGGGAGGGGCATGGGAACTTTCATAGGTATTCCTGTTTGGTTTTGTTGTTGTTTGTTTCCTAATGGCTCATTAGTCACCTTTTCACTGCTGAGACAGAATACCCCACATAAAACAGTTTGAGGAGAGGGTTTATTTGGTTACAGTTTGAGGGCGTGATCCATCACAGTGAGGGGGAATCAAGAAGGGCGATTGGTGAGCGTAGTACACATGCCCCATCACTTGGTGAGTTCAAGGTCAGCTTGGTTTCCATAGTTCCAGCCCACCCCAGCACGATATAGAGAGACCCTGTCTCAAAATGAACTAGAGCTGGGCTGGAGAGATGGCTCAGTGGTTAAGAGCACTGACTGCTCTTCTAGAGGTCCTGAGTTCAAATCCCAGCAACCACATGGTGGCTCACAACCATCTGTAAAACCCTCGGTTGCTCAGAGAGCAGAGGTAGATGGGGCAGGAACACAGGTTCTCTGCACTTATGCCATGAGATGGTGCCCAGCTTAATCCCACCAAGGTGCCAAACCAAGATTAGCCACCACGCAGTGCCCTCACCCGGGTCCTCAGAACCCAACTTCCTGTTAGGGTCACTCCCCTCCAGCAGCTAGTCTCTTTGGGTGGAGTCGCTTCCTTGAAAAGAGCTCTCCGAGGTCTGTGGTAAATCACCTCAGCCTCACCCAGTATTGGAGGGCACACTTTCTCACTTTCAGTGTCTCTCTCCCCTGAAGGACCAGAGTTCCACTTTAGACTCTTCCACGTTAGCTTTCGTGTTAGGATCAGCCCCGACTATTGCAGTCAGCTCAACCACTTTGGGTTGTCTGAGTGCACACAGTAGTTGTCAGCAGACAGTGGGCATACATGAGGCTGCTTTTCCTTCACAACAAGGCAGCTGGGCCATCACAAAACATTCCTGCTTTTAAGGTCCATTTAAGAAAAACATGGCAGTGTAACAGTTGGGTGTGGTGGCTTATGTTGTTAGCTATAGGAGCACATAGAATCAGGTCTCCCCGGGGCTCTAAGGGGCCAGGCTCATCACTCTATACCCAACTGATGCACACAGGCTGTAAGGACACTTTGTCCCTTCTATGTGACTTTGCATGGCTCTGCCTGACTTCAGATGGCATGCCAACACTCTCAGAGGGTCGGTACCCCTTCCATGGTGCCCCGCTCTTCAGCACTGGGGCTCCTGTGAGAAATGATCCTTTCTCGCCTTTGAAAATAATGTTTGCATTAAGCTTTGTCTTGGTGTGTCTCCGGATGGTATGGAATTGATGAAGAGATGTCTCTCTACACAGTCTGTTCTTTGATGGTAGAGCAATTGTAGAGGGATGCCAACTTAGTCTCTAGTGGAATGAATGCTGCCTGTGTTTTGTTACGTTCTTACTGTTTTAATTTCCCACAGGGAAAAGATTCATGTTTGCCTACTTGGGCTGCATGTAAACACCCATTAGGAAACCTACACTCAACATTTAACTATTTAATCCTAGATAACTGTACATTGTCCTTAAGCAAGGGAACAAGCCCTGAAATCATCAAAACAAGAGTCAAAAGAACCAGCACAAAAAATAACCACAGGGAGGAAGCAGAAAAAGTCCAGTAATCAGGGAGGGGAAGTGGACAAAATGGGGGCAGATGGATCCAGAGGGACCAAGTCCAGGAGAAGAGAAGTGTTCAACTCTACATTGGCATGAGTTCAAGGTCATCTTGGGCTACAGAGGAATTTCCAAGACCAAACTGGGATGGGGCGAAACCCTGACTCAAAACTTAAGTAATAATTATCTATCTAACTAACTGAGCCTTGGCAATCAAGACGAAAAAAGGAGCGAGGCAAATTTTAATCTGTGATCGGGTGTTAAGAGGGGATTTTAATTTCCTCTACTCTCCCGAAGGTGACAAGAGGTGGTATGCATCCATTCTGCATTCTATTCAGGGGCCACACCATCTGTGGTGACTAAAGAAACTCTATTTTGTGCTAGGCGTCCATCTTGGTACCTAAGAACGGCTTCTCTGACTCAAGTTCCTGTAAGATAGTAAGTTCCTGACAACCCTGAATTTTTGACCCCACCCATAAATGTACCCCATCTGTTTGTTAGGATGTGACTAACTGCTGATTTGGCTTCTGTAACCTGCTTCTGCAGACATTCAAGGATTATTTTGAGGTCACCTTGACTACCTAATCTTGGCAGAACAAAAAATGAGTTCCTGGCAGATTTTATCATGTTAAGGTTTTATATTAAGAAACACAAAACATGTCTATGACAGTTTCACAGAGAATGTAAAGCAGGCGGCCTAATGCCCTGAGGCCAATGGCTGAGCTAATCCAAGTGAAGGCATATTAGGAGACATGGCCTTTCTGGGAAACTTGAGAAACACAGAGTGGGGTGGTTTGGATATGCCTGTCCTATGGAGTGAAATGTCATAGTTTATAAGCTTAGCCCAGGGAATGGCACTATTTGGTGATGTGGCCTTGTTGGAGTAGGTGTGTCACTGTGGGCATGGGCTTAAGACCCTCACCCTAGCTTCCTGGAAATCAGTCTTCCACTAGTTACCTTCAGAGATGAAGATGTAAAACTCTCAGCTCTGCCTTCACCATTCCTGCCTGGATGTTACCCTGCTTCCACCTTGATGATGATGGATTGAACCTCTAAACCTGTAAGCCAGCCCAATTAAACATTGTCTTTTATAAGACTTGCCTTGGTCATGGTGTCTGTTCACAGTAGTAAAACCCTAACTAAGGCACAGAGAAATTCAGTATCATGGGCTTCTGGCTTTATGACCTGCATCATTGAAATGTTTTGGTAGTCTTAATGTGATATACTTCAACATTTAACAAAGAAGGTTCTACTGAAAATATGGTTTTTCTTGGAGCTAGCCCCGGCTAGAGTGATGGAGAGCCTGAATACCCTGGCTCTAGGGAACCTCGCACACTGGAGCTATACTACCCTCTGTGATCAAGTATCTCTTTAGGAGCTGTCTATCTTTGGACCTCGTATTTGAGATGAAGCACTCTCATAGCACCCTGCCTTCCCTTACCACAACGGCTCTCAGATCTTGGTGGATGTCACATGCACAGATACTCCTAGGTACCCAGTTAAGATGATCTGGGATGGGGCCTGGGCATTTGTGTTTCTAGGAATCTGAGGTCCCAGGTAACTGAAGCTACTGC
Source organism: Micromys minutus (assembly GCF_963924665.1). Lineage (NCBI taxonomy): Eukaryota > Metazoa > Chordata > Mammalia > Rodentia > Muridae > Micromys > Micromys minutus. Next base: position 4,066,179 of record NC_137973.1, on the reverse strand, counting down.
TTCAAGGACACACCCAGAACTACTAGCACCATTCAGTAACAGTGTTGCTCTTACTTTCCAAGCCAAACAAAATAAAGCCTCCAGAGGTGGGTCACAAGCATCAATGTTTTAAAACTCAGTGATTCCAAAGATGACTCCATGATCATGTGAATCATGATCTCCTGTCCATGTAAAGGGTTTCCAAATGATAGGGCGGGAAAAGTACCACTATTTGGTCAATGAAATATCTATCCTGTAATGACTTGGTGAGAAAGTAAGTATACAATTTGGATGATAGCTAATACTTGTTAACTGCTCATCATTCTGCGTCAGGTTTATTTTCTTTTTTCAACAGTCATGAGTATTTTACAGGTGATAAGACAGGTGCCCCATGAAGTTATGCAATTGGTCCAAGGTCAGGTACAAGGGACAAGGCTGGGATTTGAATTCCTTTATATGTCTTCACTATAGGAGTCTGTACACCTAGGATTCCTGGGAAATACAGAATAAATATCATATAAATTATTGCATGATAGTACAATAAATTTTACACAATATATATAGTATTATATATTACATGTTAATTATATTATACAATACATATATAATATAATCCTGGCTTTATAGACCAGGCTGGCCTTGAACTCACAGAGATGTTCCTGCTTTTGCCTCCCAAAAGTGCTGGGATTAAAGACATGTGCCACTACAAGTGGCTATTTATTAGTCCCTCCCTTCTTTCCTTCCTTCCTTTTCTTCTTTCCTTTCTTCTCTCTAGACAGGATCTCACCATGTAACCAGCCTGGCCAGGTACTTATTGTGTAGTCTGGCTGCCTGAAGGGACCAGCCTCACTCTCCTAAATGCTGGGATTACAGGCATGTGAACTACAGCTGGCCCGTGGGCACACGAGTGTGAAATGGTCCCACTAGCTGTTACACTGGGCTAGAATTCCTGATTCCCTCACTTGATGGTTGCTACGGCTCGACTCTCCCTCCGTCTAAAACACATTTTGAAACTAAGTCAGTGGGTTGGGAAGAGGGTAGGATGGGGAGTTTGAGTCACAAAGAAGGGAACACTGATTCATGCAGCTCTATTCGTCCACGGGCGTGGGCTCTCTTCTACTCTATAGCCCCATGAAGAGCAGGCACTCTTCATCTCTGAAGGATACGGCATTCCAGGCTGCAGGGTTGAAGCCAACATTTGACCCTTAACCAGAAACCAAACCTGCATGCATTCTGGTCTTGTATTATTACACATTTATTGTTTGCAAATTACCCAGATTGTGGTATTCTGTTATAGCAGCAGCAAGCGGCTAAGGACTCGTCAAACAACTTGAGCAAGCCTTTCATCATCTCTTCTGGGCCTGTTTTCTCATCTGGAAACTGGACATAAATATGCCTTGCTCAGAGGAAGGCTAGGAATAGTGTGTGTGTGTGTGGGGGGGGGGGGGGGGAGCCATTTGCCGAATTCCAGATGCACAGCCTAGCACAAGGGCAAGGTTAGAGAAATTCCATCTCTCTCTTATCCTTTCCTATAATGTTTCCAAAATCTAGAAGTTTTCCCCTGTTGATTCTTGAGTATCTTCTGGAATAAAGCTCGCTTCATGATTGGCAAGGTACCATGACTGCAGCTACACATTTAAGGGGATAACGCTTCCCTGTGGGACGGGAAGAATGGACGTTAAATTTGTTGAACAAAGATTTCAACTCATGGCCCTTAGAATGAAGCACATCTGCATGAAGGAAGCTAAGGAGTGACTCACAAGCTACAGTGCCCAGCACGTCCCACAGAGGCTGCCCTGCACTGGTCTAGGCTGGGCTGGGGCTTTCAGGGCCGGAAGGTGTGCTGTGACTGAATCAGCAGTCGCTAATAAGAGAGCAGGCACCGGCAGTGACTCAGAGCAGCAGTACATTTGACTAAGGTATGCTTTTCAGAGGGGTGGAAACGGGACCGAAGGTCTTTTGCCGGGACTGTGTGATATTTGGGGTAGGCTCTTGGTAAGGTGCTTTGCAATTAAGTGGATACCATCTGAAGAAATGCCAAGGTCAGACAGATTACGCTGGCATTTGAGGCAGCAGACTGGGAAGACCCTCGTGCATGTAGCACAGCTAGTTTTTATATCTCTACTTTAACTACTTACAGAAGACCATAAAAGAAGACGTGTGTACCTTAAAATCGGCCGAGAGAAAAGAGCCAAGCCAGAAAGCTGTGCTGCAGGAGATTCTTGAAATTGAGCCAAAATATGGATTCCTGGCAGATTCTATGTTACGTTTTTATAGTAAGAGGCACAAAAACGCACATCTATGAGACTTGTAAAGCGGTTCTTCACCTAACCATTTCTTAAAGTACCGGCGCGAGTGAGCCACAGAGTTAACCTTCCTAGGTTTGAAATCACCTGGGAGACACATTTAGGTATGTCTCTGAGTTTGTTTCCAGAGAGATTTCCTGAGGAGAAAAGATGTACCCTAAGCGGAGGAAGCATGATCCCCTGGACTGAGGGCAAAGGAGGCATGGAGACAGCGGGCTGAGCCCCAGCCTTCATCTCTCTGCTTCCTGACTAAACACAGCTGCCTCTGCCACAGGGACCATGGCTTCCCCACCAGGACGGCTTCACTTCCGTGAACCAAAATAAGCCCTCCCTTTCTCAAGGTGCTCTTCTTAGTTTCTTGGAAAAACAAGAAAGTAAGGTAGTAACCCGGACTCAAAGCTTGGGGGTGCAGAGCCACGTAAACCCTGTCCAGCACCAGGGTTATCCAACCTTTGATGAGAACACTTCCCGTTCCAGCAAGGAAAAGACGAACTGCAAAGCACGGTGGCCAGTGCTGTCGCTGCTGGTGTTTTTGGCAAGGTGTAACCCCTGTAACAAGCAAAGATAGATTGTAAAGGATGCGTTGATAACACCTCTTGGTTACTGTTCTGCTGCTGGGAAGGGACACAATGGCCAAGACGACTTATACAGTAGGGGGCTGGCTTACATTTTCAGAGGGTGGGTCCGTGATCATCATGGCAGGAAGCATGGTGGTAGTCAGGGAGGCAGGCGCGCGCGGGGGGCGGGGGGCAGGCAGGCGGGTGGGCAGGTGGGCAGGCGGGTAGTCAGGGAGGCAAGCAGTGGGTATGGTATAGAGCAGTAGCTGAGAACTCACATCATCCATAAGATGGAGGCAAAGTGAGCAAGATGGGCTTTGAAACCTCAGAGTCTACACCTGGTCACACACTCCCTCCAACAAGGCCACACTCTCATTCTTTCTAAACAACCCACCAACTGGGAACCAAATATTCAAATCTATGAGCCTCTGGGGGCCATTCTCATTGAAACCACCACGGTGCCTTCATGGGACTGTTTCACATGAGGGCATCAGAGTGTATACGGCATCCCATAGCTCAAAATCATCCTCTGAAGGACAAAGCAAGCCTCAAGACTGTGATTCTGTGGATAAAAGTTCTGAGACAAAGGCATCTGTGCAAACCACAAGCAGATTTTCAAATCTAGGAAAACGAAATTCTTAATTATGGGTTACATTCTTTAAAAAATAGCTCGAATAATTGGTGTTGACTTTTTCCCTAAGGTTTATTTTTAACTTTTAACCTAAGTTTTGGGGTTTGATGATAAAAACAAAACAAAGCAAATATAACCAACCAAACAAAATACTCCACATCTATGTTACAACAGTAAAAAGAAGCAAAGGTAGAAATTAAGGGTGAAAATCATCTTTCTAAATTTATTGTATTTCTTAATTTCTAAATGTGTTGTATTGTATTATATAAAATTTATTTTATGTGTATGAGTGTGCAACATGTGTGTGCCTGGTACCTGTGTAGGTCGGAGGAAGACATCAGATAGTCTAAAACTGTAGTTACAGATTAATGAGAGCCTCCATATAGGCCAAGGGAACTGAACCTGGGTCTTCTGAATGAGCAAAAAGTTCTCTTAACCACTGAGCCTCTCTCAGTCTCTAAGCTTATTACTGTTGTTGTTGTTATTATTATTATTATTATCATTATCATTATTATTCCTCAGTCCCTAAACTCATCATCATCATTAAATTCATTGGTCTGTCTTCGGGCTATAGAAAACATTTGAATGCCCCAAATTTACTAGTGACCAATTTAGGTTTGTCCCAAGTCACGGGTTTCATTATCAATTAGCTTCCAGAAGCTTCAACTTCTCTTCTGAATTAGCACAAAACGTTCAGCCCAAGGCAACGGCATCCCCGAGAGGTTGCAGGTCTCTTGAAGCCAGGGTCTCCCTCATCCTCAAGAATATTGTAGACCTCACCACCTGCAACGACCTTGCTGTCTCTCAGACGGCCAAGCATTGCTCATTACTTGGAACAGTGTAAGTTTCAATCTGTCAAGTGAGGAAAATCAAGCCCAAATAACAGCAGCAGAAAGTAATGACCGTTTGGATTAACGGGACAGTAGGAAGTTCTGTGACCTGTATGCAGGCTCACCGTAAGATCAGACCCAATGGGTATCATAAGGCAGAGTAAGGCTTGCCAGTGGAAATAATCTCAGCAGATGTGAAAACTACTCCTGACTGTAGCTCGTGCCTCTCCTTGACCCTGATGAGGTTATGAGTCATCTTGTTTCCAGGAAGAACAGGCCAGAGATTGAAGTGGTATGTTCACAGGAATTCCTCACAACCCCCCACCATGGCCAATGGTTAATACAACACACCAAACTCTAAAAGCCCGACTTATAAAACAAAAGGCAAATGCCTAACCCCCAAATATACAAGTAATGGTCGCTCTAACCACCTAAGTATATTCAAAATTTACAAAAGTTCCAAATCTCCTCCTATCTCTGTCCATTGGCACACACCAGGGATAATTCCTCCTATCCTAGTAGGGTGATGTGTTGGGGATTTGATGTGTGCTTACATAGGAATTCACATGTCCGCTGCAGGTCCCACCAACAGTTGGCTTTTTGACTGATCAGTAAAGAGCCAATGGCTAGTGTGTGGGCAGGGGATAGAGGTGGGACTTTGAGGCTTCCCGGGAGGAAATGCAGGAGAGAAGAAGCAGAATCACCATGGCGGAGAGGCAGAGAGATCAGACCTCCCCGGATTCATACAGGTCTGCAGGCTCTTAAGTCTGATGTTTCTGCCAGCCTACACATCTCCTGACAGCATGTCCCTGCTTCCAAACCAGTCTTTACCCATGATAACATCCTTCTACAGGAAAACCAAACTCCGAAGGAGGTCTAAACCTCCCCTTCCGGGCCACCGTACATCCTACATACAGCCAGTTTCCTTCCTCTCACCATCCACCCCACCCCCTCTCAAGGCTTCTTCCGGCTTCCATCTCCCAGACGCTATTGGCTGCTGGTCCCACGAACATCTAGCTTTGTGAACCACACAAGTCCTTACTACCTACACGGAAATTACAAAACATTCCTCTCTTCGATCCCCCATTCCGCCGTTTACCTTGCAGGTCCCTGTCAAGATCCCATGTTAGTTACCCTAGCGTTGCATTTACCAACCCAGTGTGTGCTACCTTCCTAACACTACTGATTACTTCATTAAACCCCCTTCCGAGGCTTTGCATCCCCGTAATGATTGTTCCCAGGCTTATTTCTATGAACCTGAAGAACATGCCTTGCAGCTGGAAAGATACTCAGAGATTGTTTTTCATCCCTCTGCCCGCTGGACTGGGTCTTGAAGTCTCGGTGGGTGCCACCGGAACCACCGGGGCTGCCCTCTTCCAAACACACCATCTGGCCAGCAACTTCGAGGACAAGCTGAAAGACCCCCGGAGGGTATCTTCCATCTGAAGAGACCCGTCCCAAGGAACAGCGAGACCACTCACTTCGGATGCAAGTAGCAAGAGGTTTATTTAGATACACAGGTACCTGTGGGCACACAGTCTCTCGGAGGACTTGCGCGCCGGACAAAGGGGCAGTCCCCTTTTTATAGGGCTTGGGGGGCAGAAGCAAGGTACAGAAGCAGAAGCATAGCAACAGGGTTTTAATTGGTTAGTTTAAATGTGGCCAGCGAGTGAGCCCAAGGACATGGCTCTAAGGAAACAGCTCCTGATACCAGCTGGGGCTGCAGCTCCTGAGAATAGTTGCCTTGGGCTTATCTAAGTGTGGGAACTATGGCAGACATATGGCTCCAAGGACACAACTCTTGGTTCTAGTCGGGGGCTGCAGCTTATCTGAAAGCTGGGCTTGTCTGAATGTCTTCTGTTCTTTGTCTATTGCTAGCTGGCCGCCCACCGGTATCCTGCTTGGCCACCTGGGACCCTGACCTAGCCTGCACAGCCTTACAGACCCAAGTTCTCAGAAGAGGAGGGCGGCCTTGGCCCCCCCCACTTTGGGACAAGGAGTTGTTTTTCGTCTTTGCCTCAACATGTGTGGCAGGATGTTCTTACCCTGGTCCAGGTGGTCAACTGCAGATATTTTTGTTCTGACAGAGACTGGGCTGTCTTCTGGCTCACTTTTGTTTTGGTATTTTTTTTATCCCTGCCTGTTCTGGGCCTAGCACAAAATGGCGTTACTGCAGCTAAAGCAGGAGGGGGTCTTTCAAAGCTTGACCAGGTGATGATTCCACTATGGACACCCTTGAGTCCTTTCAACGACAGAACAAACTCCCTAGATGGGGTTGCTCTCCAAAATCTCTGGACCGGATGACCGCTCTCTACAGGGTGGGGCTTGCATTACGTTGGTGGAAGGCGGCTGTTTCTATGTTAATGAATCTGGCCTGGTGGAACCAGACGGATGAATGCTCCAAGTTCTCTGAGCCTGACACCACAATCCCTAGCACATAAGCCGCCTATGGCTTAGCTTCTTCCCTTCCTTGGCTTTGCCCTGGCCTCTGGAGTCCTGATCCTTCCGGCGCCCTGCCGCGTCCAATTTTAAAAATGGCAAGTAAGTAGTATTACAAAAATGACTGCCAATCAGGGTCTGGCTCGGTAACAAATCATTCCCAACACTGAGGCTGAGAACTATTACGAGACCTCTCCATTATAAACCAAACAGGGGGAGATGTAGGGGAACCCTGCTACTTAAGGTCCTCCTCTACCATATCTGGCTGGCTGGCTCCTCTGATCTCAGGGCAAAATGGGGGACTCCCTTTTCCTGCCGGGCTCCCCCTTCTATGACGTTTGTCTGGGGAGCCCAACCCCCACACCTTCTACCTGAGGAAGGTCCTGTGCACCTACAAACTTAAAAGTTTAATTTCTTTCCTTGTAAAAACCTGCCCAGCAAGTACCTGGATTCTCGGGGCATCATTCGATACACAAGAGGGATTCCTAGTACTTTAAACTCCAGCCAGTGATTTATGTGAATGCTGAAAGCACCACCCCACTCTCCAAGGGTCACTCTCTTGGTCAACCCAAATACGTAATGTATTCACACAAGCTGTTTTATTGAGAGTTATCTGAGAGAGCTGTCACTGAGTAAAAGTGCTGTGACACTAAATCCTGGGAGAACCCCCCACCAACACACCCACAATGACCAGAATCCTCTGTGTGTGTGTGTGTGTGTGTGTGTGTGTGTGTGTTCCCAGCACCTACATGGAGCTTGCAACTGTAACTCCAGTTCCAGAGGATCCAGCGCCCTCTTCTGGCCTCTGCAGGCACTGCATATGCATAGTGCCCAGGCAAACACTCATACACATAAATGAAAATTAACAATTATTTTAAGAACTATAGCAAGACATGGTGGTACATGCCTTTAATCCCAGCATTCAGGAGGCAGAGACAGGTCGATCTCTGAGTTTGAGGTCAACCTGGTTTATAAAATGAGTTCCAGGACAGCCAAGGGGGTTACACAGAGAGACCTTGTTTTGAAAAACAAGACAACAAAACCGAAACCAAAAAGAGGTGTTTATGGCTCTTTCTCTTCCGTCCCAGGCGCTGTGGGAGCCGCGGGTTACCGTGCAGACATGGCCAAGTCCAAGAACCACACCACCCACAACCAGTCCCGCAAATGGCACAGGAATGGCATCAAGAAACCCCGGTCACAAAGATACGAATCTCTTAAGGGGGTTGATCCCAAGTTCCTGAGGAACATGCGTTTTGCCAAGAAGCACAACAAGAAAGGTCTGAAGAAGATGCAGGCCAGCAATGCAAAGGCAGTGAGCGCACGCACAGAGGCCATCAAGGCCCTTGTGAAGCCTGAGGTCATCAAGCCCAAGATGCCAAAGGGCCCCAGCCGCAAACTCAGCCGTGTGGCTTTCATCGCTCACCCCAAGCTTGGGAAGAAGATTCGAAGCTACATGGCCAAGGGTCGTAGGCTCTGCCAACCAAAGCCCAAGGTTCAAACCAAGGCAGAGGCCACAGCTCCAGCTAAGGCCCAGGCTTCGGCTCCAGCTCAGGCTCCCAAAGGTGCCCAGGCCCCTGAGAAGGCTCCGTAGAAAAGGCCCCTGCCAAAATGAAGACAGACGGACTGCAGTGACACACCCACCTACACACTAGTGCAGATGACCAGTGTCCGGTGCTGTTTGTACAAATAAACTTGAGACAAGAAAAAAAGCGGTGTTCATGCCTATGTGTATTATATGTCTCGTATGTTTGTGTGTACAAGCTCAGAGGCCAGAGTGTGAGAGCAGATGTCTTGCTCTCTTACTCTGGGCCGTATTTCTCTGAGATAAATACCCTCACTGAACCTGAAGCTAGTCATTTTTCAGCTAGGCTGGCCAAAACCCTCACCCAGCTCTGTTTCAGAACCCCGGCGGCCCCCTCTCAGTGCTGGCTTACAAGCTGAAAGAGCTTGTGCACGGGCGCTGGAGATCCGAATCTGAGTCCCCGTGCTTGGGCAGCAAGCACCCCTTGTTGTCCATCTCTCCAGCCTCTGTGCCTTCTTCTTTTATCATCGAGACACAAAGCAATGGCAGCGGGTGTCCTTTAAAAGCCTAGTGTTCAATATTAGATTCCTTTCCTCCCTTTAATTTTACATTACTTTGCTAAGAATAAAGATGAAAATCCAAGCCGTCTGAAGCCTGAGTGTATATCCATGATGAGACAGGCTAAGATTGGTTGTTCATTCTTCTCACTGTGTATAACCCATCAAGGCCCTAGAAAGCTAAGTTCAGGTCATGCTTGTTTTTAAAAAGTGTGCAAAAAAAAAAAAAAAAAAAAAAAAAAAAAAAAAAAAAAAAAAGAAAGAAAGAAAGAAAAAAAAAAAGAAAAAGAAACCAAAACAGACTGCAAAGAAAAGGAAGCAAGACAGGAATATTTTCTTTAGAGAAAAACAAACATAAAAACTTCCCAACATTTTTAATGCATCCTAAGTCAGTTTTCAAATGGTTGGAGAAATGGGTAAAATCTAATGTGAGTTTGAGGGTCTTTTCTGTGAAGGAGCAGTTGCCTTGGTAAGATGGGGCCACTGAGGAGGGCGTAATTGTGCTGACCACTCTATGTCCTTCCTGTGATGGGCGGCTGCCTGTCCCCTAGCAGCTGAGTGTTACAGCCGCTCAGGGGAGGGAGAGCAAGGGTGTTTTTCTCCCTGGAACCAGAAGGGATAAAATCCGAGGATCTCTGGTCTGGTTGTAAGGTTCCACAGGGCTCTGGGCTGGCCAGAGTGGCCAAAGTGTTAGAGCTCTCTGTAGGGAAGCCTGTAGTGGGTAGACCAGATGTTGCTTGTATTCTGATCTTAATTTTGCTTCCTCAAGAGTAGTTGTCCCCGGGGTTGGAGAGATGGCTCAGTGGTTAGGAGAGCTCTGACTGCTCTTCCAGAGTCCTGAGTTCAAAACCCAACAACCATCTGTAATGAGATCTGATGCCCTCTTCTGATGTGTCTGAAGACAGTGACAGTGTACTCACATACATAAAATAAAAATAAAGTTCTTAAAAAAAAAAAAAAGAGTAGTTGTCCCCAAGGAACAGAATATCATGTACTCAAGTGACAGCATGTGAATCTTCTCTCCATTTTTATTGGTCATTAAAGGCCAGAGCCTGTGACTGGGCAGTGGAGGGAAAGGTGAGACTGGAGGTCTGAGAGTTGGGGGCAGGTAGAGAAGAATTAAACAAGAGGGAAGGAGAGAAGTCAGAAGAGGAGGAGAATAATGGGCCAGTACCAAGTGGCCAGAAGAAACCGCAAACAAGGAGCCTTATAGCTGGAGACTAAGTTAGTACAGTGTTAGATCTGCCCAGTCTGGACATATAGCTTATAATGATGATAACTAGATCGTGTGCTTTTTACATGGGCTTAGAAATTCCCACAACAAATTGGCACTCAATATTGGGCACCATATATAGTAAAGAACATTTTAAGATCTTGGTGCAGGGCTTCTTCCCCGCCTTTAGACCATTTATGTTGGGTTTAAATGTGTCTTAGGCAGCACAATAGCTGGGCAACTGTCTATCTTCTGTGTTGTTAGAATCTACCTTTTTATCTGTAACCCAAGGTAATATTCATTATGTTTTATCTGTGTTGTCATTGCTTTAACTGGCAAGCCCACGTGGCCACAGCTTTGTGGCTTGGCTCACCCGTGGTGGCTCTTCTTTCTCCTCTCCTGTGTGTCCTTCTTCTCTCTGTGGCTTATCATGACCTATAAATTCCTGTACATTCACTTCCGGTGTCTCCTCTAGGCCGTGTTGCCAAGTCTTAAGTCTCTCTCTTGTTCAGTCTGATCTGTGAAGTTCTGCAGTCTTTATCGTTTTCAGCTCCCTTCTGTAACCCCCATTTCTCTCTCCGTGCAGGGCCGGTAGCCGGGGTCTCTTCCACTCTGTCACCATAGCAGCACAAATGCCAGTGGCAGCTGTGGTGGCAGGCCGCAGCTCGTCACAACAAGCCACAGCCAAGCCTCTGGAGGAAGAGATATGTACAATGCGCCCTGTGTGAGGTGTGTCCCTGACTGGCTGAAGGACAATGGCCACAGACCACACGTGCTCTCCTTTATACTGCTTCAAGCATCTTGGACATCTGCATTGGAAGTGGTAACATCTGGACCTGCCTACCTGATATATTCTGTTTCTCTTTGGGAATCTTGCCCATGCTCATGCTAAACATGTGTGTCACGACGTCTTTAGAGGAAAAGGTGTCTGGTGTCTGTTCTTTCCTATATGATGTTCTGCTCCAGCCTTTCCTGGATCTTTCATATCACCTCTTATCATTCTGAGACAATCTCTCAAACTCTCCCCAAATGATACTACTCGGGGATTGTTCTAGAATTCTGGAGAGCTTTGTTCCCTGGAGCTGTCTCTCCTTCGCTCTCCACAGACCCACATCACCAAGTGTCCTAACTCTGTGTCTTGGGATTTGCCTTGCTACATCACTGCTGTGACATGTTTGTTAATCTGAGGGACTGTCAGACAACAGCAGTTCACTTTACTACTGCTGAGATCTTTGGCAAGGCCACACACTAGTGGGCAAGACGGCCTGGCTGTACATCACTGGATTTGCATCACGCTGATCAAATTCTCAAGTGTGTCTTTTCTGCAAAACTTCTCACGCAGACCAGTCTCATCTGACTTTACACATCCTGGTGGTCCTAGCTGTTTGCCCGCTTCCATGGGTCTCCTTACTTCAGGGTTTCTGTTGGGGCCCAGACCATGTCTGTGCTAACAACACGTTGAGTCCTTCCACCTGAAAGACAGAGGAAGAATGTTGTGTGTTCCCGGGAGCTCGGCCTGTGCTCTAACCTCTTCGGTTCAGCCCAGGATCGAACGCAACCAATCCCCACCCCAGGAAAGCCAGGAGCTGCTGTCCCCTAGCCTCCATCAATGGCTCTGTCTTCTCTCTCTCTCCTGCCCACTGTAGCTCCTCAAAAACTAGCCCACTTTACTATTTTAAAACTAGCCAGATAACACAATTGCTTGGTGCAGAATCTCCAGCCATAGTCTTACCAGCACTCACCAACCTCCTCACCCCCTCCCACGGCAGACCTAGGTGCCCTGAGGCCTTACATGGTTGTTACGGTTCTCTTCCAATGCATGGCTGCAAAAGCCCCCTCTTTTCCTCCATCCTCTCTCTTTCTCCTGGGACCCAGAAATCCCACCTTTACCCTCCACCCAGCAATCAAGAGCCAACTAGGGAACCAGCACCTCCCCCTACAGAAGAACATCCAGAGAGATTTTTAAAGATTTATTTATCTATTTTATGTATGTAAGTACACTCTTGCTGAGAATTGAATTCAGAACCTCTAGAAGAGCAGTCAGTGTTCCGAACCACTGAACCATCTCTCCAGCCCCCTGAGAGATTTTAAAAATAACTTACTAGGGCCTGGAGAGATGCTCAGTGGTTAAGAGAACTTATTCCTCTTGCAGAGGACCCGTGCTTGGTCCCCAGCACCCACATGGCAGCCGCATGGATCCAGATATGCCCACGGCCTCAGGTGATAGTTCAAGCCACTCAAAACAGCATGTCCCCAGCTCCCTCCCAGGGCAGAATGGCATTCAGTTATTCACATAGTCTTCAAGCCCAGACCACAGATGTCAGGCACTTGGAGTAATTTTCCTAAAGAAGGTAAGTGACCCATAAGCAAGAAGTCATCTCTCCCTTACCTTGTCACTAACTTTAAATCCATATTTACTTATATGGTAATTTGAATGCAATTGATCCCCATAAGCCCATAGGGAGTGGCATTATTAGGAGGTGTGGCCTTGTGGGAGGAAGTGTGTCACTATGGGGAGGACTTTGAGGTCTTATATACTCAAGCTATGCCCAGTGTGGCACAGTTACTTTTGCTGTCTGCAGACTAAGATTTGGAATTCTCAGTTTCTTTTCCAGCACCATGTTTGCCTTTATGCCTTCATGTTTCTCACCATGGTAATAACAGACTAAACTTCTGAAACTGTAAGCTACCCCGAGTTAATGTTTTCCTTTATAAGAGTTGCCGTGGTCAAGCTGGCCCCAAGGTCATAAGAGTTGGCCTGAGGTCATGACAGCAGGAAAGCTGGCTCTACCCCTCAATGGCTACAACACTTGGAAGAGTAGGCCCCAAACCTGGCCTGTACAACACAGAAGAACTGACCCCAATGATGAAGGTATAGATGGGTGAGGCAGCTCTGAGTGCGTTAGAGCAGAACTGGCCCAGCTCCTCAGGGGTCGCAGGACTTGGAGAGTGGGTCCAATGACTCTGGAGGCATGATGAGTGGGGTGAGCTGGCCTGACAGCATGAAAGCTGACACCGTCCCCTCTGGCTGCAGCACTGGGTGAGCTAGTAGGGGCAGTGTTGGAGGGCTTCCGCTGGTGGTGTGGACACAGGAGAGCTGATGGGCTGCCCCACTCAGCTACCACCCAGTTCCAGACCAGGACTTTGAGTTGCCCCTTCCCTCCCAAATTTACTTCGTCTATGAACTGCTAGAGCACTTGAAAAGGCCAGTTCTGCAGATCCAAATCAGTGGGATCTCCAAAACATAGGACACAACTGGATAACCGAGAGGAGGCCCTATCAGGATCCAATATTGATGGTATAGCAGAAGCCAGGGGCCTTGAACCAGACCAATGACTCATTACAATGAACATTTGCAAGTAAAGATGTGTGGACAGAGAGATATACTGTAAAACACACTAAGACACACTACAGCTCCCATGACAAGATGTTTTCTTTTTCTTAAAAATTACTTATTTTATTTATATGGGTATATTGTCGCTGTCTTCAGACACACCAGAAGAGGGCATCAGATCTCATTACAGATGGTTGAGCTACCATGCGGTTGCTGGGAATTGAATTCAGGACCTCTGGAAGAACAGTCAGTGCTCTTAACCACTGAGCCATCTCTCCAGCCTGTCAAGATGTTTTTTTGTGCTTTTTTTTTTTTAAAAAATTTTCTTTGTGGGAAAGGTTGCAAGGGTATTAATAGGGTGGATACAAAGGGATGGGAAGATGAGTGTGATTGGGGTGCATGATGTGAAACCCACTAAGAATTAATAAAAAGTCTAAAAAAAGAGTTGCTATGGTCATGGTACCTCTACACAACAATAGAAACCCTAACCAACATAGTTTCTCACCCTTAAAAAAGTTTAGTTTCTGATTTCATGTTTTCACTGTGAGTTTTCAGTACACACTGGCTTACAGATCTAGACATAGGCATACGCTATCCTCTCTTTCATCTCGCCCTGGGAACTCCATCTTTCCCATCTCTCCAGCACACACTGCCCATCATAGTAGCACAAGCAGCAGGCACTTGAGTGTCTTTCTTCTAGCTACCTTAGGCCAGCCATTCCAGGGCCTTTGGTTTATTCTTTAGCATATAGATTTCTAGGAGCAGGGTTCTAGGTCAATGATTATAAACATTTTTTGATACTTGATCTTACTATGTAATCCAAGCTGGTCTAGAACTCATGGGGGTCCTCCCTCCTCAACCTCTGATATGCTGGTGTGACAGCATGTGCCATTGCTCCTAGCTAAACATTTTCAAAGTAGTTTTTGTTGTAATGACAGCAAGGGTAACAGTAAACACTTTGGATTGCTAGAGATTTCACCAAATCTCTCTCAATGACAAGTGGAAAGAAAGACAGAAAGATCGCAGCTTCCTAGAGCACCAGGCCCTTTCCTGATCCTAAAACAAGCAAACAAAACAAAACAAACCCCCCAAACCCAACAACAACAAAACATGAACGAGTCCATGTGGATGGTGCCTCCATGGGCTAGATGAAGGTGTTGGATCTAAGGCTGGAGCTATTTCTTACCAGTTGTGAGCTGTCTTGTGGGTGCTGGTGTTTGAACTCCAGTCCTCTGAAGATCAGCTATGGCTCTTAACTGCTGAGCCTCATCTCAAATGCCTGAAAACCTCCCATATTCTTTATGGACTTGACCTGTCCCAATTGTTTAAGGAGCTCCATTCATGGCTTGTAGTTAAGCAGGAGGTTGGGAGAGTATCAACAGGGGGACAACTGCAAATCTCCAGGGCAAATCGAGGTTTCTTTAGCAGTCAGTGACCCAGACTTAGCAGAGTTTTGGTGATCCCAGCACGCCAAGGAGCCTTAGAAATATCCATCATTTAAATGCCTGAGCAAAACCGAGGCTCAATACAGCCAATACAGTTCCTAACCTGGTTGCATTCAAGAACTAGTTATAGAGATTGTGTCTTGTTTACTTTTGGCTTTGAGGCACAGTCAAATGGGTTGGCTCTGTACCACATGCCTGGCTCCTGTTTTTTCATTTTGTTTGTTTGTTTGTTTTAATTGACTATATTGTAAAGTCCCCTCCAAAATGCCCTCCTACTATTTCACTCTTTGCTGACTTTCACTTAAATATCTAGCATTATATTTTATGTGTCATGGACAGAAGATGTGTGAAAGCCAGGCCTGAGGTCGGCTCTGTTGTGCAGTGTGTGAACCTTGGGTCTCCACTATTTGGTGGTTTCTTCCTGACAATGACGCCGGTCCTCTATGGAATAGGTTGAAACAAGTCTAGGAAGCATCACGCTAACCCTGAGTTTTTAGGAACTTATTAAGCACCTGCCATTTCTTCCGCTTCCAGTAAGAAGTCTAGTGGGAATTAGAGAGCTCTGGGTCTTTAGGAAGTAGCCTGGAGTTTCACTAGAAGAGATAAATCCCACCTTGAGGAATAACTAGGGAACAATTTCTACTCAAGAGCTGTGATAAGTCCTTCCAGAGTGACTCAGGCGAGAGATGACAATCACAGAGAAATGGAAAGGAGTTGAAATTCAATTTCTCGTCTCTTGGTGTTCTATTTCTCTTTAGTCTTGGACACAAAGTCCTGGATAGTAACAACCTGAAACAAAACCGTTTGAATAGAGCTGAAGCCAGCCCTTTTCCTACCAGCACATTCCAGCCCTGGAACTGTCTGAATTCTAAATCTCCATTAGCCCACCCAGTTCCCAGTAGCCTTCTGCAAGCTGTGCCTTAGACTCTGTGTGCCCCAGACAGCCTGGACAAGGCCCAGCCTGTGGAAAGAGTTCACAGTGGGCACAGGGAACAAAATCTGATGGGAGAAATGTTCCAGCTGAGTCATCCCGAAGATGGCCTCTGGGAGGTCAGATCCCGAGTCAGAACTAACCTGAGTGTTGTTTGTACTTGGTGCTGGGGCGGGGCACTGCATGTGTGAGTAGGGGGAGCAGCTGATAATGCTTGTGGTCACTTCAGTCTGAGCTTCACCACACAAGAACTTTAATTTCCCGTTTGTTATGGTGTCTTAGGCAGCAGGAAAGAAACAGGACAATAGGACAGACCACCTATCCAATCTCAAATGTTAAACGAATGGACAATCATATGCTATCTGGATTATGGAGCTAGAAAGGGAGGTTTGAGAGGCCCCAGTGAGACTTTAACAAGCCCTGCCAGTAAAAGGGTTGATCTGGAAACTCTTGCAGCATTGGAAATGACTTCCTTAACAATGGAGGGAAAATGGTCCAGGGCGTTTTTCAGAGTTCAGAAGCACAGCCAGGAGAAGGAGTGACTCCCTCAGTCCTGCTGGTATTTTCCTGCTGGAGAAGGTTTCCCTCACCCCCGAAGACCGTGTGTTCGTGGACACAGCCTTTATCTCTGGGCCTCAGTCTTCCTGTAAAATAAAGTGTTGGCCCAGGAAAGCTGGAAGGTGTTTCCTGGCTGGGACATCCTGATACTGTCCAAGCCGTTTTCAGCTTTGCTAAATTATGCATTGCTCCCCCCAGAAAGTGCTAGCTTTGTGCAGGAGCTGAACAGCACGCACTGCTAGACTGTCTGACTAAGTGGGGCTCAGCACCTCTCTGCACTTTGCTGGGATGAGTCTCTGCCTGAGGGAAGACAGAGCTATTTTGAGGCAGAGCTGATTAGAGATAAGGTGTTGCATTTCTTTGCCAAACTCTGGCCATGACTCACCCAAAGCTCTTGGGCTTAAACTTACCCCTTGATGAATGGATGTAAGCTAACCTTCTTGTTCGCTTTTAAAAAACGATGCCCACTGCACCACACCTTAGGCTCCAGCCTTATCTGTAGGTTAAGAACACCTTTGACCTCTCCTGGCTTGGTGAGCCCCTCTGAGGTACAGCTCTTGTTTGTAATCTGTTTCCTTGATATTTTCTCTTTTCTGCTCCTCAGTCTTCTGAGTTATATAAAGGGGATCAACTTCGAAATCCTCTTAAGTAAATCCAGCCACCCTGGTAGGTTGGGGGGATGGAAGTGTCACAAGATGCTTGGGAGGGGAAGAAATACTTGAGCATGCAAAAAGCCAGGATTATGACTGAGCTATACGGCTGACCAAAAGACCACTAGGTTTATGTCACTTTGAAAGCCAACAAAAGTAAATCAAGGAGCAGCTACAATGTTATTAAATACTTCAGTGGGTCTCCCAATATTTATAATCTTGGTATGTTATCTTTGTTTATGTTTTGGCTTGACACTGAGTTTGTCAAGTTGCGGCAGTTTGACAGGACAGGGTTAGGACTGCGACTTACACGGCACTGGATTTTATACAGTTGCTTTGGTTCTAACAAACAAGATGCAGAGAAAAATCTTTTAAATTGACTCAGATTTCAGAAACACTTCAGTGAGTTCATTCCTTTAAAAACAGCCTGTGCCTCCGCTCTTTCTAATGAGAACAACCATAGCTCTGTTTGCTTGAAAAAGGCTTTTTTAAAAAAAAACAAAAAAACAAAAAACAAAACAAAACAAAAAACAAAAAACAAAACAAAACAAAACAAAACAAAACAAAAAACCAGGGCTGTAGAGATGACTCGGTGGTTAAGAGCACTGAATGCTCTTCCGAGGTCCTGAGTTCAAATCCCAGCAACCACATGGTGACTCACAACCATCTGTAATGAGATCTGAATGTCTTCTGGTGTGTCTGAAGACAGCGACAGTGCACTCATATATAATAAATAAATAAGTCTTTAAAAAAAACCCATATTCTTAAGGGATATAACCCACTGTGGCGAATGGTATTGTTTTATTAATTAACTAATCTGTGAATTAATTTGCCTCCTGACTTCAGTCTCCCCTGTCTTCTCCCTCCTCCGAGTTTCTCCCCCACTACTACCCTCCTACCCATTCGCTCCTCCTGCCTTTCTCTTCTGAAAAGTGCAGGCCTCCCAAGGATATGAACCAGCCTCTCTGAGGATGCTTATGCTAGACTCCTGTTCCAGCACATCCTGTAGGATGACTTATGTGTCGAAGGTTTTGTATCTGGTTTGCAGTCCCTCCATTGGAAGTCTTGCCTGGTTACAGGAGATGGTCAGTTCAGACTCCATATCCCCTCACCCCGTATTGCTAAGATCTAAATTAGGGTCACTTCATAGATTCCTGGAAGTTTTCATTGCCCTAGGTTTCTAGCTGGTCACAGAGATGTACCCCACCACCCCACCCCTATTCTAGTTGTCTCTCTCAGAACTCTCTCCTGTCCTCCCCCAACATGATCCCTCCTGTTTCCAACTCCCCTCGGTCTAGTCAGCAACACCCCTCCCCCAAATCACCATGATGTCTACTCTGTTTTCTCTTCCCAGTGTTCCCCCTCCAGGCTTCTTTGGGTCTGTGGATTGTGGCATGGTTATCTTTGACTTTCCGGTTAATATCCACTTATAAGTAGTGCACACCACGTGTGTCTTTCTGCGTCTGTGTCACCTCACTCAGGACGATCTTACCTACTGCCACCACTTGCTTGCAAATGTCATGATGTCATTGTTTTAAATAGCTGAGTGACACCCCATTGTGTAAAGGGTCACTTACATGTACTATCATATCCTCTGGGAATAGTGATACTTTGACTTCTTCCATTCCAATTTGTATCCCCTTGATCTTCTTTAGTTCTTTATTGCTCTAGCTAAAATTTCAGTTACTATATTGTCTTGTTCCTGATTTTAGTAGAATTGCTTTAAGGGAAAACACAATTCTTAAGGAGCTGTAGACTCTCTGTGATCCAGACCTTGGAAAAACTATATTTACATACTTGAAGATTTCTTTGTGAAAATAGAATTTCAAGAGAATCATATGCCAAATTAACTGTGAAGCTAAATGTGTAAAAATAAGGGCCAGACTGGCCTCAAAGAGACTAAATTCTAGTTTGGATTTTGTCCTTACCTCCTATGAATCTTTGGAAAGTCATTTTTTTAGATCATATTTCCTTCATCTATAACACTGAGAGACTACATAAAGTGATCTTTAAGCCCCTCCAAATTCCAACACACTGATTGAAGCAGTTTCTTGTTTAGAAGTGATTATAAAAGGTAAGGTTGGCAGTAGAGGCTGGGGGTATAGCTCAATGGTGGGGTTCTTTTCTAGAATGTGCAAGATCCTGGGTTCAATCCACCATCATCAGCCCTACACACACACACACACCCACACCCACACACACACACACACACGTATTATATTCTCCTTTTTCTATTTTCCCTAAACCTTTTGTTAAGAAGATGATAATACACAACATCTCAAACCTAAGTGTACTTGTTTGAGATAGCACCATGTACTATCTTCCTCTGTATGCCATTCTATGCCGTGACCATGAATTATTTAATTAGTCCTAAGTGACAGGCGTTTAGACTGCTCCCAGTCTTCTGCCATCGCATGCAGTGATGCGAGGAGCAACCCTGTGATGCATTTTTCAACTTACACATGTGGAATTCTGAAGGATGGATCCCCAGCTGCGGCTCTCACAAGCGAGAGGAAGTACGGCCAGGCTGAGCCAAGCATTTCCCTGTAGGGAAGATAATACTTTGTTACTTCAGTGTCCTTTTCCGGGGCCACAGCTATCTGGTTACTTCTTCCACAGTATTCCCACTTCCACCTTTGGCTGATAAGGACTTGGCTATATTCCAAGATAAAAGAGAGTCCTTGTGGGACTGCCTGTCTCACCCAGAGCTGAGGCCAGGGCCACAGGTACCTGCCTGCTTTTTGTCTCTGTGTCCTGTGGGGTCTTCTAAGCCCTGTCTCTTCCAGGCACTCCAGTGTGAAACTCCGCCTTCTGAACCCGGAGAACGGTAGTTCTTTGGTTCAGGAGGTGGTGCACAGGAATTATGTGCATGTGAATTATGCTTCCCTTACAGACATGGACAAGTCTATTAGAGGCAAGGGTCCTTGTGCAAACGAACAAGTGCCCGGAGCTGACCTCAGCAGGACAAAGGGCACTTTATGGAATGAGCTTTAGTTTAATAATCACGCCACCCATCACCCCATTAACCCTACAGGCAACTTAATCTGACAAATCTAAACACATCTGGGCTGCAGAACAAAGGAGATGCCCCTTGGCAGTGTGGATTAAAGTTAATGTAGAAAAGTTGCTACCAGTGTCCAAGTACCCAGCAAAGGTATCTGTCTACTTTGTCTCCTAGTAAGTTCTCTCCTTTCCTGCTTTAGTCTCAATTTGGAGGGGGCGGGGAGGAAATTTAGATCGGGTTTCTTTGTATAACCTTGACTGTCCTAGAACTTAATCTGTAAAGAAGGCTGGCCTCTGCTTCCCAAGTGCTGGGATTAAAGGTATATACCACCACCTGGTTTCTCTTTTCAGAGAGGGACCCACTTTTGAGAGTCAGCTTTCTACAGACTGGGCTGAGCAGGGTCTCTAGTATCCACACTCCTCCTGATGGACAGCTGTTCCCTTCACCAGCATCCCCTGCAGACCTAGTCTCGGGAGAGTTTATCCCCATAAAGTCTATACTTGCTGAGTTTGGCATCTGCTCTGTTCTATGTCAACAGCCATTTGGACCTCACCCTTCCTCCCCTCCCCTGGGCCTCAGGGCTTGACTTTTCAGATCCCTGTGGACATTCCTCATTTGGAAAATGACCACCATGTTAGGTCTCAGAGGTGCCTGGCCCTCTGCCACCATAGAGGAAGAGGTCTGGGTATGTGTGTAGGGGGTGGGGTGGGGAATCTGGGCTTGGAGCTCCCAGAACAGGGAAACCAATGGAGACTATTCTGTCCACACCTGATAAGGCTGACGCCAGGGGTGAGGTCAGAACCCAGCAAGCAGCCTGGCAGGCCCAGGGACAGATAACCCAAGGATGCTCTGGGTCTTCCGTAGATCTCAGGAAATTTAAAATACCTGTGCAAACAGAAGAGTGCACTTTGTGGAAGGGAGAGAAGAAAGAGGGTGTGGGAACAGGCCTATGAGTGGCCACCTGGGCTGGAGCCCTGGGGCCTTACTGCTTTTATCTCCAAAGTAGCAGACACTGGGGATAACCTTATCTCTTAATGGTTATATCTCAGCTGCCAGAGTCGCTGGAGAGTGTCTCTTGTAGTAGGTTTATTTACTCCCTGACTAGATCCCCAGTCTTTGAAGGGGTGGGAAAAGAAAGTGGGGGTAGAGGAAGAGGGACATTCTTACTACTTACCTGTTTTCTTTCCTAGAACAGACTGTTAGTAAATATCATGGATTAAAGAGCAACATCAACATGGTTCCGCCTTGTGGGTTGGATTTAGTTTGCACCGTAACCGTGGCTATTATTGATTGAACTACGACTGCATAGCAGATTCCGTGCGTACGGTGTCTAATTGAACCTCGCTGCAGGGTAGGCATGGCCCTGCTTTAAACCTCACTGCACCACAGGCTTCACCTTCATTTACTGAGGCAGAAAAATGAAGTCTCAGAGAAGCTGAGAATTACGTCCAAGCTTGAATTCTATCTTCAAGACTTCAGAATCAGAAGCCAAACCCTGCTGAAGGACCAGGACTTGCTTTTCCGCTCATCTTCTATTGGCCCTGGGAGCAAGCAGGGGCCCATCAGCCCATGGAGAGCCTCAATAAATATCTAATATTTGAAGCAGGGAGTATTGTGGTTGTTCTAGATCTTTGCACCTCTTACATCTCCTAGATGTTTTTGACTTGGTGTAATTAATTAACATTCCCCCCTCAAGTTGTCTTTATAATTGAGCATGTAGGTAGCAGACTCCATGAAAAACTGTTAGCTCCCCTTAGCCAGGGAGACACTCTCATTCAGAGAGCCGGTGACTTACTACACAGACCCATAGGGAAGGGAGTTAATAATAAAGATTGTCCAGTTCTCTGTTTTTCCTCAGGCTCTTTTCCAAGACATCATGTGAAGCTCTGCTGTTTCTGCATCAGATAAATCAATGATAACCTTTTTACTCAGCGAGGGGTGAGTCGTGGGGATGTACGCTGCATCCATGGTACCGCTAAAATCAGATTCCCTGTAGCCCATTCGCCAGAGGTTTTGAACTTGCCAGGTTGCTTGCTGGGTCTAAAATACTTCACGCACGTGGTGACCCTGGCTTGGTTGTTTCCATGAATTCTCTTTCCCTAAGTCACAACTGACATTTCCAGGTCACACAGAGGAAAAGGCTCCAGTCTCCACATTCCCGTTAATGGTCACTGGCCAGGCCTGGCCTATCTGCACTGTGCTCTCTTGTGGGAACAGAGAGAACGGAGGAAGACCCCGGGATGGGGTGATTGTGCACGTGCCTTCTGCAGTGCGATTTCTTATTGTCCCTTCCTGTTTCTTCCTCGGCAGCAACTTTTGGCAAGAGGATTTTTTTCTCCAAACTTAGGGTGACTCATTCATCTGGTTACTCCTTTCTTCATTCGCCTGCTTGTGTATGCTACTCCAACGGAGCCTTTGTTGTAAGGTAAATGTGGAGGAGCTGTGAGATTTAAACTTGGCATATAAAACGGATTTCATCATGATCTCTCCACACTTGCCTGTAGTTGGACGTTTCTCATATTCTCCCTGCCGCTAACCCCTCTGTTCTTTCTGCTGTCTTCCCTCCAAACGGTCTCCCTTCTCCTTCTGTATTTTGTATGTATTGAATTTGGATTCTAAAGAGCTGGATTCAGGAAGGGGAAAACAACTCACCAAATGCTAAGTTAATATTTTAGGTCTATGGGTGGCTTTTCACTTAATCTATGTTTCTAAATTTTCCTTTAGTCATGCATATTAACATTTGCATAAGACAAGATATTCAAAAACTGACTACACAGTGGACATGTGCTGAGTGCACAGAGAGGGACAGGCAGCGTTCTGGACGGTGGAGAGGAAGAAGCGTGCTATTTTGAACAAGCCAGCTCAGTCAGTCAACAGGTTCTCTAGGGCAGGAGTGAGGACTGAAAAGAAAAAGACCATTAGACAACACTGTAGCATGACCCCAGCCAGTTCCAAGGCTGAGGTAGGCTTATTATTTTCCAATCTGCTTTTATACCACTGTAATTACATGCAGAATAATAAGATCAGTTCTGAGTCAAGGAACAAGCAAGGCAGTGAACAAAATCCTGTAAACACCTTTCTAGGGGCTAGTCCGGAGAAGACAAAAGGACTGCCTCACAGTGTCTGCAGAGCCCACTCTGTGTTTTGCATTAACTCAAATGTAAATGTTCTTAATCTGGGCCTAGTTCCTAAGTCCAAAGCCAAAGTCAGATTCCTGCCTGGAACTTATTTCTTTTGTCCTGGTAAAGTCAAATTCCCATCAAGTGTCTAGAAGCAAGTGGACCCAAAAGGGCTCTCCACATTATTTCTAACCCAGGTGGGGCTTTTGGAGAAGGTCACTGTTGTGTTGAGCTGGAAGTAGAAGTGTGACCTTGTGCTGTGGCCTGTGAAATCTGCTCAGCACTTTCCTCCACTATCCACATACCAGCCAAATCTCATCTTGCTCAGTTTCCAAGGTACAAGAAGACCAGATGCATACAGGGAGATGTAGTTACACTGTGTCATCCATTGCTCCCGTCTGTGGCCTAAAGAAGAGCTTCCTACTGTGACGTTACTGTGAGACCTCTTCGCCTCATTCTAGCACTTATCTGTGGCTTTCTTTTCATTTTAGATTTGTTTATTTCATGTGCATGAGTGTCTCACCTGATTGTGTGCACATGTACTGCATACATGCCTGGTGCCCGTGGAGATCAAAAAAAGGGTCTTGGGCCCTCTGAAAATAGTTACAGGTGTTTGTGAGATATCATGTGAGTTCTGGGAAGCAAATCTTGGTCTTCTGTAAGAATAACAAGTTCTTTAACCCAGCCATGTCTCCAGCCCCTGGATTTTTCGTTTTTAAAGTTGGAAGTTGTTGTGGTAAATAATAAAGGTGGAAACCTTTCATCCTGCACTTGTGCAGGCACCCGTGAGGGTTCATGACGCTATGGGGTATCTCTAAGTTAGTGGCTCCATGCTGCCTCTAAAACCTCAGCCATGGTTCTCTCTACTGCCCTGTATATCATTTTCACTCACTTTCCTCCACTACCTGGTACAAACATGACTCCACAACCATTAACTTATCAAACAAGTTTATATGTTAAATTCTCAAACCACAACCCTCTACACAATAAACTTACAAGTATGGACAAAGATATAATCTGCCCATCTACTTTAGATAAATAGACCCATAGAGAACCTTAGATAACCTTATCAATCTAGAGAGAAACATCCACATCTACTTCCATCTTCCTCCTCTCCCATCTCTGGCTACTCTTCTCCTTTTCCGTTTTCTGAGACTTTTCCCCACCTACCTCTCCAATGTCCAATCATATATCTCTTTGACATCAACCTACAAGAAGTGTCTTTGGTGAAGCTCAGAATTCAGGAGTTGTTTAAAATGATAGGGGCAGTTTGGGGAGCTTATTTGCTGCCCAGTGGAAGAAATCAGTATGTCATGAGAGACAAGGCTGTGGCCACTTGCTGAGGAGGGGAGGAAGGGGCAGCTGGAGAATTATGGTGGAGTTCAAGGTCCCAACTCAGTTTCCCTGATATTTGTCATAACTCTCCTTCAAGCTCATCTGGGTTCTGAACTTGTCATTAATATACCCTCAAAAAGAAAAAATAAACAGGGGAGTAAAAAACTGTGTGTGGCTGGAGGGTTGGGAGACTTATATGTGTTGTGGGTGGTCATCTGCTAGAATGGCAAAATTTAAACTTTAAGACTTGAATCTCAAGCCTACAGCAGTGGTCCATGCTTCTCCTAGACCCTAAGATAGCAATGCGTTCAGACCAGCACCCACTCTTACCTGCTTTCTCCCACCCACTTCCCTAAGAAATGTGGAAAGATTCTATGACGGTTAATGTGGCTTGTTATCTTCACATGATCTAGAATTGCCCAGGAGAAAAATCTGGGAATGTTTGGAACCAAGTTTCTAGTTTATGCTAATGAAGAAGGCATATCTTGAACCAAGTTTCTAGCTTACGCTAATGAAGATGGCACCATTTTGTGGGTTGACGTAAAAAGAAAAAAGCAAAACGAACAATAGTATTCATTGTTCTCCACTTCTGTGATGCAGATGCAATGTGGTCCACGGTGCGATCCGTTGCTGAAGCCAGGGCGAGCGACCTCATCAGGATGACCTGCATCCCCAAACTGTGAGCCAACTGAAACTTTTTTTTTTTTTTTTTTTTTTGCGTTGAATTTTTCCTTTTATTGGAAATGGATTCTTTTCTTACAGAATGTATCCTGATTACAATTTTCCCTCCATTGGTCCAGCCCCGCCCCACTTCCCTCCCATCCAGATCCACTCACTTTCAGTCTCACATTAGAGAACAAACAAGCTTCTATGGTATTATAATAAAGTATAAATATATATATATATATATATATATATATATATATATATATATATATATATATATATATATATATATATATATATTAGAGAAAACAAAATCACCACATCAAAGATGGACAGGACAAACCAACTGAAGTAAACAGCCCAAAAGAAGACACAAGAATCAGAGACTTACTCATTCACATACCCAGGAAAATACAATGTGTACACAGAAGGCCATCTGCAGGCCGGTGCACACTGCTTCAGTCTCTGAGTTCATAGAGCTCTGCTTATGTTGATTTAGAGGCGCTGTTTCCTGATGTCTTCACTCCCCTCTGGCTCCTACACTCTACCACCGCTGCAGTGCTCCCTGAGCTCTCCGGGGAGGAATCTGATGGAGGCATTCCTCTAGGGCTGAGCGTTTAGTCAGTATTTTAGTCAGTGTTCTTTTGCTATGAAGTGACCCCATGACCATAGGAACTCTTAGAAAAGAAAGCATTTAACTATGGCTGGCTTACAGTTTCAAAGGTTTAGCCCATTATCATCATGGCAGGAAGCATGGTGGCATTCGGGTAGACACGGTGCTGGAGAGGTAGCTGAGATTTCTACATCTGGTCAGCAGGCAGCAGGAAGAGACACTAGGCTTGCCTAGGGAATTTTAATCCTTCAAGACCATCCCCACTGTCCCACTTTCTCTAACAATGCCGGACCTACTAGACCTTTTCAAATAGTGCCACTCTCTGATGACTAAACACTTAAATATATGACTCTATAAGAGACATTATTATTAAAACTACAACAGTGTTCTAAGTTTTCTAACTGTCAGAATGCCTGGCTGTGGGTTTCCATATTTGTTCCCATGTGCTGCAGGGCGAAGCTTCTCTGGTGATAGCTGAACAAGGTACTGATCTATGAGTATAGCAGAATAACATTAGGAGTCACTTTACCATTACTTTTTTTTGGGGGGGGGTGTCAGTAGTATTTGGTTCTACCTAGGTCCCTGGGCTATCCAGTGTCAGGTTTTTGGTCACCCCAGCAGTGTCAGGTATGGGTTCCATCTTGTGAAATGGTCCTTAAGTCAACTCAGTATTGGTTAGTTACACTGCCCTAGAATATCTTGCAGGCCAGACACTGCTGTAGATCAAAGAAACCCCTCTTTTCTTAAGTCACAATTGTCAGGCATTTTGTTGTAGCAATTAGGAAGGTGACTAATCCAGATCCTGAGCCAGTGAACCTGGATAGGAAATACAGCTGTATTATTTTTCTTCTAGGGGACAATGACAGTCAGGAATGCAGACATTGCACCCCTATCCTTTCCCTTTCTTTAAATTTAAACATGTATTTATTTGTGTATGTGTTTGTGAACATTAGTGCATGCATGGAGGTCAGAAGTCACCTTGCAGTAGTTGATTCTTCTAACCAAGTGGCTTCCAGGGATTGAAATCAGGTTGTCAGGCTTAATTTTAGCCTGAAATCAAGAGGTTGCTTTGGTCTCAAGTGCCATCATCCACTGAGCAATCTCGTTGGCGCCTTTCTTCCCTCTCTGTAGACTGAATTGCATCCCCTCCCCATGCCCTGCCCCCTCTTCTGGATTCTCAGTGTAGATAAACTGGACCACTAAGTGTAACCTCTCCTTTGTCCTTTGAGACCTATTTTGTGGATCTTCTAAGGTAAGGCCAAGAATAAAGAGTAAGAAAGTTGCTGGTGATACCCTCACTAGCTAATGTATCCCAGGAGCCAGAGGAACTCAGATATATAATGTCACATAGCTTCCAGAGAAAGGCTTTGCTGAAATCTTAGAAGGACCCATCCTGGGCAACAGCAAAAAACACAGACTGACTCAGAACCTAGAGTTGACATCAACCTGTTTCATTCTATGATGTTCCAGGCAAACCAAGGAACATTCTTGTATCTAGAAACTGGGCTTAGGCAATCTCAGCCACAGCACACACTGAAAACTAGCATTTATATATAACTTCAGATTCTCATTCTCTGCTTCCTTCTTCATCACCTTGTCTAGAAACCTATGCTGGAAGAATGTGGGAATCTGAGCTGTCCCACAGGCCAGACTTTTCTCTTTAGACCCCAGCACACTACTTCATACAGAACAATAAGATTGAATAAGACTTTCTAGCTAGGATGGAAAACTGTCTGGACATGTAAGTAGAGACAGCAGAATCCACTGGTTGCTTCTGTACCTGCTCACTCAGTTACCTTAGCAACAGCATCCCCAGAACACAGAGGAAACCAAAGGACCACCTGCTGATGCTTCAGTTGGAAGGTGAGGAGAATGGAGGGAGTAAGGCCTCTGCTGGTCACTACCAGGTTGCTCACAGCATGTCCTTTCAGACTCTAGGCCTGTCCTGGCATCTGAGGGTTTCTCGGTTTAAGGATGCTATGAGGGACACAGTCCTCTGAATATGAAAACCTCATATTTCTAAGCATAATTTAGGCACAGGGACTACGTCTAGGAACAACCATTCTTCAACTAGTCTTCTGTGACTTAACATTTTTACCCACCACCTATGGCACAGAATAGGTTTGCTAACCAAACAGAAAGTTATTCTCCAAAGAGACCATGACTTCACCAGGTTGGATATAACTTTAGCCGTAGTAGGAAGACATCTTGGCTTTCATCTTTGAGTTCATGTAGAGTAAAAGATATTGGGGTGGTCAGTGTGACTCACGAGCTGCTGAGCTGCGGCTGAGTATTACTGTTACAGTAGCAGATAACAGAAGGAGGTGTTTCAGCATGTTCTCAGGACCACCAGCCTGCTAAACTCTATCACTAAGCTGCATCCTCGGTGCTGCCTTGGCAGCATCTTCAAACCATCCACTGACGTAGGCATTGCAGCCAACGCAGCGAGGCTAAAGACCCTGGGCTCTTAGGTGGTGGCCCAAGAGGACCTGGAGTTTGTGTTCTCCGCATCCTGGATCCAGGGGCTTTTTCTTGGACATGTTTCATGAGCGCTATTGGGAAACGTAAGTGTCCTCTAGTCTCACGAGTGACCGAGGGCTGTAATGATGAGCTCTTCCTTCTCCTGGTGCACCAGGCCCAGTGAGCAAGGCAGCAGAGGCACATCCCACCAGAAGCATGTGCACTGGTTAGGGTTCTCTAGAGCCACAGAACTTATGGAATGCATCTATTGGACTGACATACAGGCTGTGGTCCAGCTAGTTAAACAACGGCTGTGAATGGAAAGTTTAAGAGTCTAGACATTGCTCAGACCCCAAAGCTGCTCTTCTGTATATGCTAGAGTTGCAAAGAAACAGGCTCCAGTACCAGTGGAGGAATGGATGTGGTAGCAAGGCACACAGACAACAACCAAAAGCTCCCTTCTTCTCCGTTCTTCTGTATACTAGCCGCAGAAGGTATGGCCTCCCACCTCAAGATCCAGATCAAAGGTGTGGCTCCCTGCCTCAAAGGTCCAGACTAGAAGTGGATTCACCCACTTCAAACAAAGCAGAAAATGTTTTACAGGTGTGCCCTCCATTTCTGGATTGTAGGTCAATTCGGATATAGTCACACTGACAGGCAGGACTAGCCATCACTCCATGGGTGCATGGACTCCAGAGCCATGCTGGGGGTTAAGAGCTCAGCTCTAGGTGGGGTGGTCTCTGGATGGCCTTACCTTCAGTCTCTACTCTACACTTTGTCCCTGTGTTTCCTTAAGGCAGGAGCCACCAAACCCAGACACTGTTGCTGATGCCAAGAAGTGCTTACTGACAGGAACCTAATATGTGTCTCCTGAGAGGCTCTGCCAGAGCCTGACCAATACAGATGAGGATGCTTGCAGCCAACCATCAGACTGAGCACAGGGATCCCAATGGAGGAGTTAGAGAAAGGACTGAAGGAGCTAACGGGGTTTGCAATCCTATAGGAAGAACAACAATACCAACCAACCAGACTCCCCCAGAGCTCCCAGGGACTAAACCATGAACCAAAGAGCACACATGGAGGGCTCCAGTCACATATGTAGCAGCAGATGGCCTTGTCTGGGAGGGGAGGCCCTTGGTCCTGTGGAGGCTCGATGTTCCTGCATTGGGGACACTGCTAGGGCAGTGAGGCACAAGTGTGGGGGTGTAGGGGATCACCCTCATAGAAGCAGGGGGATGGGATAGGAGGTTTGCTGAGTGGAAACCAGGAAGGGGGATAACATTTGAAATGTAAGTAAATAAGAAATTTTAGAAAAATTTAGAAAATTTCATCTGTCTGAATACAGGCCATGGCTGCAGACACGCAGGATGTCACGTAGCTAGTGATAGGCACGTTCTTTCACATTTTCTCAGATCTCCAAACTCTGCCTGAGTGGCCCCCAGAGTTTGAATTAGGAACTGTGGCTTTTTCGGCACATGTATTGCCACCATGAACTGTGTCATTCGAGTCCTGGAACTCTGGCTGTGTCACAAGGGAATGAAGAAAGGACAGATACAGATATACACTTAGTATAAAGCTGGGAGCAGGTAGGCTCTCTAACAGCAGCAGTGTGAAACCTGTTTGTTAGGTGAGCAAACAAAACGGGTGGGGTTAGTTGTTTCAGTAGGAGGTCTCTGAGGGTGAGCATTCTCCTATAACCACCCAGGAAGAAGAAGCACAACTGCTCACACTCATCAGTCATTCCTACACACTCATTCAGAGTTTTTGGTTGGCTGTTTGGTTGGTTGTTTGATTGGTTGAGTTTTTTTTTTTTTTGTTTGTTTGTTTGTTCTTTGGTAGGGGGTTCAGTGAACTTTATTGATGATATTCAAGGGTGGAGGGAGGGCTCCCTAGGCCTCTCCCATTATTATGGGAATCTGAGATGGAAACTGTGAGGGAGATGCTCAGTGTTGGGAGTCGAGTTGGGACGGGGACTCCTCAGCAACGGAGGGCCTCCCTCTTCCTCTCAGTGTCTTTGCTGGCGTAGGTGGTCCAGCGTTTCTTTCTCCTTTGAGGCCATGTAGGGAATAATCCATAACCCTGTTCCTGTAGCCATATTCCTTGTCATACCAGGAAATGAGCTTTACAAAGTTATCCTTGATATCATCAAAGGTGAGAGATACTGTTGAAATCGAAGGAGACAATCCGGTCCTCAGCGTAGCCCGGGATGCCCTTTAGTGGGTCCGTCCACACCTGTTCACCTCCTTCCTGATGTCATCATACTGGCAGGCCTCTCCAGGCAGCATGTCAGATCCACAACTGATACATTGAGAATAGGAACACAGAAGGCCATGCCAGTGAGCTTCCCATTCAGCTCTGGGATGACCTTGCCCACAGCCTTGGCACCACCAGTGGATGCAGGGATGATGTTCTGGGCTGCCCCATGGTCATCATGCCACAGCTCCCCAGAGGGGCCATCCACAGTCTTCTGAGTGGCAGTGATGGCATGAAGTGTGGTCATGAGCCCTTCAAGGATGCCAGAGTTGTCATGGATGATCTTAGGGGGGCTAAGCAGTTGGTGGTGCAGGATGCATTGCTGACAATCTTGAGTGAGATGTCTTATTTCTCATGGTTCACACCCATCACAAACATAGGGGCATTGGCCAAAGGGGCGGAGACAATCACCCTTTTGGCCACACCCTTCAAGTGGGCCCCGGCCTTCTCCATGGTGGTGAAGACGCCATAACATTATTTTCGTTGCTACTAAGTAACTGTAGTTTTGCTACTATTGTGAATTGTAATGTAATATCTGATTTGTGGGTTGCCCTAGGTGACCCCTGGAAAGAGTTGTTTGGCCCCAAAGGTGTTGTGACCCAAAGGTTGTCTTAGACCATTGTGAGGGTAGATAGCTCAGGTTCAGCCAGGAGCAGGGGCTGAGGGTGGGATGAGGAAAAGTTCCCCCTAAAGGTAACACCGGGACTCCTTGTTGGCCTGCATCCTATAGCATGGAAGATGCTCAGCTGCAGCAGCAGGAGCAGCAGCAGCAGCAGGAGCAGCAGGAGCAGCAGCAGGAGCAGCAGCAGCAGCAGCAGCAGGAGCAGCAGCAGCAGGAGCAGCAGCAGAAGCAGCAGCAGGAGCAGCAGCAGCAGGAGCAGCAGCAGCAGCAGGAGCAGCAGCAGCAGCAGGAGCAGCAGCAGCAGCAGGAGCAGCAGCAGCAGCAGGAGCAGCAGCAGGAGCAGCAGCAGCAGCAGCAGCAGCAGCAGGAGCAGCAGCAGGAACAGCAGCAGCAGCAGGAGCAGCAGGAGCAGCAGCAGCAGGAGCAGCAGCAGGAGCAGCAGGAGCAGCAGGAGCAGCAGCAGGAGCAGCAGCAGGAACAGCAGCAGCAGCAGGAGCAGCAGGAGCAGCAGCAGCAGCAGCAGGAGCAGCAGCAGGAACAGCAGCAGCAGCAGGAGCAGCAGGAGCAGCAGGAGCAGCAGCAGGAGCAGCAGCAGCAGGAGCAGCAGGAGCAGCAGGAGCAGCAGGAGCAGCAGCAGGAGCAGCAGGAGCAGCAGCAGGAGCAGCAGGAGCAGCAGGAGCAGCAGGAGCAGCAGCAGGAGCAGCAGCAGCAGGAGCAGCAGCAGGAGCAGCAGCAGGAGCAGCAGCAGGAGCAGCAGGAGCAGCAGCAGCAGGAGCAGCAGCAGCAGGAGCAGAAGCAGCAGCAGCAGGAGCAGCAGCAGGAGCAGCAGCAGCAGGAGCAGCAGCAGCAGCAGGAGCAGCAGCAGGAGCAGCAGCAGCAGCAGCAGCAGCAGCAGCAGGAGCAGCAGCAGGAACAGGAGCAGCAGCAGGAGCAGCAGGAGCAGCAGCAGGAGCAGCAGCAGCAGCAGCAGCAGCAGCAGCAGGAGCAGCAGCAGCAGCAGGAGCAGCAGCAGGAGCAGCAGCAGGAGCAGCCCCAGCATCACCTCATTTGATGTTACGGAATCTCACTCCTGGAAGATGGTGATGAGCTTCCCTTTGATGACAAGCTTCCCATTCCCAGCCTTGACTTTGTCACTGAACTTGCTATGGAACATGTTGAGGTCAGTGAAGGGGTCACTGATGGCAACTATGTCCACTTTGCCAGATGCAGAGAAGGCAGCCCTGGTAACCAGGTGTTCAGTCCTGCCAAACCTGTTCACGCCGACCTTCACCACTGTATCAACAGGATGGGACTGGCACTGAACAAGAAGATGCAGCTGTCTCTGCTGCAGCTGTTTGTTTGGAGACAGGGTTTCTCTGTGTAGCTCTGGCTGTCCTGGAACTCACTCTGTAGACCAGATTGGCCTTGGACTCAGAGAACCACCTGCCTCAGCCTCCCAAGTGCTGGAATTAATGGCATGAGTCGTCACTTCCTGGCCATTATTCATAATCTTAAGGAACACTTTGCCATCTCTCTGTGCCTGACCCTTACGGGCAATGGCTTTGCCAATTTACCAAAGACCATTTGGTCTTGGAGTCCTTAGCATGCCATATTTATGTATATTCATGTCGAAATACACATTCACTCTGGACTTCACTCTGTCAGAGCTTTCTCTGCTTCCCACAGCCACAGTGCTATGGAAGAGCCTGTGCCATCTCAGAATGCATCCTGGCACATAAGTATATGTCCATCAAAATCACAATAGTAACTCTCTGGTCTGAAGTCTCAGAGGTTGTCAGGCACTGAAGAAGGTTCTGGAATAAATGTCCAATCTTAGAGGCCACGCCTGTCGTGTGTGATTCTGTGACTTTTGGTCTGGGGCTCACATCTCGGGGTTCACAAGCCAGCCTTGCAGCCTCTGCTGCTGAGGTGGTTGTTCCTAGGTTGTGTTAGTTGGCAGTGACTGCTGCAGTCACGTACTACACACAGAGTCACACACTGTCCTGCAGCTCTGGGAGTGGATGACCAAGACCCAGCCATTGGCAGGACCAGTTTTTCATTTCATTTTGTTTCTCTCCAACATTCTCTTCTTTGTTCTCTCTCTTAAAATACACTGGTCATGTTGGATTCAGACCTGTTCTCTGATTTTTAACTTAATTATCCCTTTAAAATTCCTCACTCTAAATACTGTCACATTCTGAGGTACTAGAAGTTAGGCCCTCAGTGTAGAAATGGACTTGAGGTGGTGCCTATATCACTGTTTTTAAAGATTTATTTATTTATTTTATGTATATGAGTACACTGTAGCTGTCTTCAGACACACCAGAAGAGGGCATCAGATACCATTACAAATGGTTGTGAGCCACCATGTGGTTGCTGGGATTTGAACTCAGGAAGAGCAGTCAGTGCTCTTAACCTCTGAGCCATCTCTCCAGCCCGCACTCTTTTTAGAATCTAAATAAATTGCCATTCTCACTGGATGGATGCCACATGCTTGCCAGCTTGTGTCTACCTCATTGCTTTGAAAACGAGGCTCAGGACCACTTAGAGTCAAACCATTTGAACCCTTAACAAAATCCATCTGCTCCAAACATGTACATCCTAATCTGGGGGAAAGGACAGCAGGACCCAGCTATGGTACATGTTTGTTTTTACATTAGATGAAGGTTTCTTTGAGGAATGTTATCCTGTAACCACCGTAGCCTCTAAGAAAGGGTCACTGAGAGACAAGCAGAACCAGACTGTGTGAAACCCGAGTGGGACCCAGCTTATCCTCATGGGGCTTCAGGTACCTTTTGTCTAACAAGCTTTGACAGAAGGACAATCCCACAAAAAGCCAGTCTCTGCGTAGCAGTCTGCACCTGCCCCTTCCCTTCAGGGAAGTTGCAATGTGGACACCAAGAAAGGCCTCTGGGAGGCATCTTCTAGCATCACGCTATGGGATGCAGGCCGACGAGGAGTCCCGGTGTTACTTTAGGGGGAACTTTTCCTCGTCCCACCCTCAGCCCCTGCTCCTGGCTGAACCTGAGCTATCTACCCTCACAATGGTCTAAGACAACCTGTGGGTCACGACCCCTTTGGGGCCAAACAACTCTTTCCCAGGGGTCACCTAGAACAACCGACAAATCAGATATTACATTACAATTCACAATAGTAGCAAAACTACAGTTACAAAGTATCAACGAAAATAATTTTTTAAAAATATTTCTGTTTTTCCCCCTAAGATTTATTTTTATTTTATGTATGTGAGTATACTGTCTCTGTCTTCAGACACACCAGAAGAGGGCATCAGATCCCTTGAAAGATGGTTGTGAGCCACCATGTGGTTGCTGGGAATCGAACTCAGGACCTCTGGAAGAACAGCCCATGCTCTTAACCTCTGAGCCATCTTTCCGGCCCAGGAAAATAATTTTATGGTTAGGACATCACCACAGCATGAGGAACTGTATTAAAGGGTCACAGCATCGGGAAAGCTGAAAACCAGTGTCAAAGGCTGAGCTTTGAAACAGTGTTTCAAAAGATGGGGGACCCAGTGTTGGAAAACAGGTTGAGATGGGTTCTTGTGGCTGACTCTACCCCAAAGGTAGGGAAACAGCAGGGTCATGCGTCAGCAGGCAGTGTAAGGCCTCTGGAGTGCATGTCTGCTCCAGGTGTTCGTGTATGCACACCCGGGCCCACGCCGGTGCTGGGGTGGCTACCAGCCTCCCGTGCAAAAGTTCCAGCAAAACAGCTGGTGAGTGGGCCTCTAAATGGAAGTGATTTTCCCAACACCATGACAACAAGACACCCTCGGAGCTAATGGCGACACTCCAGCCCTCATCTTTCTCTGCTGGTTCCTGCTTACACTGCATGTTTCTTAAAATACTTGCCTGGCAGGCGATGTGGTGACTCACCTGTACCATCTCTGCACAGAGCAAGTGGGAGACGCTTCCTTCTGCAGAGGAGTCAGGAGCCAGCCCAGCACCTGAAGCCTTTCATTCACACGGTTCCTGTCAAGGGCGGGTTTCTCGCTCTCTGCCAAAGCTGCAGTTGCTCAAGAAAGCAAAGTAGTTTGGATGTGTCAATCACTGGGACTACACAGAGTTCAGGGAAATTAGGCAGATTTGCCTAGATATCTCCAAGTCACCTTCAGTCTGTGTGAGGTACTTGGGCCAGGTCTGAAATACAAAAGCTCCCGCAGAGTCACCATTGTCCATGGTGTTTTGGGGCATCTCTGATCCAGTGTGTTCCTGGAAGTCCATGAATCCCGATGTACTGAAGTGATTTAAAGTTCTGAACTTGGTGAATTGGAGCTCACACAGTTTACAATGCTAAAGAAGTAAAAAGAAACACTTGCCAAGAGTTTTACTGCCGCCTAGGGTTGTGTCTGTGTACCTTGTATCTACTGGAGTTCTGCAGACTGCATATTGTGGTCTATATGCCCGGGAGTCAGATTCAAATCCTTGGTTCACCAGTCATTAGCTGGGTGACTTTAGTCAGGTTACTTTGTCTCCTGGAATGCTCATTTCCTTAACCTTCACAATGGTGTCCTCCAAATTACGTAAGTAAAGATGAGAGAGCGTGCTCATGAAAGCCTCAGTGCTTTCTGCTCTTCCAGGTGGCCTGAGTTTGGTCCCCAGCACCCAGGTCAGGTGACTGACAATCACATGCAGCTTCTGCTTCAGAATATCAGACAATCTCTTCTGACCTCTATAAGCAGACAGGCAGACAGACACGTTGTATAAAAATAAATCTGGAGGAACAAGAAGAGAGATTCAGTATAGAGCAAGGCCAATATATACCTGTGCCTTTTCCTGTCTCTCTGGATCTTTCTCATAACTTGGAGTGAGCACCATTTCTGGCCATGCAGTGTTAACATCAGTACATTGACACATGTGGGTTTGCACACCTTTCCCAGTGGTGGAGTCTCCAGAGTGATTTGGATGGTGTCTTAGTTGGGGTCACCATGGCCGAAATCACTTAGGAGGAAAGGGTTTATCTCACTCACAGTTTTGTGTAACAGTTTGTCATCAAAAGCAGCGAGGACAGGAATTTAAACAAGGAAGGAACCTGAAGGCAGGAGCTGATGCAGAGGTCATGGAGGGATGCTGCTTATTGTCTTGCTCTTCATGGCTTGCTCAGCCTGCTTTCTCATAGAAACCAGGACCACTAGCCCAGGGATAGCCCCACCCACAATGGTGTAGACATACCCCACCAATCACTACTTGCCCTATAATCTACCCCACCCCCTCTCTTTCCCTTTTGGTTTTCTGAGATAGCATTTCTCTGTGAAGCCCTGGCTGTCCAGGAACTCACTCTGTAGACCAGGGTCTGTCTTATCTGCTTTCTCATTGTGGTGATGAGACACAGGACCAAAGAGACTTACAGAAGAAAGCAGTAATAGACTTACGGTTTCAGAGCATGGGTCCTGCCCATCATGGTAGAGTCATGACAGCAGACAGGCACAGCACTGGAGCAGTGTGACACCGCCATCTGGACAATGCAGAAGGCTGATGAATAGGAATAGCTATTTATCAATTACACATTTGATATAAGGCTAATATCTAAAAGATTTAAAGAAGAAGAGGAGGAGGAGGAGGAGGAGAAAGAGGAAGAAGAAGAAGAGAAGGAGGAGGAAGATGAAGAAGAGGGAGAAGAAAAAGAAAAGAAAGAGGAAGAAGAAGAAGAACAACAACACCACCACCCTGGATATCAAAAAAAAAAAAAAAAAAAAAAAAAAAAAGCCCAATTTAAAAATAGGATACAGAGCTAAACAAAGACTTCTCAAAATATAAAACACAAATGGATGAGAAACAAAGAAATGTCCAATATCCTGCAGTCAGGGAAATGCAAATAAAAAACTACTTTGAGATTTTTATCTTGAACAGATTGGCCAGTATAAATCAGAGAGCTCTTACTGGCAAAGGTGTGGGGTAAGAAGAACACTCACCCATTGCTTGTGGAAGTGTAAGCTTGTGCAGTTGGGAATACATCTACCTCAAGATCCACCTGTAGTATTCTGATCCAACTGAGTAACCCAAACCCCCAAAGACAAATATGATATATAAGAGGATATCTTATATATGGATGCTAGCATTTAAGCCCTCAATAGATATGCTATTATCAGTACAGCCACAGAGATTACAGAGTATATTATAGTTATATAATATAAGTAAGAAACTAGGATGGGGTAGGGCCTTCCCAAGGAAGAGCAGATTAAGTATATAGTTCAAGAGAGGTGGGGGGCAGAGACTGACAGACAACACTTGTCTCGTTGAACATGGTGACGTCAAGTTAGTATCTAACTAGAGCCTTTGCCTGTACTGAATAGTATTCATGGTACTGGACGGTACTGTGCATGACACCAGAGGAGAAATGTAAATGACGGTCTAGCTACAAACCCTGCCGTCTACAGTGGTGATCTGCCTGCATAATACACTGGTGCAATAGTGGTCCAAAAGTTGTGGGAGTCACCAACCAGTCTAGAATTGGACTTAAGGCCCAGTCCGTGAGATGAGACTCATGCCTGAAGCTTTTGAGTGGCCAAGAACCCGAGCCTTGGTACACCATGGACCTAAGGGAAAAGCAATTGTTTTCGTAAGGGAACTTAGCAATAAAATGATTTCTGATGACTTCTGCTATACTCATAGACCAGTATCCTACTCAGCCATCATCAGAGAAACTTCCTCCTGTAGAAGGTGGGAACTAATCCAGAGACCCTTAACTGGGCAATGTGCTGAGACACTGGGAGACTCGGTCTTAAATGAGATATCTTCATCAAACCCCTGCCCTCAGGACTCAGGAAGACTCTAAGAGCTGGAGACGGTGTATGATACCGAGTAAACAGGACACAACAGGACTGACACATACATGAACTCACAGGGAATGTGGCAGCACGCTTACAGCCTACACAGGTTCAAACCAGATGAGGTCCCTGTACTAAGATGGAGAGATAGATATGAGCTCCCATCTGTAACCAAGAAGTTGTTTCCAATTGACAACTCCCTGCAAAGGAAAGAATAGTTTCTCCAAGGGAGTCTCTGGGTATATAAACCACACTTAAGGGTGGGCCCCACAGCCAGGGAAAGTGGTCAAAATGAAACTAACTCCAAGGAACACATTGCTTTCTTTGGGCTTTTGATCCCCTTACCAATCTTTGGCTTGTATATTATGGTTTCTGATCTTGTGTTTTTATGGATTTTGTGTGTATCTGCATGTGTATGTTTCTCATGTTCTTTCTTTGCTTCTTTTTGATTGTTTGTTCACTTAGTTTTATTCTTTTTTCAAAGAAAATTGGTTGTCTTACTAGAGACAGAGAGAGAAAGAAGGCATAGAGTTGGAAGGATGAGGAGGTAGGTTGGGAGGATCTGGGAGGAGATGAGGAAGAGTTTGTGATTGGAACATAATGGTTTTTTTTCCTTCAGTTTAAAACAACAACAACAGGGAAAACCAGTGACAAATTCCCATTTGTTTCCCCTTTAACACACAGAACTTATTTCCTAGTAAGATGCCTTTTATCCTGAAATTTTAGGGAGACTCTGGGTAGAAAAACCATCATCAACAATAACAACAAAAATGTCTAGGCATATGGTGTTATTTCTCTCCTTGATCTACCATTTTGCTCTGGCAATAAACCAAACCAAACCAAAAACCCCCTACTTTGTGTAATGTCTGGTGGCAAAGACACCTCCCTCTTACGTGTCTGTGAGGGTCCTGTCACAGGGAGTAGGGCTGAGGACAGCTCCCAAAGTTCTCAAAACCACTCTTTCTCTATAGTGGATACTCTGCTGCTTGATGACCACGCTTAGCTCTGTTTGGGGCGCAGCTCCTCCAGAAAGGGGGGCATCTCCAACCCTATGGACTTGGCTTGTTGGTTCACTGGATCCTAGCAGCAGCTCTGATTGCATCTCAGCCGGTCAGACAAAGAAATGAAGATTAGAGATTTAAGTAACTTTTCTAAGGTCTCTCAGATGACAAAGGCTAGCACCAAACCCAAGGTTAAGTCCTAATCCCATACCTCCTTGATTCTCTGTAGTACCCTGTCTCCATTGTTCTGCCCTTGATCACAAATGAGAACTCTTGGTGACAGTCATTGCTTCCTACGCATCCTTTTCTTCTCCTCTGGGGTTTACATCTCCTGCTTGGTTTATGTTAGAGGACAGAACAAGCTGTCTGGGGTATAGCAGGGAGTAGTAATCTTAGCCAGTTTTACTGGATTTGAGAAAATCATGGATTCCTTTACTCGATCCTGAGAGCGTCAATAACCTGGACAGCCTATATCAATTCTTAACTCCAGCCTAGAGTCACATACAGTCTTGAATTCCCTGTGGTCTCCACCCACTGAGGTGATGTCCACCATCTTATCCCATTCCAGTGATGAGGCATCTGTTCTTCTCAGTGTGAGTTCTTAGTGGCCCCACCCTAACTGAATCAGTTCCACACACAGCAGATTAGAAAGCTCATTGGGGCTAGAGGAAAATGCACATTGGTTTGTCTTCCCTGAGGGTACCACTTCCCAGACTCTGGAGTCAAATGGCTGGCCACTTTCTTTGACGGGATACTCGTGCAACACTAACCATAGTTTTCAAGTGCTCCTGTAAGTGTGTGTGCGTGTGTGTGTGTGTGTGTGTGTGTGTGTGTGTGTTTGAGAGGAGGGGGAAGGGAGGGAGGGAGAGAGAGGGAGAGAGAGAGGGGGGATGGGGAAGGGAGGAAGAGAGAAAGGGAGGGAGAGAGAAAGGGAGGGATG
The DNA here is from genome assembly GCF_963924665.1 of Micromys minutus. Lineage (NCBI taxonomy): Eukaryota > Metazoa > Chordata > Mammalia > Rodentia > Muridae > Micromys > Micromys minutus. Next base: position 4,026,451 of record NC_137973.1, on the reverse strand, counting down.
GAGGGAGGGAGGGAGAGAGAGAGAGAGAGAGAGAGAGAGAGAGAGAGAGAGAGAGAGAGAGGGAAGGGAGGGAGGGAGAGAGAGAGAGAGAGAGAGGGGGGGGATGGGGAAGGGAGGGAGAGAGAAAGGGAGGGAGGGAGGGAGAGAGAGAGAGAGAGAGAGAGAGGTACGGAAGGGAGGGAGGGAGGGAGGGAGGGAAGGAGAGAGAGGAGGGAGGGAGGGAGGAAGGGAGGGAAGGAGAGAAAGAGAGGCCCAACAACTCTGGTCCTGTGCAAAAGCAGCAAGTCTCTTAACTGTAGAGCAATGTCTTTAGGCCCCAGGCTAGACTTCCTAAAGATCTTTTTGTATCACGGAACCCTCCCCCACTCTGCCTCTCCCTCTCTCCTCAGCTTCTTTCTCCAAAACACTCATCTCCCTTTTGTCTTCTCTTCATCACACCAACAGAAAACACTCTGCGAATTGAATCTGCCTTGCTTGAGCCTTGTCTGGCCCATGGCTGGTGTTCAGGAAGCACCTCTTCACACGCTGGCCAGAATACAAAGAGCCTTGGGAGATGGTGCCAGTCTTAAGGTGTCGAGAAGACCGGTGGTTCCTGTTCCTCAGGTGTCAGAGATCCAAGTGCACAAGCCTCTAAAGAGGATTCCACCCTTCCTTCTCCGCCCTTGCAGTGCCCAGCACCCCTAGATTCAGTGGGGAATGCAAAGCCCCAGGCAGTCTGTTATCAGAGCTATTCGCCCCCGCCCACCCCCCGCCGAACATTTGACCTCCTGCAAACTCTTCACCCTCAGTTGAGCTGTATGCCCGGATTTCTTGCCCCCATTCCCAGAAATGAGCCTATCTTACATCCCTGCTGCTCAGCCCAATGCAGAGCAACTGTGAAGGATCTTATCTATATCTGATAAATAAATAAACGTCTGAGACTCCACATGTCAGCAAAGCCAGCCCTTCTGAATTCCATGGGCTGACTCCAGGGAACAAGGAGTTTATTTCCTCTTCTTGTGAGTAGTAATTTTTTTAAAACAAGTTTTTCAATTCTAAAATTAAAAGCTTCGTACATGGGGAATTTCAAAATATTCCATATGCTACAACACTCTTTCCAAAAAGATACAGCATGAGTTTTAGAGTAAAATTCACAAGAGTTTCATTTTCTAGCTACCTTCTTTTTGTAAATTAAACAAAAGATCATAAGAGTGTTTCAGATGTTGAAAACAAAGGCTGTGAAGATGGTTCAGTGGGTAAACGTGCTTGCTTTGAAGGCCCGACAACCTGAGTTCATTGCCTAGAACCCGTGTAATAAATCCAGATGCAGTGGTATGTGGTTGTAGTTGATTAATCCACCTAGAATCCTAGTGTCCAGACTCCCTGCCCAGCGTTGGCTTTCGGCAACTTTATTCACCAGACAAAGCCACCTGGGGTCAGGGACCCAGTGTCTTACATGCAGACGTGCGGGTTCCTGTGTGATTCTGGGAGCCGGATTAACAAAAGTAGCACTAGAACCAATGCACAACTGCAGCCCACATCTGAAATCTCAGCACTCCTAATAGGGAGCGTAGATTGGAGCATTCCCAAGAAGCTTGCTGGCCATCTAGCTGGGGTATACTGCAAGACACAAACAGTAAGAGTCCTTTGCTTCAATGATGTGGAAGGCACATGTAATCCTCTCAGTGTGTTGCTGAGTGTAGTTTGCAAGTATTCTGTGGAGAAGCATTGTATCTAAGTTCATCAGAGAAAGTGGTCTGGAGTTTCCTTCTGTGTATGTGAATCTTCATCTGGTTCTGGTGTTAGAACAATACCGGCTTTGTAGGATGAATTTGGTAATGTCCCTTTGCTTTCTGTTCTGTAGAACAAGGAGGATCGGTGTGGGGTCTTTGAAAGTCTGGTAGAATTCAATGTGATGCTGTCTTATTCTGGGCTTCTCTTTGAGGAAAAGGCACTTTTGATTGTAGCTTTTTTTCTCATTGCTTGTAATCCACCTGGTTAAGTTCCTTTTATCTTCTGGGTTTTATTTCAACAGGTGGCATGCATTTAGAAATTCTTCTACTTCTCTTATGTTAACTAGCTTTTAGCATGTAAGTTGTCATAGTCATTTTAAATAATGTTCCATATTTCACTGAACTCTGCCATATTGTCACCCTTCTGGTCTCTCATTTTGTCCATTTGTGTCTTCTCCCTTCTTTGGTTCAGATTGGCTAAGGGTTTGCCAATTCTTCCTAACATTTTCAAAGAACCAATGGTCCTGATTTGGGGTATTACTCTTTTTTTTTTAATGTTTTTTAACCCTGTATAGTCCTGGCTTTGTATAGCCCTGGCTGTACTGGAATGCACTGTGTAGACCAGGCCAGCCTTGAACGCACAGAGCTCTGCCTGCCTCTGCTCCCACGCGCTGTAATTAAGAGTGTGAGCTTCCACTGCCTTGCAGGTGTCACTCTTTGAATCTAGAGTAAAAGATTAATTTTCCATTATCTTTATTATGCTGTATTCTGTGTTAAAGATTGGCTGTTTGTCCCCCCCAGCACACACACCACACACACACCACACACACACACACACACCACACACACCACACACACACACACACCACACACACACACACACCACACACACATACACACCACACCACACCACACACACACACATACCACACACACCACACACACACACACCACACACACACACAGCACACACACACACACACACACCACACCACACACACATACACACCACACACACCACACACACACACACACCACACACACCACACACACACAAACACACACACACCACACACACACACACACACACACACCACACACACCACACACACACACACACACCACACCACACATACATACACACCACACACACCACACACACCACACACACCACACACACACACACACACACACACCACACACACACACATCACACACACCACACACACACACCACACACACACACACACAGCACACACACACACACCACACCACACCACACACACACACACACCACACACACCACACACACCACACACACACACCACACACACACACACACACCACACACATACACACCACACACACACACACACATCACACACACACCACACACACCACACACACACACACACACACACCACACACACCACACACACACACACACACCACACACACACACACACACACACCGGCATCTGGTGGTGGTTGTTTATTTAATATCTTTCTCATTTATTGGCATGATCACTTAAGGATGTTCCTATTAGGATGGCCTTGGCTGCACTCCACAGGTTCGGATAAGGTTCAGTTCATTCCCTTGTCTCTAGGAAATTTTAAAGTTCCCTCTGGTTTCTTAGATGACCCTTGTTTTTTTTTTTTTCTACAAAAATATCTTACTCTCTAAGAGTGTTTGTGCTTTCTGAAGTGTCTCCTACTGCTGACTTCTAGTTTCAGCCCGTTGTGTTCCGGTAGGACACACAGAACTGCCTTAAAGTGTTCTACTTGTTGAGATTTGCTTTGTGTCTTATGATATGATTGGTTTTAGAGAAGGTTCCTGTTCTGTTGAGAAACTGTGTTGTCTCTACCTGCTTGGGTGAAACATCATATATATCTCTGCCAAGTCCACTGAATCCTGATATATTTAGCTCTGAAGTTTCTTTGGCTTTAGCTTGAAAGGCTCCCTATTTAAACAGACAGCAGAGTCGTGAAGTCTCTTACTATCATTGCATCAGAACCTAATGTTTGTGGTTGTTTTTAGAAATTGCGGACTCTGGTATTCGGTTCACAAATGTAATGGTATATAACCACTATATCTTTTTGTTGAAGTGTTCGTTTTATTAATATCTGGCATCCCTTTTTACATCTTTTAATTAATTTTGGTTTGATGTTTGTTGTGTCTGGTGTAAGGATAGCCATACTTGGTTGTATACATTGTCCATTTGCTTGGTAGTTTGTTTTCCACCCTTGATAGAAAATTTTCGGGTATCTGTGACATGTAGGTGTGTTTCTTGGAGACAATACATAGTTGGGTCTTTTTATAAATAAAGTTAAATTTGTGTGTGTGTGTTTTGCTTGCTTGCGTGTCTGTGTACCAGGTGCATGCCTAGTAACCTCAGAGGCCAGAAGACAGATTCACTGCAACTGGACTTAAAAACAGTTGTAAGATTTAAAAAAAATTTTAAAGATTTATTTACTATATATGAATACACTATAGCTGTTTTCAGACACACCAGAAGAGGGCATCAGGTTCCAGTTGTGAGCCACCATGTCATTGCTGGGAATTGAACTCAGGACTTCCGAAAGTGTAGTGAGTGTTCTTAACCACTGAGTCAATCTCCAGTCCCCAGCTGGTGAGCCTTCATGTGGGTGTTGGGGATCAAACCCAGATCCTCTGGAAGAGCAGGGAGTGCTCTTAATCACTGGGCCATCTCTTCATCCCTGGTTCTTATTTTGTGGCTATTCTTTGCTTTTCTAAATCCAGTCTGTTAGTCTGTTTCCTTTTCCCTTTTGTGGTGAGTTGAGGCCATGTAAATTTAAGACTATTACAGAAAGGTTGGTATTTCCTACGTTTGTTAGATGGTGATATTTTCCTTCTCTCATATCAGCTTTGAGGGGTTTCTGAGTTGCTAAGTTGGACACATTGTTTCTTTCCCAGGTCTAGTTTGTTTATCTGTTGTATTCTCGGTCTTCCTCGCTGCAAAGGATCAGGGGAGCTGTCTGTGATGTGGGCCTGCCATGAATTACCTTAACTTGTATGTTTTTTTTAAAAAAAAATACCCTTATTTATCCATCAATTTTAATAAAATAAAAATAAAATTAACTAATGAAAGTTATTCAGAGCACAGCATTCTTGGTTCACAGTTACATACTTTCAGAGCTTACAGTCATTCCATGTTCTCTGACTTTGGGGGCTGCTACAGAGAAGTCTGGGGCAATTCTGACTATTTTGTCCTTTATATATGAGTTTGTATTTTTCTTTTTCTGCTTTCAGGATTATTTCTTTACTTTGTATATTTGAAATTCTGGCTACACTATGTGGTGGAGAGTTTCTCCTCTGGTCATGTTTGTTTGGAGTTCTATGGGCCTCATGTTTGGATGCTGTACTGGCTGGTTTTGTGTCAACTTGACACAAGCTGGAGTTATCACAGAGAAATAAGCCTCCCTTAAGGAAATGCCTCCATGAGATCCAGCTGTAAGGCATTTTCTCAACTAGTGATCAAGGAGGGAGGGCCCAGCCCATTGTGGGTGGAGCCATCGCTGGCCCAGCCCATTGTGGGTGGTGCCATCCCTGGCCCAGCCCATTGTGGGTGGAGCCATCCCTGGGCTGGTAGACCTGGGTTCTATAAGAAAGCAGGCTGAGCAAGCCAGGGGAAGCAAGCCAGTAAGTGACATCCCTCCATGGCCTCTGCGTCAGCTCCTGCTTCCTGAGCTGCTTGAGTTCCAGTCCTGACTTCCTTTGCTGATGAACAACAATGTGGAAGTGTAAGCTGAATAAACCCTTTCCTCCCCAGCTTGCTTCTTGGTCATGATGTTTGCGCAGGAATAGATACCCTAAGACAGATGCCTATTTTTTTTTTCTGTAGATTTGGGGATTTTTCTGCTATAGTTTCATTAAACTGTCTTAGTTAGGGTTTCTTTGCTGTGGAGAGACACCATGATCAAGGCAACTGTTATAAAGGCAAAATTTAATTGGGGCTGGCTTATAGTTTCTGAGGTGCAGTCCATGATCATCATGGAGGGAATCATAGAAGTGTGCAGGCAGACATGATGCTGGAGGAATAGAGAGCTTTACATCTTGAGTCAAAGGCAGCCAGGAAGAGACTGACTTCTGCAGGCAGCCAGAGGAGTCTCTTCCACACTGGGTGGAACTTGAACATAAGACCTGAGTCCACTCCCACAGTGATGCTCTTCCTCCAACAAGGCTACACCCGTATCAACAAGGCCACACCCACACCAACCAGGCCACACCCACACCAACAAGGCCACACCCACACCAACCAGGTCACACCCACACCAACAAGGCCACACCCACACCAACAAGGCCACACCTCCTAATAGTGCCACTTCCCGAAGGCCAAGCATATTCAAACCACCACATAGTCTATCATTCTATTTGATCTTTACCTCCGTTCCTCCCTTTACACAATGAATTCTCAGTTCTGGCCTCTTGGTAAACATGTGCTTCCCGGAAGTCCACAAGTGTCCTTCATCGTCTCTCCTTGGGACAACCTCTCTACCCTTTCCTCCATCCACCGACTGGTAGTTATTGCCAGACAGAGCAGGGCACCACCGTCCACCAGTATCCGAGCCCCCAAGACTTGCTCGGGATTTCAATCTTAGTGCTTGAAGAATGTGTGTGGGTGGATGAAGCCAGATGGGGTGGACGACCGGTCCTCACAGTAGCCGCCCCGTGTGTTTATTCCACAGCAACATCTGCTTTTTTTTGTTTGTTTGTTTGTTTTTTGCTTTTTTTGTTTTTTGTTTGTTTGTTTGTTTTGGTTTTTTGTTTTTTATTCATCTCTGATGTGAAAGTTTGAAGGTGGCAAGCTTGTGGTCCAACCTCCAGTCTGAGGTACTGCTTCCTGACTGACTTGCCCTTTTCTTTGTCCTTCTGAGTACAAAGGCTAATCTCTTGCTGTGACCTCCTGGTAACACTGGTCTCAGGGGCTTGAAAGCCTTTATTCGGGGGTCGCCTTTGGACATGCAGCATAGACTGGGTGTACATTTAGACAGAACCTAGGTTACACAGGAGCTTAGCACTGCTTACAAAGTCCATAGTAGGGTTTCCCTCTGCTTGGCCAACACTGGGCTTTTCTCTCACAGATCTGGAATGACGGAGGTGATAAAATCTTACTCTGCATTTGTGATGAGTCATTACTCTTCCATTAGGGTTACTCTCCTTCTCTGTATGCATTGCCAGTTCCCGATGTAAAGAAAACTAGTAAGAAAACAACTATACACAGAAAACAAACTCCACGTCTTTCCGTTGAGACATTACCTTCCTTGTCCAAACTCTCCTGAAACCCACCATGATTTCCCGTCTCAACTCCTCTTGCTTCTAACACAATTCGGACTTGGTTTCTGCCCTCAGAGGTCCACTGAATGAATGAAACCAGGATTGCATAATTTAGTGCTGACTTCCTCGTTGCTAAACTGAATGGACAGTTTCCAGTCCTCGCTTGACATCACTGGCATTTCTCACTCATGACTACTTCCTCAACCTGGAGAAGGCTTTCGTGTGAAATGTGTGAAGCTGTTTTCTGCCCTGGTTTCCATTCTACTTTATCTCCTCCTCAAAACGTCTCCTTTGATCGTTGATGCAGAGATCTGCAACAGTTCAGTTCTCCTATCCTGTGAGATACTATCCCCAGCCCCCACAACCTGTCCCTGTACTTTATGGCCATCTGAGCCCTGCCCCTATTTTAGTGACCATCTTTTGTTGAATATTCCTTATTGAACAACTCTAAAACTCTTATACTTGGTGTCTATGATCTAACCTTTCTTGGAGATGGGCATCTCCAAAGCATGATCAGAACTTCCTTTCAGTTCAGTTTAAATGTTTGTTTTGTTTTGGTTGTTCGTTTGAGACAGAGTTTCTCTATGTATCAGAGTCCTGGCTGTCCTGGACTGGCTTTGTAAACCAGGCTGGCCTTGAACTCACAGACACCCACTTGCCTCTGCTTCCCTAGTGCTGGGATTAAAGGCATGCCCCACGATGCCTGGCCTGAAATTTTTTTTTTTTTGGTCTTAAAACTAGTGATTGCAGTAAATGGTGTCACTATATAAGAAGCTGCATAAGGCAGAAAAAATAAATCCTTTTTCATTCCCATTTCCCCACTTTTTCTTTGACCTCTGTAGTAAAACCTTGTACTGGTGCCTAGCATGTAAGGTATCTGCCCAAAGTGTGGGGGAATGAACTGCGGGGCTTGCAAACATCAGGCCTCTTAATTCAAGTCTGAAACTTGATGCCATTCTACAGTTCAAAGCTTCTGACTCCCTTTTCATTTACACGAGGGGTCCATGACCTTTGTATTCAATCATCTATGATTTTACATGCTCCATTCTGACATGTTACATAAGCTTCCACTTCCTGCCATCCCTCCTCCTTCAGCCTGTCCCACCCAGGGAAGCAAGAGAGAGAAACTGAGACTTATAGCTGGAACCGCCTTGCTGAGCGGGTGTGAATAACAATGAACTGGGGCGGTGGTGACGGAAAGGCGGGGTTTCCTCTGCGGGGGAGGAGACTCTGCAAGGCCCTTCCCCTGATCGCCCTCACTGGGAACCTCCTCTCCTCTCCTGCTGCTGTGATCGGCTGCCTCTCTGAACATAGCTCAGATATTTGAGTGCCTTTCACCAGCGGGCATTGTGCTAAGCGCTGGGTACTTCATCTCATGGGGTTGCCAGAACTCAAGGGGCTAGGCTCCATTTTAATCTCCCTTTCACAGAACAGGAAATTAGACTTCACTAAAGACATTCAGCTGGAGTTGTTTGGTTAATGATCAGGTCAAACCATTCTGCCCTGCGCCCAAGCTCAGATCCGGTATGGTTACAAACACTGATGTATCGATATTTCTTTCTTGCAGACCCACGTGCTTTGAGTGCATGGTCTCTAGAGACCTGATAAAAGGCCTGGAAACAGTCGCAGATATACCAGTAAGATCCGGATCTGGTACCAGTTTGCAGAATCCGAAGCCATACCTTTAAATCTTAGCCTGCTAAGATGTAAAAGAGAGGCATTAAGCTGTTATCCTCTAAAGAGTCTGTGCCTTTAGCACTGGCTGTCCTCCCACAGTGCAGTGTCCCCTAGCTTGCTGTCAAGCAACCTGAAGGACAGAAGGACAACAGAAGCTCTGTTCTCCACGGCTGCCTAGCGCTTGAGGCCCTTGAGGCCCTTCCGCTGTCCTGGATGCTGCCCTCTCCTCACGCACGCGCACGTGCTAGAAGCCCACCCCGTGGCCTTCCATCTGGCCTCAGCATGGTCTGAGAAAGTCATCGCTCCCAGCAGGGATACGGTTCATCCTGCCAAGAACCCTCAGGCTCTTGAGGGAGGCGCCCGCACTCGTTAGCAAGGCCAGAGCCTCTGTTTGGCCTCTGGGAAAGGCTCCCGTGCTTAGAGCATGCTCCCCTCCTCCACACAGCTGTGCTGGACCACTGAACGTGCAGGGCGGCACAGAGAGGCCTTGCCTTCCCATCCCGGAGGCAAACGTTTTCCAGGCCTCAAGGCACAGCCTGGGAAGAGAGCGGAGCCAAGGACCCTGCTGTCTCAGAAAGCTAGAAAGAGTTTCCTCTCAAAACCGATACTGCTGATTAAAACGAATACTTCTAAGGTCACCAAAGACATTTCTCCAGGCTGGGGATCGCTAATGGAGGCAGGGACTTCTGATAACCTCATGCTAAGTCCCTGAAAAGTGTCTGTCTGCAGGGTGGCAGACCCTTCATTACTGCTTGGAGGTGAGTGTGAAAATCCTGGAACATTTTACAATTTTAATTTAATTTTATTTTTATTTTGCTTTTTTTTTTTTTTCAGTGTCTGAAACAGGCCAGGTGACAAGAGAGGAGAGAGAGAGAGAGAGAGAGAGAGAGAGAGAGAGTCATCTTTTTCCTCTTATTGGGCCAGCTTGTTGCCTACCCACTCGAAGAGTCCCTGTGCAAAACTGAAGCATTTTATTTGTTGAACTAGGGAAGGAAAAAGATGCTACCTGAAAAGTTTCCTAAATAGTAACAATAAATGAGGTATCAACGTTCTGAATTTGTGCTTCTTGGTATCACGGACTCTCCCTCCCCTAATGAATCCCACATTGTGGGTGGGCTGTTTCTGGGACGGAGTCCCCAGAGACACAGGCCTGCAGATTTGTCCTTGATTGTGTTCTGTTGTGACTCCAACTATTTCGTCTTTAAACAGACCCTTTCACCCAATGGTAAGTTTGAAAAAGAATAAGACCCCGGGAACACCGTTGCTCTGGGCAGAATGGACCCCAGCCTGAGCTTTCTTCTGTCAACAGATGAGCAGAGAGCTTCCTACACACAGGGGGAGGAGCATTCTAGAAAGACTGAGAGCAGCTCGGGACGTCTTTTTGAACAGCAAATTCATTTCTCATTACCCCCCTTACTTTGATCTGGTTTAACTAATTTCATTTTCTTCCTAAGTCCTAAAATATCTGGAAAAAGAGACACAAAGTAAATTTAAAACTGAAATGAGGCACAATACATTCATCTTCTGAAGGCTTGCTTATGTGAGCGTTTAACACTTTTGTGTGTTCATGAGGGGTGTGTGCATACAAAAGCCACAACCCCCAAAAACTTCACCAGAAAGGAAGGTGGAAAATCTTCACTTAATATGTCATTTCTAAGATTTCCTAGGTCAGAGTAAGGGCTGGTGTGAGGGTTCGTGAGAGGCAAGGGTTGGAAGCTTCCGATAGATATGCCTCATCCATGACTAACTGTTCCATCAACGAGGGAAAGTCATCCTTGCCTTGTGCCAAGGTTACAAGGAACTGGCTGCCGTGGCAAGAAGCCTTTACCCACAGCGTCATAGAGCCGGGCTCAGCCTTAGACATCCACCAGCCATTCGAGAGGCAAGCAACATGGTGGTTTCCGGAAGAGGAAGGCAGAATCCAGAGGCTCTGCCTCGGCACAGACCCCAGTCTCTGTATCACCCGCATGTCAGCAATTCTAGTCATGTGAGAGAAGATCCCCAGATTACCTTTATGCTTGCTTTGTTTTCCACACGTAGGACTTCCTGTTCAAATGGATGCAAACCCAGGAACACTTTGGGGGGATTATAAAGTAGGGGTTATCTACAGGCACCCAGGGGCCAACTCCACAAATGGTCCTAATTCTGCCTGAAGCACACAGCACATCTCAAAAGTGGGTTAGTGATTCCTAGACCTAGTCCTTTCATCGGCCTCATGCTTTTCATCCAAAGCGACCAAATCCAGGGCTAGAAACTAGGAACCCTGGCTTGTGAGGTGATCTGGTCTCATAGGAGAGGACTATCAGTAATCTACCGTGGATCTTCTATGAGAGTTCATTTTTACATTTAAAAAGTGAGATCTCACTGTATGAGAGCTTTTCTTTTTGGTAATATAGTAAAAGAGAAAGTTCCGGAAGTGGCAACTTAATTTGTATCTAATTTCAGCAAAGTAACTGCAGACGGCTCCCAGCCTGAATGAGCAGCGAGGTGAGGCTCCCAGCCTGCTTCTTTCAGTAGCTCCCTCGGGATGAATGCTAGCTATTTTCAGTTGCATGTGGGAAAGCCATGGGCGCTGCCAAGCTGTGGCAAGTTGGCATCGTGTGTGATCTGCCAACCAGATTCTTCTCTTACCGCAGTTGGCATGTGACCTCACTTTTTCCTTTACTCACTTTGGGGTCCTGCTTCTTTCTCTGGCCTTCCTCTACCCACACACGCCCCCCCCCTTTTGGATATTTCATAATAGCAATGTGAGTAGTAAGTGGGCTGAATAAAATCCTTAGTAAGATATGTGAAATGTAGCACATCGCTCCTGAGGGCTCACAGGGGCCAGTGTGTAGCCATCAACAAACACTAGCTGATACGCTGTGAGATCGTAAATCTCTCTTCATAGTTTCTTCAGCATGGAGCGAGGATGAGATGAGACCTTAAATGGCCCCTGTACATGGGTGGTATAGCCCTCCAGCCTCTAATATGCCCCTGGAAGCCACATTTCACCAATATCCACCCTGGTACAGCTTCGTCTTGAATGGGATGCCCTACTGGGTGATGTGAGCTATCATATGGATGGAGCCATGTAAGAAACTGATGTTTATTATCAAGCACACATGGTTGGGCAGGAAGGTGATCCTCACTCAAGAGGGTGGTAAGTTGACTTTTGTCCTGACGCCTCATCCTGAGCCAGATGATCACTAATCAAGAGCTGGATTCACGAGATAATCTTGTATACCATGAGATAATGGCTCTTCAGTTTGGGGGTGATTTGTAACAACAGACAATACAGGGTAGGCCCCCCAAAAATGATCGGATATTGAGCCCACCAGAACTCGAATCTCACCTGCCTCAGACTCTGTATTAGCCCCCACGACTCCTTTTGGCCATGCCTTTTCCTCAGATGTCTTTATAGGAGTCTTTCTTCTGTCTTAAATGAACAGCGTGTTTCTCTTCTCCAGAGAATAGATTCTGTCTTGGCACCTGGCTCAAATGTGGGGGTCACTACTCTGTCCCCACTGGGGTCTTAATGGCACTTTGCCTCTGCCTACACTGAGCGCAGCTGCCTACACTTCCTGTTTTATTGTTCGGTGCCTAGTCCCTATTGTATTATTGCCACAAAGTACTTGGGTCGGGTACCTTAAAAAGAAAGAAATTGGTTTTTCTCACAGTTTGAGAGGTTCAAGAGCATCGTACTAACATCAGAACATGGCAAACCACATCGACAGCATTGCTTTTGACAGCCTGCAATTCCTGGAGGGCAGACAACCACATCAGCTCTCACGCCCTGCTTCCTAGTACACACCATGCTAGGACACCATTCCTGGGATAGATCAGTGATCATTTTCCAAGAGCAGGGATGCTAGGTAGAAGGGGGCACCAAGTGACTAGCTCCACACTCATGCAGTGAGCTTGAAGCATCCGGGGGCAGCCTCCTTTGGTGAACTGGACAGTTCATCATTTGAACGCTGACCTTGAGTTGGCTGAGGGGCTTATAAAAACCTCTCAGTCTGATGCCGGCCCCTCAGTTAAGGTTTGACGGTCTGGACTTCTACAGTCTAACCTTGCAGCTGAAATAGCCCAGGCATTACACACACTCCTGCTCTTCATTTTTAGAGAGAGCTTGAAAGAAAATATGACGGCATCCGTAGGAACCAGCTCAGTGAAGGTGTTCGGGCACAGACTGAAAGCGGCGAGGCTGAGTCTGTATCTCAGATGAGCTCCGACAAGAGCTCACTGGAAGGTTATTGATAGAACATATAGGTGTGACCCATTACCTGCCAGTTCTATCACTCAACATTGGTTCTTTTCCTAGTGCACGCCCGTCTGTACTAAACAGCTTCCAAACCAAGTTGACCACGCTTGCTACCCTTTCCAGGCCTTTCTCCAGAGCAGTCAGGGCAATCTTTCTCAAACTTATTTCCTGTCTAGTTCAGCACACTCTGAGTATATCAACCTGTATATATACAGCCTGGTACATCCTCTTACCTTCTTTGCTGTCTACCTGTGGTTACACTTATGTCTTTCACAGCCTTGAGGACACAGGTCCTGTCCCATTCCAGAGGATAAAGTGGTCTTTGGGGCCTAAATAATCCTCTTGTTCCTCCAGATTTCATTTTACTTATTCCTTAAAGACGTTCCAGGCGCCTCCTATTAAGTCAATCCACCCTTCTCACCACACACACTCACCCATTGGAGTGTCATGTTAATTTGTGTGGGCATTTGACCAAGATCATTTTTTCTATTTGATAATCCCAAAAAGGCAAGGGCCACAGGGGTCTTAGACAACTCTGTATTTTGTACATAGTATGACCTGGTAAAAAGCAGACAGTTCATTAATAGTTGTTGAATGAATGAATTTCATGTGCTATTGAGGACACATAGAGTAACAATAAAAATGCAGAATCAGTGAAAGTTTAATGGAACTGTCCTGGTTAGATTTTTGGGAAGAGAAACATCAGTTTAGGAAATGGCTTTATATGCAGGCAAGTCTGTAGGGCATTTTCTTGATTGATGATTGATGTGGGAGGGCCCAGCTCACTGTGGCATTACCATCTAAGCAGGTGGTCCTGGGGTTTATAGGAAGCTGACTAAGGAAGCCAGAAGCAAACTAGTTAGCAGCATTCCCGCAAGGCTTCTGCTTCAGTTCCTGCCTCCAAGTTCCTGTCTTGATTTCCTGTTCTGACTTCCCTTGTGATGGATGGGTGGTGACATGGAAGTGCAAGTCAAATACATCCTTTCTTCCCGGGGTTACTTATTTCATTGTCACCATCTCCTCCTCCCCCACCTCCTCCCCTTCTTCTTCCTCCTCCTCCCCCTCCTCTCTCTCCATCTTCCTTCTTCTCTTCCTCCTCCTCTTCTTCCTCCTCCTACCCCTCCTCTTCTCTTCTTCCTCCCCCTTCTTCTTCTCCCTCTCCTTCCCATCCTCTTCTCCTCTCCCTCCTCTTCCTCCTCCTCCTCCTCTTCCTCCTCCTCTTCTTCCTCCTCCACTTCCGTTTCTTCAATCACAGCAATTGAAAGTAAAGCTGGGACCTGGAGGCTGTGGTAGTATAAGTGAGAACGGCCCCATGGGCTCGTATATTTGAAAACATTGCCCAGTTGGTAGACTTGTTGGGGAAGAATTAGGAAATGCATCCTTCACAGAGAAGGTGTGTCACTAGGAACAGCTTTGAGGTTTCAAAAAAAACCAGGGCCATTCTAAGTCTTATCTCTTTTTCTGCCTGCTACCTACCTATGGATCAGAATGTGAGTTCTCAACTCCTTCTCCTGTCTGTCTGCCTGTCTGTCTGCCTGTCTGCCATGCTTCCTACCTTGACGCTCACGGACTCTAACCCTGAAAATGTAAAACCCAAATAAAAATGGTTTCTTTAGTACGTGGTCTCAGTCATGGTATTTTACCCCAGCAATAGGAGAGTAACTAAGACACAGGATAATTAGAAGAACGCAACACTAAAACTGTAAGCAGAGGTTAAGTTCAAAATGTGAGGAAGGAAACACTTTTACCCTTAGAAAAAACTCCCATTGACCGAGGCTACAACAGCCTTAGGGCAAACCAGTGATTTCAGGCCAACTCTTCATCTCTGCTTTCGCTCTCCACCTCCTGACCGAGTTCACCAGGCTCACACATGGAGGGGAGAAGGGCTGAGTGGGAGCGGGTCTCAGGCCCCCTTTCTCAGATCCTTCATCCCACAGAGCACCTGCTCTTGCCCACAGCACGGCCCTTGTCTGGAGAGAAAGGCACGTGCTGACCGCCATTGCTGTTCCTGGCTCTGTTGGCATGGTGTGGCACCTAGCAGAGGGGGTGTAATTTCCTCCAAGCGTGGAAGATGGGACAATACCGATCTGGACTCCCCTCTCTCTTTGTGACCCACTTCTGGATTGCCATCTCTCTCAGCAGTTTTATAATGGCAAATTCTCTCTTATTAAAGTAGCTCACATCTAAAAGTATAGTGCTGGCTAATTGGTCTCGGTTCCCAACTCTATTTCCGAGGGAGCCGGAGAGGAAGAGAGAAGATGACCATTCACCCAGAGTGAGTGTCAGGGTGAACACAACACCCCAGGCCCAGGAAGCAGGCCATCTTGTCCGGACTCTGTGCAGGCATCCTCCTGCATCAGATGTCTCCCTGTCAAGCTTGCACCGACTCCCCCCTCTCTGCATTAATTCTTGCAAAGAGCCAGGAGTCTAGAACATAGATCTTGTTTTCCTCCCGACAGCTGGGACACAGAGCGCATTGAAGTGCTTATCCTTCCTTTTAGGTCTTTCTGGGGATCAGCAATGCCGAAAATGGGATTCAAGAAGAAAGTAAAAACCAAAGTGAGGCTTGAAATGAGCCAAGCAGTGCAGAGGGCTGGAAGGGCGGAGGGCCACCGGAAGCGGAGCATGCAGAATGTTATCTAAGGGAGCTCGCAGGCGGGACTGGCCGCCGCTTAGCAACGTGCACAAAGAACACTCCGACGTGGGGAGGGATGAAAATACTCGGTGACATCAGAGGCTCGTAGCTCGGCTGGGCCATTCTAGAGGTGTGTGGTGTCAGGACGGCCTGTGCTGGCCTCATTTATCTACCTGAGTCATTTGAACAAAGCACTCACTGGCTTAGCTTTGTTGTGACTAGAATTTGGAACCAGTCCCCTGGCTTTGTCCCCGTGGTTTTTGCTTCTGCAGCACAGCGTGGGTATGTAGGGACGCAGACTGAGTCCTGTGGCAACCAAGGATAGACTGTTCCTTCTCTGGGCCACAGGCTTCCCTAGGAAGGAGCCGTGGCCAAGTGTTTGTGTATCTCCAGAACCAAGTATAGCGTCTGGCAGCCAGCAGGTTCTCGTGAATAAATGACAAACCACGGAGACATATTCTGGGAAACACAGGGCTTTTGTGGTAGCAGCATGTTCAACAGCAGAGCACTGTGTTGTGGGACTCTTTAATCTGTGGACGCTAAGAATCATTTTTCACGTCCTGGGAAAAGTGTCTGGCACTGATTTCACGTGGGAAAAGTGCCCTGCCCTGGGGATTAGGGTTGCCACAGGCAGACGAAAGACCTCAGAAAAACACACTAACACGGAGGCTGCAGAATATTCGGCAAGCCGGCATTCTTATTCCCCGAGCAAAGAAGAGGCCATGCTTTAAAACAAGGGCTGCAGAAGCTCCCAAGAATTGCCTTCCTTCAGACTTCCTAGGACACCCTCGGCGAACTCCCACCTATTCCTCAGCCTTTCCGCTAGGGGGCAGACGGAGGCCGGAGAACATCCCAGGCAGGCGGCCAGTCTCACATCAACAGGCTAGGCGGTGCCCTGCAGCCGAGGCTGTGCTCTCTTCTGGCCTGTCACAGCCTAATCGATACTGTATGGTGTGCCTGTGACATCAGACACCAAAAAGTATGATAGCCAAACTGTACGGTTCAGAATGAGTGTTAATAAATAGGATTTTAATAAAAGGAGGGAAAAAAAAAAAGAAAGATTCCTGATATTTCTCTTACCGTGTGTGGTTTGGGGGATCTTTCATTATCCTGAACAATTAGGATGTATCTGAATTCTGTGACTTCTAATTGGAAAACTGCCTCATTCTTGACTCTTTCTTTAAGACAGCAACGTGGTTTCCATACAAGTCACTGTTTGCTTCGGAGGCCTTTGTGTATCAACACACAGAAGGAAACATTTCAAGGGAGATTTATTTTTTAATAGCTCCCACATGCCTTAAAAAGTCATTTCCTCCTAAGACATTCAGGGCAACTGGGGCCCCTTAATTGGCTTAATATTTTATTCTTAATTCTCAAGGGTCAAGGGAGAAAAAAAAACACAACTATCTTCCTGTTCCTATTATCCTCTCATAAGTAGTCGGGTGCAAAGGCTTGGTTCTAAAAGAAACTACAGTGAGCCTAAAGGAATAAACATTTGTCAGGCCAGATCCCAGACTCGAAGATCACTGCAGATGTGAGTCACTCAGACGACATCGGAGGGTCTGAAGGTTGCTCTCCAGTTTACTGAGGGCACCGCCATGTTTGCTAGCATTGATGGGAATGGCTGTCAAAACAACGTTTTGTGGCTTTTGATAGATCGTATCTCTAATTGTGCTGAGAAAAAGTAGGCAAATGTTCAGGGAAGGATTAGCCTGTCCTTAAAACTTGGGTTTCTGGTGGAATCCAAATTCTTATGCAAAGCAGTTCAAGTCATAGACTGTTTTTGAATGCTCTCCCTGATTTCCTGCTGATATTGTCACAACTCAGAAATAGCCTGTAAAGACCGAGCCCACATCAAGCTGCTTTCATGGTTGGCAAAATGATCTTAAGAATTACCTAAAAATGTGCTGTTTTTAAATGATTTGTTTGTCTCAAGTGATTTGGTTTTCAATTAAAATAAAATAAACAGGCTTGGATATATTTGGACACAGGCTTTGCTGTGGCTTCCAGCTTCCTTTGTTTAAAGGTGTGGAGAAGAAGACGTTCATCTGATTGGGTATTCAGGCTTACAAAGAAAGTAATTACAGGGCCAGAGAGAGGACTCACCCTCCTCCATCTAAATTCTCTTCCACACGTCAACATGGTTTCACCTTGATTGTGTCTAGATGCAAGTAAAGGACACTGATGTAATTCGGATAAAGCAATCTTTCAAACACTCCAAGGAATCCAGAGTCAGAGATGACAGGACTGAGGACGAAAGCCTGGGGGGGGGGGGTCACAGATTCTCCTGTTCTCACCAAGGATGTGTTTTCCCTTCCTATTGAGCTAAGATATTTTTGTCTTCTTTCCAGGGAACATTTGGTTGCCCGGTCCTCTGGAAAACGCCCAAATGCTGGCTTCCCCCCCCCCCCTGCTGCCTCTCTCTCCCTCCCTCCCTTCCTCCCTCCCTCTAACCCCTTCTGGTTTTTGAGCCTTCCCACATTTGCACCAAGGCAGTCTCTGTGGTCAGTGAGGTGACCTCCAACCTTCCTCCATTCTCGGAGGGCAGAGGCCCTCCCTTCTGCCCCTGACAAAGCACTTTCAGTCAACTCTTGGGTTTCTTCATGGTTGATTAAACTGTCTGTGTTTATTCAGGACCCTTCTCCTCTTTCTGTGTCCGGCCGCTGACCTTTCTGTTGCTTCATTGTCAGAGGAGAAAGCTCACAGGGCGGTCAGTTCGAATGCTTGTTAGTGGCTCTGGAGAACAGCTAGGTCACCGAAATTATTAGCACATCTTCAAAGCCAGGGGCTTGTCACCTGGCTTGCTGCTGTTGCCGGAAGAAGACAGAGGCACCGGAAGAGAGAGAAAGAAGAATTAGGTAGCTTGTGAGTAAGCGTTGCTGGCTCCTTCCGGAACCTAACGATGGCGATCATCTTGTCATAAGTGTCCCCTCGGCTTCTGTCGTGTGAGGTTCTGAATGATGGTTGGTCAGACTTCTGTCGATTGGAAACAGGAGTGAAAAAGAAAGCGATGCTCAAAGAGTTTTGTTGAGTTGCCAAAGGCCAGCCAGGAAGGACACTTTGAGGCGGAACTCCCTGCCTGCTGTAGTCCCCTCCCACCCACCCATGGAAATTCTTGTCAGTAGAATGGCTGACCCCTACTGCAACCCTGCCCTGGGCTCCTGGGCACGCTCCGGCCCCAGCAGGGCGGTCAGCTGGCTAAAGCCGGATCTTCATGTGGTTCCACCCCATGGGAGCATCCTGTCTTCTTCTAAACACTGTGACCAGCACCTGCCGTACCTCTCTCTCCAAAAGGCACTTTTGCATTCTGCTCCTTTGTGCGTGGATTTCGTCATCCTGGCTTGGCCGCCCTCACCCAGAGCGTGAGAATATGCCGTCTTCATCTTCCCATGCCTGGAGGGAGACGTTCTCCCAGCCTTTCTCTTACATTCCTTTAGTGCCACCTAGTCCCCTGTGATAAGTTTACCTCCCCCCACATTGACCCTCATAATGCCCAGCTCCTGGTGTGAACGGGGCTTGGGTCCGTTTACTTCTCCTTTTACTTATGTGTCTACATTACCTCGCTACCTCTGCCTCGCCATTGCTGCCTATCGTAGGGGGTCAGCTCTCAGGGCACTGGAAGTGACACAGAGAGGCTAGGTACCCAGTGGACTTCAGACTAGTCAAAGGGAACCCCTAGGACTGGTTTACTGCTCTTGTCACCATTATCAACTTTAGGCTGGCCTCAAGCTTTCTATGTGAGCCCAGCCTTATCTCGAACCCCTGGCTCTCCTGCTTCTGCCTTTTCTGTGCTGGGATTACAGACGAGTCCCTCAGTTTTTCCTGGCTAATAAATTAAGTGTTGATGGCCGAGGACTCCGTGCAGTTTTTCAGGTTACTCTTGCTCTGCTTTGGTTATTTCTGGTTAGTCAGCAACAGCTGGGCTGCTGAGGGGACAGGCATGCTTTAGGCAAGGCTTCCTGACTCCAGCTCTTTGACACTGGGAGTCTGTGCTGCCTTTGGTAGGTTTACAACATTCCTTATCTCTAGCTTCTAAATTCCAGTAGCAGGCCCCATCTGTGGCAGCCGAAACCTGCTCTAGTGGTTGCCAGGAGTCTCTAGAGTCCAAGTGGGGACAGACTGATGGCCTCTGGAGATGCAGTTGGAAGCTACAGCCATGTAGTGTGTGTCTGTGTGCGTCTCTGTGTGTGTGCGTGTGTGTGTGTGTGTGTGTGTGTGTGTGTGTGTGTGTGTGTGTGTGTATGTGTCTGTGGCAGGGTGGGGAAGGGGAGGTGACCCTCAGAACCAGAGGGCTTTCTTCCTCTCTAGGAGAATTTCATTTTAGACATTTATTCATTTGTGTGTGGAGGTCAGAAGACAACCTGTGGGAGTCATTTGTCTTTTCCTGTCACTGGTCTGTAGGACTGAACTCTAGACTTCATGCTTGGCAGCAAGCACCCTTACCCACTGAGCCATTTTGCCTAATCAGTTTTGTTTTTAATGTAACCAGTATGATGCTCTGTCCTAGTCAATGGGGAGAACGTCTCTCTAACTAGACTGAAACTATATAGTATTTTAGCATTCTGCTTTAATTTTCCTCCTGGGGCCATTTTTTTTTTAAGTTGCGGATCCTGGGACGGATCCTTCTTCTGGAAGGATGAACTTGTCTTGTTTCAGGAACCATGTGACTTACTGAAAAGTGTACCAGGAACAGGATGAACCTTGGGAAGAGGAAACAGCTGGGCAACTCCTGTGTTGAGGATAATATGTGGGGCTTCATTCCTCCACTATCTTGACTTAGGAACTAGATTTTTTTACCCTCCTCTTCCCTGAGGAGTCATAAACATTTGGGAACAATAATCACATAATCTGAACTCACACGACACCTGGCTGCAAACCAGATGTTACAATACTGAGTCTCCCCAGAGCTCTTGCTGGGCTCCGGCAGGCAGCGTGGAATGTGGTCCAGAGTGCACCCAGGCCCCCAGGCCAGCAGGCTCCAGGCTCTGGTCAATGTCTGGCCCTTTCTGCCGATCTCAGCTGCCACAGAGATGACCCCGTGGCCTGGGCTGGGTCTGGCTGGGGGCAGGGAAAAGAAGTCAGAGAGTTAATGTGTTGCTGCTTCCATGGGACGCTGGTGTCCTGGGGTGGGGGTGGCAGAGTGCTCTTGTCCTCCCTGCTCCTGGGGTGGGGGTGGCAGAGTGCTCTTGTCCTCCCTGCTCGGCACCCTCCATTCTCGGGAGGGAGAGCGAGAGAGGCTACCATGCCCAGGCAGAGGTGAAATCAGGGCAGAGGGTACGGTGTAGTCTCTGGAGAGAGTCTCTCCAGACTTTGAAAACCCTGTCGAAATAACATGTCCCCAGAGAGGGAAGCCTCTTCATGGCTGATGGGGCTAAGCCTTTTTAACTAGATCTCCTTCTGGAGCTTCCTGGGCTGCTGTCCCTGGGGCCTCTTCTTCTTTGTCACCCCATGCTCATGTGAATGCCCCTCCCCCACCAAGTGCTTAACTTAGCTTTTAAGGCCTGGTGACTCCACAGGTTTCTCCCCAGCAAAAGCTATAATTCTTTGCTGCCCCGAGTGGTGACCATGGGCCCAGAGTTCTCCAAAGACCTCCCTTTCTCTAGCGCTATTTTTCTTTGCTTGTAGCTGCAGCTGACATAGTTTTGTAGATAGCAACTGCCTTTGGAAAGTTCGGATTTCCTATCGTGAGATAGGAAAAGGAGAAGAGCCCTGAACTCACGCTTGCAGCCCTTGCATGGGAGAAGCATCTTTTCAGTGAGTGGCTAAGGTACCTGGTGTGGTTTGTGACTCCTGCCCATCCTTTGGGTCATTTCTGAGGGCTTCTCTGCTGGGCTGGCAGCTGACATTCAGGATGAGGAAATGCCTTGGCTCAACCTGCTTTCATATCACGAATCAAGTGGGGTAATACGCTAACCACACTGAGTGTTCCTTTTGTTACTTGAGTCATTTGTACTCTCATCGCTGGGACTTTGTCAGAGAGTCCTTTGTCACTTTCGAAAGTGTTATTTCTTAGGAAATAAAAGAACAGTACGAACACAGTTAGTGCTGCCGGTAAGTTGTTACATGAGGCACATTTGCTGTCATAGAGAAATATGAATCCGATCAACGTGTTAGGAAGCCCATTACTAGACCAAGGCCATCTTCTTTGTCCCCAAACACCATGGTATCTACCCTTTAAAAACTTGTTCTTTAGAAGCTTTTGTGTTGAGGAAACAGGATGAAGAGTGCTTGTGTGTGTATGAGTATGTGAGTGCGTGTGTGTGTGTGTGTATGTGTGTGTGCATGTGTGTGTGTGAGTGAGTGTGTGTGAGTGAGTGTGTGTGAGTGAGTGTGTGTGAGTGAGTGTGTGTGTGCAAGCGTGCTTCACACTTCAGAGATAATGTGTGCTATTAGAGTGATTTGGTTATAGACTTGAGTGTTTGGTTTGCTCACATCTTAAAAAGAACACAAAAGCTGTCATACTTACATCAAGTCATGAGGTCATTCCCGCAGACCCTTAGACGGATAGTGTCCTGGACTGGATCATGTCGTCCCCAAATGTGCTGACGTGCCACATCCTTGCCCCCTTCAGAACATGAGCTTATTTGGTGACAAGGGTCCTCGAAGATACAATTAATCACACTTAGGTAATGTACCTGTGGGACGAAGGTGCGTGGGGTAATCTGAAATGGAGATTAGGGGGAGACATGGACACAGGAGAGACAGGTGAGGCAAAGGGCACCTAAGATTCTCAACAAACCACCAGAATTGGGTTCAGAAGCCTAGAGCAGATAATTCTCCCAAGGCCCCCACCAGAAGAACCCGCCCTACCCACAGCTTGACTCCGGATCTCTGGTTGTCAGGACGCATGCACACTACACAGCCATTGCTTTAGTAACCCCCTCCCCCCACACACACCAACCCAGCTTGTGATTCACCATGCTTCTCTCCTGCTGGGGCTGCTCTGAAAAAAACTGGATTTCGAAGGTGCTTGATTTTAGAGTCTCATTGCCCAGGGTTGGTTCTGGTCAGGTGGCCTCCCTCAAGGTCAGGTGACCTGGGACAAGGCTGTGGTCATACCTGGATGACTAGGAGGGAAAGGCTCCATGCAGCGATGTACCAGGAATGGGACCTTGGCAGCACGGTAGGTCCTCAAAGGATATTGCTCAGGCTCCTCTTTTCTCTCCCGGAGCACTGCCTTTTTCTCAGGTGGCAGAGGTAAAATGGCTTGACTTCAATTTCAACATGGGCTCGTGTCAAGCTGGGCCCAGGCCAGGTCACCCGACTTCACACCTCCAATGTGGCCCCTTTCTGTTCTCCTGTGACTCTCTCATAACCGTTCTCTGCGTGTTGTCTCCCATGCGGGAGCGTCAAGGGAACAGCAGGTGAGCCTGCAGCCTGTGCTCTTTGTGACCTCTGCTGAGAGGTCCTGGCTGTTCAAATATTCTTGCACAACCCAGATGGCTTTCTTCACAAAAGAAACACTGTCTCTTTATTCTTAATCTTACCGAGAAACGGCTGACTTTACATGTTCTTGACATGTAGGGGTTCACACGAGGCAATGGTTGCCTCATAGACTGGTTTTGCAACGCTCTTGCAGGCAGACAGGGTCTTAGAAGGAACGAAGCAGAATCAGAAGGCAGAGCACTGGCTGGAAAGGCTGCAGAGGCCTGTCCCGGAGGAAGTCACATGTGTGAAGTCACACCGTGTCAGTGGGAGCAAGGTGGCGGTGACAAAGCATTTGAACATTAGTTGGTGTTGACTGCTTATACAGCCAAAGTGGCCAGGTGAAACAGATAGTTTTAGAAGCAGTTTGCAGATTTAGGAATGTTGCTTCAATTACAACTCAGTATCAGTAGAGACCAAGGACTAGAATGCAACCTACACAGGTTTTCCCATCCTGTGAGGGAGAAAGAACACTACTGGCCGAGCGGCACTGGAGAAAACACTTGTTGGCTGGTTTATTGAATGGAAAGAGCGGCCAGACCTCCAGCTGGTAGGGTCTGTCTTGTCAGTCATGGGTCTTAAATAGTTTCTGATCTTTTCTCAGCCTCCATTTTCTCATAAATACAGCTCCCACCCACAGCTGCCTGAGGAGCTGGGGATGGCTTCACATTCAGGAACTTAAATTTCTATGCAAATTGATGTATGAATAGAAGGTATTAATATGAAAACTGAGCACAGTGGCAGGAATACCTAAGCATCTGTAACTTTTAAGTCGTTTTTTAGCTTGAGGGAGTTTTACTATGTTCTAATAAAACAGAATCTTTTAGGGAAAACAAACAACAAAAGCCTTGGTCCTATTATATCCTGTGGGGGCTGGGGTATGGGGGGAGAGCGCACCCTAGTAGTTGCAAAGAAGCTCAGAAAGGCTCGGTTTACAGTTCAAAACAAGGTTTTTCTTTTAAGTCATCTTGCGGCGCGTTCCTCGACCAGCGAGGAAAGACGACCACCACCAGAGGATTCTTCTCAGATCACGATTTATTGTGGGAGCCTCTTGGTTGAAGTGGAGAGCAGGAAGCGAAGGCCCCGAACTACCCTAGCTGTCCACTTATATAGGGAGAAGCGAATACGGGCTTGCCGTGATTGGTTGTCACCAGTCTGCTGACACCGGAGGCCTCGGGATTGGCCGGAGATAGGTTATGTACTGTGCATGAGCAGGGTGCAGCGCCTTAGCTGACAGGAACATTACTATATATGGAGTTGTTTACCTCAAACCTTGAGGGAGCCAGCGCCATCTTGTCCCCATTCTGCTCCCCACAGTATCTGCCAACAATTATCACTACAAATGGTCCCTGTCTTAGGATGCATGAACTTTCTGTGATGATTTGATTTTACAATGGTGTCAAAATGATAAGGAATTTTAAATTTTGATCCTTTCCCAGCCACTGATCAACCCAGTTCCCAGTCAGTCACCACCCCGAGGATGCCCAGTGACAGACAGTCAAATGTCACATCTGTTGGCTAGCAGAGTCCCTAGAAGGATCAGTGTGAGGAAGGGGCTGTTCTTGGGACCAGCTTTTCTGAGAACAAGGAAACAAGTCCACAGGGCAACTAAAACCCTTGGGATAACAGAGTTCCTTATCCTTTGGCAAGTCATTCCAAAGTCCTACACGTGTTAAGGAGTTTGGAGAGTTTTTAATGAGCTAGAAAGTTTGGTGGATGTCACGGCAGCTAATTTTTAAAAAAGGCACAAACGTCTCCATGTTTTAACAAAGCCATACAATGATAGTTGTATATTTGCTTCAAGTGTAAGCACTCAATAAACTATCTTCCTGAAGCCCATGGCCAGGGGCCTGAAAGTCTTCAGGGAGGTCCAGGTTTAAGGTGGGAGGAGGAAGCTGCCAGCTGCTGCCATTCCCTCTGCAGAGCTATCTCCAAGATTATCATGATCTATCCCCGGAAGCCATGCTTAGGCCCGCTCTCACAGCAAGTTTCCTCTTGTTTTACAGGAAGTCGCCTTTCTTCTGAGCAGAGACGGCCACCTCTAGCTCGAGCACAATATGAGCAAATGAATGCTGGCCGCTGTAAACGGATCTCGTAAAGCATTTATGGTCATGGACAGAAAGGAGCTGGCTTTGGCACAGCCGGCAGGTAAAACTGCTGCCAGAGCTACTTATGATGCCAGGGCTCAGGCGGCTTTGGGGAATGGGCAGCCAAGACCTTGGGATCACCACATCCTGGTTTCTCCTCCATCTCACATCCCCGAGAAAGGAAAGCCAAGTCATACACCAGGGGAATATGTACAGTGGAAGGGGGATTGCTCACTTCCTGTTAAAAATCAGGGTGGTCCCAGGGGAGGGGACCAGGCTTTGTCCTGACTGCGCTTGGTGCTGGAGTGGGCTAAACACACACACAAGGGTGTGGGCATGAAAGGGTTCATTTTTGAGGAGAAGAAGTAAGTCCTCTAAAGTCAAGGCAGAGATTCTGAACTGGGGGAGGAGGAGGAGGTCACCAGGGAACCCAGATTCAGACAAATCTGGAAGGAGGTGTTTTTAAAGGTTAATGTCAGCCAGGATCCCCAAGGAGATTCACTGCCTGCTCCAACCTCAAGGAAAGACCTGTTCCACGTGAAGCTGGGGTTTCCTTAAACATTGCCACTTGCCCTGGAGTCCCCAGAGAGATGCTTGCTGCCAGGGAAGCGGAGCTTCTGATTTCAGGTCAGCTTTCTGTTTCTAGATCTTGTCAGCTTGAATCCTTCAACTGCTTCACCATGTCTATGCTTCAACCACATGCCCACCTCAACACTATCCCCTTGAGAATGGGGAATCAAATCTGGGCAGAGCCTCTTGGACAATAGACGCTCTGCCTCTCCCAAATATGGAAACCTCTACCCACCCAGCAAATGCATGAGATCAAAAAGCATTTTAAGTAGTTGATGCTCTGCCTCTCAATCACTGTAGATGAAGGAAACAAGATATTTTAAGAGAAAACCAAGTTTAAACAATATCTATTCATCTATTCACAAATCCAGTCCTACATAAAATACTAGAAGAAAAATTCCAATTCAAGGAGAATAAGTACATGCAAGAAAACACAGGAAATAACTAATTTCATACTAGCAAAAACAAAACAGCGAAAGTATATACACACACACCACCATCAAAACAATAAGAACAATCAATCATTGGTCATTAATATCTCTCAATATCAGTGGACAGAATTCCCCATTTTTAAAAAAAAAAAAAACAGCTAACAGAATAGATGCTGCATACAAGAAACACACCTCAGCAATAAAGAGTACCTCAGAGGAATAAAGAGCCAGGTAAAAGTTTTCAATCAAATGGACCCAAGAAGCAAGGTAGGGTAGCCATTATAATATCTAGTAAAATAGATTTTCAACCAAAATTAACCAGGGAAAGACCCTTCATACACATCAAACAAAAAATGGACATATCAACTCTGATAATCTGTGCCCCAACTGCTAGGGCACCCATATTTGTAAAAGAAACATTGCCAAAGCTTAAATTGCACATCAAAACCCACACATTATAGCGGGAGACTGTCAAGAGTCAACAGGTCGTCCAGATAGAAACTAAACAGGGAAATAATGGAGCTAACAAACATCATTGCGCAAATGGACCTAACAGATATCTACACATTTCACCTAAGCAGAAAAGGCTATAACATCTTCCTAGTGCCTCATGGATCCTTCACCAAATTGACCATAATCAGTCACAAAGCAAACCTCAACAGATAAAAGAAAATTGAAATAATACCTTGCATTTTATTAGATCATCATAGATTAAAGCTAGACTTCAACAACAGAAATACAGAAAGCTTATGCACTCATGGAATAAACAACTCTTTACTCAGTGATTTCAGGTTCAGGGAAAAATTAAGAAAGAAATGAAAGACTCTCAAGAATTCGATGAAAATCAAGGAATAACATACCAAAACTCATGGAACACTGTGGCAGAACCTTCCCCTAATGAATAAAGATTTCAAGGGACCAATCACTGGAAGAGAAGGAAGCGGGACTTCCAGGTCCAAGAGAGGAAGAAGGGAGGCAGGAGAGGGGAACTTCCTTTTGGACAGGAGAGAGCATGGAGACACTTTGTTGGTACCCAGAGGCCCCGGTTTAGGTGGTGGATCTGCCAGGATCTGCCACTGGAGAATTTATAACTTGAAGTAGGTTACAAAATTAGGATGCTAGTTTCTGCGCACAATGATTTGTTACCTGATGATTCTAAACTAAGATTATGTGGTGTTTTCCTTCACACAGCATCTCAACTGTGCTCCAGAGAGAAAGGTACAGTGGCAAGAGTGCACCCCAGCTAGCCATGGAAATTTGGGAGTGTTGGTCAGGTTTGGAGGCAGCCAGCAGCAGGGAGGAGAAAGCTCATTTGGAGCTCTGAGTCAGAGTCTGCTGGGCTGAGGATAGGTCGGCCTGTCTGCCGGTGCCTTGCTGGCGTAGCATGGGACCGCCATTTATATATTCCATGCAACAAGACACAACAAAAGCAATGCTAAGAGGAAAGGTCATAGCACTAAGTGCCTTCATAAAGAAATAATAGTTTTTATACCAGCAGTTTAAAAACACATCTAAAAGCTCTGGGGGGGGGGGAGCAGCAGCAACAGCAGCAGCAAACATATCCAAGAGAAATAGACCGCAGGAAATAATCAAACTCAGGGCCGAAATCAACCAATTACAAACAAAGAAAATAACACAAAGGATCAATGAAACCAAGAGCTGGTTCTTTGAGAAAATCAACATGATAGACAAACCCTTAGCCAAACTAACTAAAAGACAGGAGACAGCATCCAAATAAGCAAAATCAGAAATGAAAAGGGAGACAAAACAACAGACAATGAAAAAATTTAAGGACTCATTAGGTCTTACTTCAAAAGCCTGTACTCCACAAAATTGGAAACTCTAAACAAAATAGATGATTTTTCTAGACAGATACCACTTACGAAAATTAAATCAAGATCAGGTAAATTACTTAAACAGTCCTGTAACTCTTAAGGAAATAGAAGCAGTCATTAAAATCTTCCAACTTAAAAAAAAATCCAGGGCCAGATGGTTTTAGTGCAGAATCTACCAGACCTTCAAAGAAGAGCTAATGCCAATACTCCTCAAACTAATCCACAAAATAGAAACAGATGGAACTCTGCCAAACCATACTATGAAGCCACAGTCACCCTGATGCCTAAACCACAGAAAGACTCAACAACAAAAAAAAAAAAAAAAATTAGGACCAATTTCTCTTATGAACATTGATATGAAAATAGTAAAATACTTGGAAATTGAATCCAGGAACACATCCAAAACATCATCCACCATGAACAAGCAGGATTCATCCTAGGGATGCAGGGACGGTTCAATATATAAGAATCTATCAACATATTCTACTATATAAACAAACTGAAAGAAAAAAATGATCATCTCATTGGATACTGAAAAAGCCTTTGACAAAATTCAACATATTTTCATGATAAAGGTTTTGAAGATATCAGTAATTCAAAGCATATATCTAAACATATTTAAAAAAACATGTACAGGGGCTGGAGAGATGGCTCAATGGATAAGAGCACTGACTGCTCTTCCAGAGGACATGAGTTCAAATCCCAGCATTCACATGATGGCTCACAACCATTTGTAATGAGATCTAATGCCCTCTTCTGGTATGTCTGAAGACAGCTACAGTGTACTTACATATAATAAATAAACATTTTTTTTTAAAAGAACATATACAGCAAGCCAATAGCCAGCATCAAATTAAACGGAGAGAAACCGAGCAATTCCACTAAAATCAAGGACAAGGCAAAGCTGCCCACTTTCTCCCGATTGATTGGGAAATCAGTTTGGCTGTTTCTTAGAAAAATGAGAGTAGTTCTATCTCAAGACCAAATATATACCTGGCCACATACCCAAAAGATACTCTTCTGCACCACAGAGACACTTGCTTAACGGTGTTCATAGCAACTTTATTTGTAATAGCCAGAAACCGGAAACAACCTAGATGTTCCTCAACTGAAGAATTGATAAAGGAAATGTGGTATATCTACATAATGGAATACTATTCAGCTATTAAAAACAAAGTCATCATGCATTTTTTCAGGCACATAGATTGAATTTGATAATATCATCCTGCTTGGGGTAACCCAGAGCCAGAAAGATATGCTTAGTAGGTACTCACAGGTGGACATTAGCCATAAAGCGAAGGACACTTATACTATAATCCACAACCCAAACAAACTGGGTAATAAGGAGGTCTCCGGGGATTGGGTAGCAGGGATTTCGACCAGGTGTGGGGAGAGGTGGGGCAGGAGAGGGCTAGGAGTGAGGATGGAAATCAGTGGGGGGCATCTCTAGTGACTAGCTGGGGACTTGGGGTGGGGAGAATACAGAGAATCTATGGAGATGAACTTAGCTGTGACTCCTACCAGAGGGGTATACTGAGACTGAAGTGGCCACCTGCTGTAACCAGACAGGACTTCTAGAGGAAGGAAGGGGTCATCAATCCACCTACAAAATCTTTAACCCCAACTTCGTCTTGCCTACAAGATGTGCAGGCATAAAGATGGGGCAGAGACTGAGCAAACAGTTAACCAGTGACTGCCCCAACTGGAGACCCATTCCATGTGAGAGAGCCAATCCCTGACACTATTAATGATACTCTGCCATCCTTGCAGACAGGAACCCACCGTAACTGTCTCCTGGGAGGCTTCATCCAGCAGTGGATAGAGGCAGATGCAGAGACCCAAAGCCAAACATCAAGTGGAACCAGGAGAGTCTTGTAGAAAAGTGGGGGATAGAAGCGAGCAGGTTGGAGGGTCAAGGCCACCCCCCAAAAGACCCACAGAATCAACTGGGACCATGGGGGATCAAAGATCCTGGGGCCACCAAGCAGGTAGTATGTAAGAGGTGGACCTAGGCCCCCTACACATTTGTAGCAAAGGTGCAGCTTGGTCTTTGTGTGGTCCCGTAGTAAGTAGACTACGGGCTGTCTCTTATGTTTTCTGAGATTGGATCCCCCTTTCCCTACCTGGGCTGCCTGATTGGGCCTCAGTGGGAGAGGATGTGCCTAGTCCTTCTAGGACTAGATGTTGCAGGGTGGGGTAGTACCCATAACAGGAGACAATTGTGGAGCTGGAAAGACAGGAGGGAGGGAGCTGTAGTTGGGATGTAAAGTGAATAAAAATTTAATTTACTTTAAAAATAAAATAATAAGTTCAAACAAACAAAACAAAATATTTGACCATGGCAGCTGTGGTGTGTCATGGTGTGTCACACAGTAGTCCCTTCTTCCCAGACAGATTTACTTGCAAATGATCATTGCAATAAGTGTGCTGAGGTGGGGGGGTGGGAGTGTTGGTAGGAGTGGTGTGGGGCCTTCTTCTGGCCATTCCAGGGCTGTAGGACCCAGGTGACTATCTCTTAAAAGCAAATGAGGCAAAAGCAAGAGGCTGGCCTGAGCCTCCAACCGAGTGCGTCATGCAGCTCTGGGTGGGCCCTCAGGACAACCCAAGTTTCTCCCTACTTGCAGAATTTGTACTTCACTTCCTTCCTCACGCCTGTTCTTCCCAGACTTCCACACATCCTTGGCATGTCATCCAAAGTTCTCCCATGACATTTCTTCCTTCTGAAGACCAAGTGCCTACTTGTCCTGAGCACTCACCGGGGCTTTTTCCCAACCCTGCTGTCCTGAGAGCATTTCCTGGCCTGCCCCCTTGTCCACACTTGTGTCCCTCCCCTGCTGGCCCTGAGTTTCTGGAAGATGGAGCCATTACTAAAGGCGACCAACCCCCATAAGCTCTTACAATTGGATGGTTTTCAGATAGTGTACAAGCTAACCAGGACATAACAGATAGCGTTTAAACCTTTCTTAAGCTAGGATAACAG
Source organism: Micromys minutus (assembly GCF_963924665.1). Lineage (NCBI taxonomy): Eukaryota > Metazoa > Chordata > Mammalia > Rodentia > Muridae > Micromys > Micromys minutus. The sequence continues at coordinate 3,995,560 of NC_137973.1, read as the reverse complement.
AATGTTGTATTTAATTGACAAAAATGATGGACTGGGTGTTAGTAAATTACAAAATAGTAATAGCTGTGCTCAGCTTACATTTGAGAGAAAAGTTTTATTTATTTTTTTTTAATTAGACAGAATTGTGGTTGATATGCAGCCGAGGGCAGGCACAAGATAAGGCAAGGCCTGTGATTGGGCAGTAAAAAAATAGGTCAGAATAGAGCTTTGGGAAGGTGGAGGAGAGACAGGAGAGGGGAGAAGAGGCCAAGATGGAGGAGGAAGATGATGATCCCTGTGGCTTTAATTAGCCACAGGTAGCTATGAATATCTTATAAGAGATGGGTTATTATAGGACAATTTGTCTTATCTAGGTGAGCAGTTTATACCAATATCAATAGGCTCTGAGCTTATTGTGTGGACATTTTGAGGAGTGGGAATTTATTGATATAAATCTGACTGATAAATTCCAAGCCTTTAGAGTTTGGATTTTATCGGGTTGTTAGAAATGAGAGCAGGGTTTGCAGAGGAGAGGCTCTGGATAGGTGGGACTAGTCATGGAGGTGGAGAGATCGCCGTGGGGCCCAGAGAGTAGCTGGTGACAGACCAGCATGGAAACTGGGGACTTGGCAAGCTGGATGGAGAGGTTTTGAGAGTCTGGGCCAGGAGGTCTGCTGAGTCCAGTGAGCTGGGATGAAAATACCGCAAAATGCCATGTGGTCCATCCGGTGCTGGGGGACCTAAGGTGTTTCAGTCACTGTTTCTCAGCCTGTGCACATTGCTAATGTCCCCAGGGACAGAACTGGGGTAGCAACGTTTCCATAAAATTTCCCATACACAATACATTTCAATATAATGTAAAGTAGTAACTCACACCTCCTGTTAAATGCTATAAGGTTGAAAGGGAGTGGGGGTAAAGGGAATAGGGAGGGTCTCACAGCCTTGGAATAAGAACATCTTGTTTGAGAGGCTATAACCTTGAGGACATTAGTGAGTGTCCTGGGTCACCCCAGGGAAACCACAGGGAAGAAAAGGGAAAAAAGAAGCCCACAAGAAAGGCACATATTTTAGATAAACCATGGTGCTGTACACATTTGAGTCATATTTATAATATCAGAAACACTTTTCGTGCACCATTTGAGAAATGTCTCCACACCCTTCAAGCCAGAAGCTTTGGCTCACCAAACTTTATCCTCTGGCTTACTCCTGGGGTATCATTGCTGGTGAGCTGTACTAACAGGACTTGGAAGTTCACCTCCAAATCGCAGGACCTTTACTAATAACACATTTGAGACACCAGGAAGTCAATCATGAAGGCTGTAGGATTAGGCTTTGTGGGGGTAGGGAATGGAGGAGGGTGGTATCGGAACCGCTCGCCCAGGAAAACACATAGAAGGTGTGTTCCTAGGACGCTGTGAACCTGGAGGCTGTGGCATTCCTCATACAAATGGCTCTGGTATGCAGGGAGGTAGTTCCCAGGATTACTACCCAGGCCATCGGCAGCCACAGAGCATCCTGCTAGCAGACAGAGTTGTGAGCAAACACATTTGTTCAAACATGGAAAATGGTGTTTGCAGAAACTACCTTCCTCAGTTGGAGCTATTACTCTCTGTCACGTCAAGGAGCTGAGTCCAAGTGATGTCTAAGACACAGTGGTAGATTCACACACAGTCCAGGGCCCGGGGGGAGGGGGGCATAGGACTGGTTGTTGTCCCCTCCCCCTTGCCCCTGCAGTAAGGCAATAAAAGACTGATTTCTGAGGCAGTGGCTGAGGCATTAAGGATTAACAGCTACATGGGGATTTTCATTTTTTATATCATGTATTGACAGTTGAAACTGGAGCTGTTGCATAAAGCATCCACTCAACTTTCTGAAAGTCGTTCTCGACGCATCTCTCACATGCTGGAACACATCAGTCTTCAGATCCACGGGAAACGTTGAGTGAAGGGCCAGGGATTGGTGTGGATACTTAGGCCAGGGCCTGAGACCGAATGCTGGCTTGCCCAACAGTAACCCAGTGTACCTGTTGCTCTCACGGGCCAGCTGGCAGCCCAGTCAGATTTGGGGAGACAGATGGGGGCTACTGATAAGAAAATCAAAGATTTGCAACAATAAGGAGGTTGTTGTTCATACAAGTGTCTCTCCAACACCAGAAAAAGGTAACTTGCTTCAGGAGGCGAAGTGGGATTCTATAGGTTGGTCTTGTCCGACAGGAGCTATCGTCACATGGGCAAGAACTCCAAGAACGCCAGTCTCTGCTCTGACGCGCAGACTCTGCTGGAAGAAGTACTTCCTGTGTTGGCTTTGTTCTTCTAAACACAGGTCCACAAAACAGGCGTCAAAGGAGACTTGGAACCCGGCCAGAAGTACTTCAGGCAAGTCACTGACAGCCGTGAGTCCCACTCACTAGCCCTTGGTTTTCCCATGGGTCACAGTATAATGACCTCACCGACTAGCTGGGCAAAAGAGCTTGAACAGGGTCATCAGGTTGGAGTTACTGTCTGAACAGGCTTCAAGAGGGTCCGTGAAGTCTGGCATTTTCACGGAGCACTTGTCCGTGTTTACGTGCGTTCTCTGTAGCAAACAGCAGCTTTTGGACACGACCCTAAATAAAATTTGAAATTGAAAGGATAAAGAGCACATCCGACTCATCAGGTGACTTTAAAAGCCTTGTGAATGCCGAGGATGCCGAGGAAGTGGGCCCAGAAGCAGACCCTCAGTCGCGGCCCACCAAGGAGGTACCTTACATGGTTCTGTAGCCTCTGCTCCACAGGCGAGGCTGAGGGGCTCAGCTCGTGACGCAGTGTGGGTAGAAAGGAACAGCTCGCAGTGACTAAACAGCTTTAGGCAGGAGGCTCTTCATTCTTGCTGTGACACTCACAGGGCCTCTCCCTCTTCCATCACCGACATCCTTCAGCCTGGGCCTCGTGGGACCACACCCCAAAATCTAGTTACAGTGACTAAGCAAAGCAGTGGAAAGCAAGAAACAGGTTCTGAAGAAAAAACAGTGTGTTCGTTGTAGGTGAACTTTGCTGACGTCTATACTTTCCGGACAGTATGGGCGCGGCCACTGTGAAATCCTGGCTTGGAAAGGATTCCCTGAGCTCGGCCTAGAGTCTGGCTCCACTGACTGACAAGGCTACCCGTCCCCGATGGGTCACCAAGCTCATCTACCTAAGTACTGTCTCTTCAGAGATAATGTCTTTGTGATTCCTAAATTTCATACAGGTATATAAAATCATGGCTGTGTATATATAACATTTGGGACTATTTTATGCCCATACCTATGACCTGCAGGTGCCAAAGGAAGGCACAGACAAATATTCTGGTCCTGTATCTGTCCTCTGTTACTTCAAGCACATTTGAGGCTTGTCAGCTGGTCTCCCAGCATCGCGCCATCAAACCAGCCTTCTCTGGGCCCTTCATTTTACCACGTAGGAAAGAGAACCACTGCAGGGTCTAATGCATTGTATCACCTAATCATGCTGTACAGGGACCAGCCAGCTCCCACTTCTACTTACCACAGCACATCTACACCGTCACCACCCTCCCTGTCTGGAGCAGACCGACGTTAAAAAATTCCTGAGTGAAATCCTTTCTGAAAGGCACTTCTGTCAATCGCAACTGGTGAGTATTTGTTTTCAGTCTGTGAGAAGCTTCATCCACGTTCGGCACTATAAAACCCGTAAGCTTTTTATCTTTCTTGAATTGTCCAAAGGTAGAGGGATTCAGCTCGCCAACCGTCCCTGCTTAAGGCAAAGATCCTCTCCGATGGTATCTTTCACAATCCATGTACGGGAGAGAAAAACAACTCCAGGACCAGAGATCCCCCAGCTAGAGAGAATAAAGCCAACTTTTGCTGTCTTTATTAGTTTTAGCATACTTTTTGTCCTCTGCTGCTTCCCTTAGAAAAGATAGATAATTACTACCTTTATGAGTCAGACTTGTAGCTCAGCACCTGCTGGAAAATTGAAAAACATTTCCCCATGTCACATTACAGAGTGACACTCACTGTCTTCACATGTCTGCTGGCATTCACGGGTTTGCTGAAATGAAATGAAAAACACCAAAGGCTCTAAAAGCCAGAGCCATCATGAGAAACAGCGAGTAAAGACCCTGCCAAATGCCAGCACATAAAGACCGTAACATGAACTTGATAAACTCGGCCTCTCATTCCTTTGAAATTGTCCAGAGCTTAATAAAAGATTCTGTCCATCCCCAGTACAACAAAGTGACAGCCGCAGGAAGTTCTGAGTGGTTTCCTTTGTTTGTTTTTAAATATAGTCATTTCACTGTTGGGCATGGACTTCACTCTGGTCTGTGCCAATCAAGGGGACTCGATTTGCTCAGCATCACTGGCCTAAGCTTAACGTGACAACTCATGTCCTGATACGATGCCCTTCGGCATGTGGAAAGGCAGGGGTGATGATAAGGCTTCCTGCCCAACTGCCATGAAAGTAATAAAGATCAAAATATTAGAGAACCACACATGGCACATGAACACTCAACATCTCTCCAAACCAAGCAAAAGATGCGTCGGCCTTTTCAGTGACCTCTGCCTCTCCACTGTAAGCTCAAGTGTGTTTCTGCACAGGTGCTGCAGTACTTCAAGGACAGCCACAGGGACAGACCCAGCCCATGGTTCAATTCCCAGGCCGTGGTGTAGTCCTTGAAGAAAAAAGAAAAGGGGCAGCACACTCCTTTGGTTATGGTGTCAGGAGGGGACACCGTCTTCAAAGGAGTGAGATTCATGTGAGAGTTGGTAATCACAGCCTGGTCTGGCCCGACTTTTTGTGTGAGTTTGTATCATCTTTATCTCACTTGGGAGGCAGAGGCGGGTAGATCTCTGAGTCCAAGGCCAGCCTCTTCTACAGAATGAGTTCCAGGACAGCCAGGGCTGTCACACAGAGCAACCTTGTCTAGATAAATGGCAAAGCCACATCCTCTTTTTCCCTCCAGCAAGCACGTTTGAGACTCTATAGGAAGTCTTAGGTTGCAAAACTAGACCCAACGAGACCTTGAACTCCAGATATTACTCCATCTACACCCCGAGTCCTAAGTGAGATACCACACCAGTTTGCCTCTAGGAGTTAAGCCAGGGCTTGTGCATAGGAGGCAAGCCCTGTGAAAACCGAATCGTCCAAAGTCTGCTGTATTTTAAAGAACAGTTTGTAACCAAAGGAAAAAGGAGAAATTTTGTTTGCTGCCCATTTGTACTTTGTATTTGAGAGAACCTGGCTTTCCTTTCTGGTGGGCAGTGATGGTTATATCCCTTGTCAGTTTTCATTGTTAATTTTTTTTCTTTATCCTTCCCAACCTGGGGATCAACAGAGCATATGTCCACCCATGGAGCATACCCCTAGCCTTATACTCTTTTGCTTTTATTTATTTATTTATTTATTTTAGCTTTTCATTCAGGTTTATATATCCAACTCTCAATCCACAAACCCACAAACAAGATGGCACCAAATAGACAGACGTAAAAACTGCCCTTCTATATGAGATATTAGACCTATAAAATCCTTAATGTTCACAGCTATTTAACACCAATTAATATCACTTGGGTCTAGCTGGTCCTTGGGAACTTCCATCTTGCCATGAACTTCATCCTCTGTCCTGCTTTTATTTTTTTAAAGACTTATTTTATTTATGAGTACACTGTCACTGTCTTCAGACACAACAGAAGAGGGCATCGGATTCCATTACAGATGGTTGTGAACCACAGTGGGGTTGCTGGGAATTGAACTCAGGACCTCTGGTAGAACAGGCAGTGTTCTTAATAGCTAAGCTATTGGTGTGTATGTGTGTGTATACAGGTACCCACAGAGGCCAGGAAAGGGAGAATTGGCATTACAGGTGGTTGTGAGCTACCTGGTGTGGGTGCTGGAAATCCAGGCCTTCTAGAGGAGCAGGAAGATCTTAACTGCTGAGTCCTCTCTCCAGCTTATTTTTACAAAATCACTTTCTGACAGTTTCACACATGTAGAGAATGGACTCTGTTCCTCCCAACCACCTACCGTCTGCCTTACCTGGCCGTCTTTCTCACTGAAACCATCTTCATGACAAATTTCCTTCTACTTTGCTTTTTCCTGTGTGACTGAGTTTAAATAGGGCAGCTTGAACGACAATGGGTGAGGGCTGTTGTTTTCACTTGAGTGTGGGTAACCACAGTTCTAACACTAAAGTGACTGTCATCCTTCCCAGTCTCCATTAACTGTTAATTGTCTCTCAGGAAGAGGTGGGCCCTTGTCTTAGGGTATCTATTCCTGCACAAACATCATGACCAAGAAGCAGCTGGGGAGGAAAGGGTTTACTCAGCTTACACTTCCACATTGCTGTTCATCACCAGAGGAAGTCAGGACTGGAGCCCAAGCAGGACAGGAAGCAGGAGCTGATGCAGAGGCCATGGAGGGAGGTTACTTACTGGCTTGCTTCCCCTGACTTGCTCAGCCTGCTTTCTTATAGAACCCAGGTCTACCAGCCCAGGGATGGCACCACCCACAATGGGCTGGGCCCTCCCCCCTTGGTCACTAGTTGAGAAAATGCCTTACAGCTGGATCTCCTGGAGGCATTTACACAACTGAGGCTTCTTTCTCTGTGATAACTCCAGCTTGTGTGAAGTTGACACTAAACCAGCCAGTACAGACCCCATGAGCCCTTCCCCCTTCCTTGATGAAAAATCTGATCTGGTACAAGTCTGTTGAGTTTGTGAATACTATGGCCATGGTGTGTCCAGAGACAATTTTGCATCAGTCCTTCTCAACCTCTGACTCTCATAATCTTCCATCCTCTCTCTTCTACAATGTTCTCTGAGCCTTGGAGAAGGGTGTTAGTGGCACCCATGTATGGGCAAGCACTCCATTTTCTGTACTTTACTCAATTGATTTTCAATAGACAACCCACTGCAAAAAGAAACCTCTTTGGTGAAAGCTGAGTTTCACTAATCTATATATGAAGAGCATAAAGGTGACTAGAAGGTATTTCCAGTTAGCAAAGCACTAATTAGTAGATTCCTCTCAGGGTCATAGTTTCAAGCTGGTTATAATCCAGGCTTACAGCTCCCAACATGCGTTCCCTTTAGTGGAGGGGCTGAGATCCAATTAGTAAGTGACTGGTTTGCTTCAGACCAGTTGTTCCTCTGTCACACCAGTGGGTGAACCTTTCCAGGCTGCTTGTCACTGTGGCTCACAGCTCGTGAGGCAGTTCACGGGCGTCTCCTGTAGCAGCCTCCATACTCCATAGAACTCAGCATCAATACCTATCTAAGGGTGAGATACCTTCCAACTCAGTGTCGGTGAGGTTTCCCATATCCTGTGACTGTGTGGTGTCTTCAGCAGCCAAGTCTTACGGTGGAGTTTTGGTAGGCAACCAAGAACAGCACTTGTTGCTGTTACCTTGGAGGCCTTCTGGGATCCCCTTGACAACTCAAGGGGAAGCATTGCAAACCTGGCACTGAGATTTGTGCCGAAAACCTTATTGCTTTGGGAAGAAGCATTAGTCCCATGTGGGAATATTGTTTAGAAAAACACATGAAAGTTTAGTACCTAAAGATTTGACATTGGAAAGTATTTTTAAATGGAATATAAAGACTACAACATTTCATTTTATAGGATATAAATAACTTTTTATATGACCCTCTAAAGGATTCTAAGACTTTCTTTTGTTCCATAAATGTGTTCTCCATTCATTTGGAGTTGGCTTTATTGCCTGCCTTTGAATGAGGCTGAGGGTTTTTGTCAGCAGCAGAGTACAGAGATGGTGTCCAGATTGTTCTGGGATGTGACATTCGGAGACCATACTGCTACCCCTTTCTGTCCTGCCTAGTCTCCTAGGCCGAGAGTTGCCATTGACAAGCTGTGCCAGAGGACAGATTAACTTCTCTGTGCCTCTGTCTTCTCATCTGTAGAAAGAGGCTAATATTGCTAATTCCTGGGTTCTGGTGCACTTCGGACCTCTGGCAATGAGCTGCACCCCTTATAACTAGAAATATTAGCTGTCACAGTTTGTGTTAATGTGTGGTACCATCCTGCCACAGAGAGCTTCACTCTTGGGGCTGCTTTGTGCTGCTCCTTCTGGTGCTGTACCTGTGTGTCCTGGAGAGTCCCACTGTTCGGATTGTGACATCATCGGCCCCCCCTCCCCCATCCCTTTAGCCATCTTACAGAATTGCCATATCTGAGCAAAGCAGCCCTGGCACTTAGAGGGCAGAACCATGTGGTATATCAGAGGGACCCAAATTCTTGTTGCTGTCTTGTTGCCTGCCTGCTGTGTCTGACCCTTTCCCTTTTCACTACCAGGGTTTTAATGGTATGGGAGGTCACTGCTGCCCCTAGACGTGGTAGCCAGAGGTCGTCATATCATCTACAATTCTGCCTTTAAACTTACAGAACAAAGCAGGGACACAGTCCTTCAACCAGGCAGAGAAGGCCCCTGTTCTTTTCACGCACAATTGTTGATAATAAAGGGAAAGTCCTCTGTGACCTGTAGGGATGCTCCGATGCTAGTCTGAGTCAGCAAAGGGAGTATAATAGGGCCCACTCTTTGATACAGTTAGATGAGCTGGGGCACTGGAGGCTAAGTCATCTCCTGGAGGGTGCTAGAACAAATTCCAAAGACCAAGGAAGACAGCTGGGACAAAACCCTTGCCATGTTTCCAGAAAATTTGGAACTCTAATGAGAGTTCTGTGTTAAAACTATGGCACTGAACTTGGAAAATGAATTTCTGGTACACCATTAATGGCTGGACTTCAGTAGTAGGTTGTCTTCTTTAAAGGGTTAGCTGCTTTCATACTACTAAAGGCCAGTAGAAGAAAAAATTAATAAATTGTAAAGACTTTGGGGTTGAAGTGCAATCTGTGTGTGAACTGGGGCACATGTCCTCATACGCAGTGAGATGCCTCGTCCTGTTCCCTAGCAAGAACATGCCGTGTTAGCTCCCAGGAAAGTGGGGATGGCTGTAGGAGCCTAAGGTATCCAAGGACCACGGGCAATTAAGAATCTGCCTGTGAAGTTAAAGTCAGGACACTTAGAGAGTCAAAATTACAGAACAGACTGTACACAAGTGCCACTTAATGCTTCAAGCAATTTAAAGCATTAACGTAGAAATCAATAGTTGCTACAGGATTGGGTCAGCGGCAAAGCACTTGACCAGCATGTCCTACATTCAATCCCTGATGGCAGCAAAAAAAATATTAGATGGTTAGAAAAACACTTCTAAGGGCCTTCAAACTACACCTAAGTCCTTAAGTATAACACCAACCCTGTGACATGTCTGTTCTATGTACTATGTTCAGGGCATCCCTGTGACATGTCTGTTGTATGTGCTATGTTCAGGGCATCCCTGTAACATGTCTGTTGTATGTGCTATGTTCAGGGCATCCCTGTAACATGTCTGTTGTATGTGCTATGTTCAGGGCATCCCTGTAACATGTCTGTTGTATGTGCTATGTTCAGGGCATCCCTGTAACATGTCTGTTGTATGTGCTATGTTCAGGGCATCCCTGTGCCATGTCTGTTCTATGTACTATGCTCAGGGCATGGAGAGAATAAGCCATGTCTTTGCTCTGAGACAATTTGTAAAAATAAGAATTTGATGACAGTAACTACAATTGGCTTAGGATTCACGCTATGTAAGCCACAGAGGATTTAAGACAGTTTGACCTCAAATTCAATTTTTGTGACTACACTTCTCTTCCTACTGCAAGTAGCTGGAAATACAACCTCATCTTGCTTGTATTCCTAACGAGTGTGAGTGGACAGGCTTGGCTGGCTGTGCGGTTGCTCTGGTTAAAGTATTGCCAGGGTTTCCGCAGAGGTACAGTTACAGAGAGCACAGGGACAATGTTAGACAGGGCCGTGGCTATCCTGACTTGGTCAGCGGCCTTTAGCTCACAGTGAGCACACACAGGCTTCAGGGTTTCCCTCACACACATTGCTGTTGGGGTGCAATTTACACGAAACATTTTGGTCTATGGTGGAATTTCCTGAGTTCAGCTTCAAGGTAAAGTACAGTGGTGGGAAGAAAACAGTTCTGCACACTGCCATTCCCTTCCTTATACCCACCCAAAGTGTGTGTCCGAGGAGCTTCATTACCGCAAGCAAACGGGACGGGAGTGAGAAAGGCTGCAGCCCTCACCTCCCATGGTATACTCGAAAATGCAGACTCTCCATTTTTACCAGCCATGTGTGCCCAGGGCACAGACAAGCTATACAGAATCATTGCAGGTGTAGTAGACAATAGTCTCAATTCTTAAGTATTATTCAAATATATAAATTATCAGCATTTATCAATATACTTCTATTGGGTATATTACAGATATGCCAGAGAAAACTTTTGGAAACATTGAACTTTTTCACCAATTAATAAGACATAAAAACTCAGAATAATGGAACATATTAATCCCAGCAGTTGAGAGGTTGAGGCAGGAAGATCATGAGTTCAAGGCCAGGCTGGGCTACATATTCCAACTTTTCTCAAAATAAAGACCAGTCAATTGTCTTTTTTCCTATAAAGGTCTTTCTTTTCCCTTCTGTTCTTCTTAAGAAAGACAGGGTCTCATAGTTCAGACTGGCAATAACTTATCATGTGGCCTGGAACTCAGCACCTTCTTGCTTTAGCTTCTCAACTGCTAGGCTTATAGGAATAGGTTACTATCCTTAGACAGACTTTAATTTCCACTAAATATAGAAAAGCGTGTGATCCAACTCACCACAGAAGTGCTATTGAGGCCAGTAAGGTGACTCAGTGGAAGAAAGCAACTGTTAGACAAGCCAGAGGCCCAGATTCCATGGTGGAAACAGAGAACTGAATACCCAAAGTTGACCTCTGACCTCTACTGACACACCATGGTACATGCACACAATCATCATCATAATAATAATAAATAATAAATAATGCCCTAGTAATAACATTCAATATTTATGATTTATAATTCTTCATTAAAATATAAATTTATGTCATTCTAAGGGTGATATAGCAGTAATAACTCTTATAACACAAAATAGAAAAACTACAAAAAGTTATGTATTTATAGTAACTGAATATGGTAGTTCAATAAAGATTTTACAGTCATAATTTTTTTTGTACAAGTGCCAATATTTATAACATTTTGGCTATCTTTAAAATAACCAAAACAGCTACTCAGACTTCTGATTATTTAAGATTCCAACCTAAATACATGCAAGAGATATGTAGTTTCTGCTCCCCCCTTAATTTGGGGAGCATTATCAAATGTTCTAAGTCTGGAGGGAACACATATCTTAGGTCTCTGCCCGGGGCTGTTCAAATAAGGCAGTGGATCTTTTTCTCTAGCTCACTAAAAGTACATATCTCAGTTTCTATATTAAGTATCGTATACTACATAGGAAAAGGAAATATTTCAGTTTCAGGATCCTTGCAACTCATTTAAGACCTAGAGTCTGGAAATAGTGGGTGGAAAAGTTGACTATCCTGGGGTTTTCAGAACCTCTGTATTCAATAAGTAAAAAAGGAGTCACTTGAATTTTGGCAGTGACCTTAATTCCCTAGAAATGTAAGGCTCTGGGTAGAAAATTATGACCGGAGAACTCATTTGCTTCGAGACGACGGAGGACAGATAGATCTCTAGATTAATGTGGTAGGCTGCATCAAGCTCGCCTGGGAGATCGAGACAGTGCTGGCAGCGAGGAGGGCCAGCTGCTCCTCAGCAAATAAATCTGCTGCCAGAGCTAATCCTCCTCACGCAGATGCCTTACAGAAGCGTATAAAGTGCTTCACTGTCCTAACTTATACACGTCTGTCAAGTTTGACTGACTCACTTAACTAAGGAGGTATTTTTAACTATAACTACACAAGAATCAGCACTAAATATACTAAGCTGATGTATTAAAATTTTAAATGGCAAATGGAACCAATTCATCTCATTATCATCTTTCCACTGATTGACTGATTGACTGAGAGTCTCTATGCAGCCTCTGCTGGCCTCAAATGTGCTGTGCAGCCTGGTTGGCTTTGAACTTAGTGATCCTCCTGCCTCTACCTCCCAGGTGCTGTAACCACGGCTGTGTGCTATCACGACTGGCTTCTTTCATTCTTTTCTTAATTAAAAACATTCAAAGACTGGAAGGGAGCTGTGGCCGAGCAGAAGAGCTGTGAAGAGAACAACAATGGTTCTCTGGTTGTTCCAGGCTCACTTGCACAGCACAGTGCTGGAAAGAAAGGACAAAGACTGTCCTGGGGTACCATGAGATGAGCTAGCGGAGCTCACAGGCAAGTGCATTTAACACCTCATGTGTTATCTACATTTGTGAAACAGACTCTGAATTCCATTTAGACAGCGTTAATTCTGTCTTTAAATGATATTAATCCAGTGGTTCAAAACGACTTCCAGGAGAGATAATTTCAATGCATTTACTTCATCTCCCTAGAAAATTTCCCAAGTATTCTGTATTTCACAAGTCTCAGAAGACAATGCGCATCACCGTCACAAATGTAAACAGATGTTCAAATACATGTTATTATGAGATTAAAGTTTATGATTATCCAATGTGCTTCCAATTATTAGAACCAATACTTCTCTATTGGATGAAAACAATACAATCTCCAATTGTTCCGAGGCTCACAGCTTTGTGTGTTGAGCCGTGCTTGGTGATTTTTAGAGATGAATATTGATTATCTTTAACCACTAGTTTTCCTAGAGAGTTATGGACTCAGAATCAATGGCCACACAGAAGAGTCTTAATGCACTGGGAGAAGGTGTTAAGTGGGTCCCCGTGGCACATGGGGGCAGGTCTCATCAGCCCACAGTTGTCACCTAGGCCCAAGGGACTAAATAAGCTGAGGTTATTTTAACTTGTGGTGCGTAGATGTGAAACACTGGGCCATGAACAGTGAACCCAGTGTGAACACAATCACCTCCGCTCAGTGCTAAGAGTGATTGCTTAGCAAGTGCAAGGGCCTGTGGAGAGAAGAGGAGAGGACAGCAGAGGGGAGGATGGCAGGGGAGAGGAGGGGAGGGGGATGGGAAGGAGAGGACAGTTCAGCCAGTAGGTTTGAGTGTGAGGCCTGGAATTCTGCATTTCGAAAGTGTGCCAGTGGGTGCTCATGTTGCTGGAAGGCTGACTTCAAGTAGTAAAAACCTGGCACACTTGGTTTGGAAATGAGACTTGTAAGCCAGAAGCTGGAGCCCAGGTGCTTTCATTCAGTCTAATGCTACTCAGTTATGCAGATAGAGGGCTAATTAACTAAGTCAGCACCTAATTTACACAATACAATTTACAGAAGATATACATCTGGACCAGGTCTCTTCAGTACTATAAGATGTAAAGATACTGAGATAACCCTACTTTAATCTGAGCATTGTCTTTTCTATTTCCCTCCCAGTGTGAGCATCCCGAGGTTGTTCTGCACAGCGTCACTCCCCAGTCCTGTTTAGCTGTACTTGCTTTCTTTGAGTCAAGACGGTAACTGTTTCTGTCTAATGTCCATTTCTCACTCTTCCCAAAATTCTTCCAACACCCTTCTGACTTGTAAGGAGAGTTCTTTTGAGTAGTTGTTTATGGGGTCATGCATTTCCCAAATGAGATGCAGTTCCTCCTGTTTTGAATTATTCAGAGAGGTTATAATATTCTTAAATAGAAAAGACCCTCAGATTAGATCCAGGCTCCTCAAATGAACTCCTGCTAATGTGTCAAGGGCTGGCAACAGTTTCAAGCTACAGTTAGCGGGAGAAAGAAAACTCCGTTCCCTACTCTGAACAGAGTTTTAATCTGCTGCCTATTACTCATTCCCAGCACAAACATCTTCATTAGAACTTCATTAACTCGTCTGGACTACTCACTGTGCGCCAGCTGCTGTTGGATCCCCAGCCTTCCCAGCCTTGCCAGACGGTGCTCCCGACTGTCAGCCAAGCACGTCCACTTCAGCCAAAAGCCTGCACTGGCCCTTACCCCCAACCCTAGCCATGGCGTCCATCTACCTGGTAGCTCTCCTCAGCAAACGCTCATGAGTTCTGTGTCTGTGGTTGGTTTACACATTTCTCCACCTAGAATACAATTCCTCACCTCTTTCTGAAGATTTGTTGACAGACCGGTTCTGCTTTAGAGCATCCCTGGTTCCTCTACAGTTTCTTCACTACTTTCTTTGCCTCCCTTCTACTTCATGGCTGCATATACTTTATTCTCGGCCCCTACTGTACAATCCTTAAGGATCCACGTCTTTTTTTCATTTTTCCTTTTCTAGCTCTCACCATAATATCTTAAGATAGGACCCAGCCTTACAGTTGATCTGTAATTCAAGATGCCCTGATACTTCGGAACCCTAAAATCACCTGTTCTTTTAAAGTTATTTCATTACTTTATGTGACACCCTTTCATGCTCAGAGCTCATCACTGGAAACCTCCAGGTCACCAGTTCTTGTGTCGTTTTTAAGGATTTCTTTCTTCAAATACATATTCCCTTAGCTCACATTATACTATTCAGACGGTGTAGGTTAAACTAAATGTAAATGCCATTTTTCTGTTTATACCTCTCTGATATCTTTGTAGAATATAACACAGCCTCGTGACAATGGTTTCATCCTGAGTTAGAGTTATCCACTGTAAAGTAAGAGTTATCAACAGACTAACAGACACTGTTTCGCAATGGTGGTCCTTCTACGACTTTAGAAAAGCTTATTGACCTGCATTCCAAGTAAAAATAAAGAAACTCATTGTATGCCTCTCGCAAGGTGGGGGGGGGGCTGAAATCGCAAAACCATGAGATAGCACGTTGAACCTTGGTGGCAGAAATTGTTGCCCAAGATGGTTCTGTGTCTTTGCTGCCTCTACCAGCCACCTTATGTCACAGGCATTTATAATTCAAGGTGCAAACAAGCGTTCAGGACAGGAGATGTAGTGCAGTGCTCCCTGCTCCGGCAGCGCAGTGCTCCCTGCTCCGGCAGTGCAGTGCTCCCTGCTCCGGCAGCGCAGTGCAAGATGAGATCAAGGAAGGGGTACCAATTAACACTGCTTCACTAGAGTTCTCTAGAAAAATACAATTAGCAAAGGGCATCTGTTACTTTATAGTTACTCTTCCCTGAATCAACTTTCCTTCCTATACAATCTCAAGCTTGAAAAGCCAGTGAGTGCACTTAGAGAGGAGACAGTGTTGATTAACTACAGTGTGGGTGCTGTTGACAACAGTCATGGTGGAGCCTTGGGAAGCTTTTAAGGCTGGACAGGCTGGGATTAGGTGACATGCTTTCCTCTGCTTCTCGTCTTCTGAGAGGGCGAGGGCAGTCCTCGAGCCACCCTTCTGTGGTTGTGCTGTCTCTTGAGAGGCCATTGCGAAGAATGCCCCCCTCTGTAAACAGCAGAGAGCGTTCTAATCCGTAACGCAAAGATGAAACCAGGGACCTGATGTGAAACTATTTTAAGGTCAAGACAGTCTGAAAAAGATGTATTAAAAAGTATTAAAAAGATGGGAGATAACCATGACTGTGTTTAGTGATGCTACCCTTTTATGCAGTGGTTGCTCGGTACCAATGGTTTCTCTCATCAACACTGCAGCCAAATAGACAATTAAATGCGCTAGTGTTCCTGTATGAGAAGAGGAAAGTTTAATGTCCACGGTACATCAGATGTCCCCCTATTATAAAGACACACACAGTCCTATCAGATGGAGGAAAGACAGACAGATGAGTGGGAGCCGGAGGTAGGATCAGCTAGATGAGCCAGAAGCTTGGTGGCTTTAAATAGCAAATCTTGTTTCATATTAGACACTTTTAAGGGTAAACAATTTTGAATCCAAATTAGCCGAGTGTTCTTTTTACTAAGTGACCTTGTGTCACTTCTCCTCCCAATGGCTGGAGAGAGCAAGTTCAGTAGAACTCAGCTGTGTACCCAAAAGTATTCAGGGCAGAAAATATCCACCAGGGAATATTTTCATGGTCATGCCATCTTCTAAAATGATATTTACAATTAGAGATTCCAACTACTTCTCTTGAATGGGAATCACCATCTTTTGCAGCAGGTCCCAGCCTCACTGAAGAAGGTCTTCTATCTTTACTTCTGATCCAGTCTACAAAGCAGCCAGCTGACCAGGTACGCTGAGCATTTGATGGTGACTATTAGCTCTGCATATATTTGAAGTAAGGACTTTGGAAATCAAGGACTTTTTCTAGTTGGAATACTTACATCTATTTAGTTCAATAAACAAATGGGAAAAAAATGCCATAAAACCAATGTCATCTATTTTGCGTTGGTAATCTACTTGCTGTGGTAGAAAAAGGAGAGGAAGTGGGGAGGATGGAAGACAGGAAGTGAGGGAGGACCAGAAGAAGCTTTTCCCTGTGTTCTCTAAGGGCCAGATTGGAAGAGCAGAAATATATACGTGAACGTAGAAATCAGACCTCTAGAGTACCAACTTCATTAACTGTTGCAAATTCCGAGGCCCTCTGAAAACTGTGGCTCCACATCTCCTAGCTTTATACATTCCTTGTTAAATATACCTACAGATGTGTTTGTACCCCCCCCCCCCATCGGGTTACAGCGAGTCTCTGCCTTGCAGAGAAAGGGTGTGTGCACCGAGGGTGGAGCCCCCTGAAGCTGGCCATCACTGCTGACTCAGCCTCCTGCGAAGGATGGCTGTCAGCCTCTGCCTGGCCTCGGTCACTGAAATTGCTCGGCCCCTGGGAGGATACGCCTGGGAAAGGGCGGGCAGTCCCGAGCTGCCGGCCTTCTTGAGCTTATCTGGGGTTGGGGGAGCGGTGGGCTTTGGCAGGCCGCGCAGGCTGGGCGTGCTGGAGCCTCGTCCACAGTTCTTCGGTCTCACGCTGCTTGGCTCCTGGTGATTACCGACTACAGAGGCAGGGTAGGGTAGGGCGCCCTTACTGAGGGAGCGCGGTAAGCTCGCCCCGCTCCTCTTGAGCTCCAGGAGCTGTTCTTTGGCTTGACTCAAAGCCTCTGTCAGTTCAAAGCGTTCTTCACACTCTCTGCGCACTGTCTCCTGGAGAAAAGTGTTCTGCGAAGAGACGAGTAAAAAGCACCCCTGGCTTTAAACAGTTTATGTAAGCGGAGCGTTACTGACAGTTTAAATCAGAGCTGAGCTGCAGGGCAGAGGCTGTATCCTCAGTCTTTTTAATACTCTACCCCACGAGGCAGAGAAATGAAAAACAGAGCGAGAAGCAGGAAAGGATGCGAACCCTGTGTAGGTGAGGTTCCATACAAGGAAGGTATGGTGGGACTGGGTCGAAGGTCCTCATCCTTATTTCCGCGGCATACACACATGGTCCCCGTTCCCATGTCTTTTTTTTTTTTTATTGATCTATTATTCGCTCCTGCTTGTTTTTAATTTTTAGAAGAATTGGAAACTACCGGCATTTGTCATCAGCTCTACCTGAGTACTGCTGGAAGTCAGGGGTGGGGGAGTATCAAGCTGCTATCAAGGAAAACTAATTGGTTGATAAGGTCATCACGTTTACTGCTCTCGACATAGTCACCACAGGAAGAGCCGGAAGCCACGCTCGGTTATGTAACTTGCTGAGAGCAGCGCGGCCCTGCTGCCTCCTCGCCCTGTGCCTGGTGAGATGTGTCCTTCATGCACATTGTAGGCACACATTCATGCCCAGGGCATCAAGGAGATAGAAACACCTAAGACATTTCCATCTGACTTCCCCCGAGAATTCTAAACCCTATCAACATGGCCTTTCTTTCAAAAAGGAGCCTACTGTACTATATTTCTATTTACAGTATTTATTTATATGTACAGTACTATATAAATCTATATTTATCTGTATGTATACACATCATTTATCTAGACATGCAATAAGCTGGCAAACTGTAGAACTGATCAAATTTAAGTTGTTTTTAATTAATTAGTATAAAGTACCCCAGCTTAAGAAAATTTCTAGGAGTCAGTTTTCACACACACACACACACACACACACACATGCACACACATGCACACACACGCACGCATGAGCACACACACGGATATGCAGAAGTGACAGGTGTACAATATGAAAAGTCAAGAGATGGGGGAAGGCAGGGGTGCTCATTAGAGAAAAATAAGATCTAATCAACCCACTGCACTTGAATTTGAGCCTCAAAGGGAAGCACTACTTTACAGAGGCTAGTCTTTAGGAAATGGCTTCAGGCAAGTGGCGAGGGGACTGGGGAGGTAGAGGAGGAGAAAGGCATCCTCAGCAGCTGGTGCAGCCCGAGCACGGTGCAGAGGCTCCGGGCTCTGCTTTCCAGTCAGCTAAGGCTGAACAGCCAGCGAGCTCAGCTGGCACATTTCAATTCCTCCTGGCTACAGTCCAGCCGAGAGTAAGGTAGGTGAGTGGCCCGAGAGGGCTGTTCGCTGTCTCGGCCCGAGGCCACCCATCTTTCAAAACTCTTCGTTTTCAGAACAAAGGATTAGTTCTCTTTCTAGTGTTTCCCAAAGCAGGAGCCTCGGAACTGAAGAGGGACCCACAGATGGGACTTTCACCTGTGCCAAAACACTCATTTCTTGGGTAGATGTCCTAATATCCTCATTTTCTCTGCAGACTTTACTATGTCTTCCCCTAAATTAATACTTCAACACAGTTTTGTCCAACAAATAGTTTAAGTGTTATTATGTCTTCAATTATAGTGTAAGATATGGAAACAGAACACTGGAAAGTCTAGGAAACTGCTATTTGAGGAGTAGAGGGTGCCGTCACAATGAGGGGACATCCTATCCTGTGTGGCCTAGGTTGTATAGTTTGCAGAAATTAGGCAAGAGGGCTAGAGTATGCATACTATTTTTGTTTGTTTGTTTGTCTATTTGGTTGGTTTGGTTTTGAGACAGCTCTGGCTGTCCTGAAACTAGCTCACTCTAGACCAGGGTGGCCTCAGACTCAGAGATCACTCCTACCGCCTCCCTGCCTCTCTCCCAAACACTGGCACTAAAGGCATACACGAGTTACTATATCTGGCAGTGGCAGACTTTTGATATGTATTTTTACTGAGCAACATGAAAAACTATGTAAGCTAGAATCTGTTTGAATGACCAGAGGCTGCTGTCCTCTACGTGTCTGAGGTAAAATGATCTTGAGGGGCATTCTACCTGAACATGGTCAAGTAATTTTTACTGGATTGCAACAGACCTGAAAGTCAAAATGAAATGGCAGGCAGGCACCAGACAAAGAAGGCAAAGTGGGGCTCCCAAGCCCAGGGGCAGCAAGAGAGACACATCCAGGATGGAACATGGCTGCCGGAAGACTCAGCTTCCAGACACAGGAGAAGAGACCAGCGCTGAGGTCGGAGGAAGTGAGCGAGTCAAAGGGGAACTTTGGCAGTGTGTTATTGCTGGATCGTGAGACGACTGTTCAAGCAGGGCACTGGCACAGTCACACTGGCAGGAGAAGGAGCTCCCCGGGCCAGCTTTGTGAAAGACATCGCAGGGTGGGGCAAGGGGCACGGGGGGGGGGGGGGGGGGAACAATCGCGGCGACTCAGAGTTTTCGTCCAGGAGGTTCTGTCCCGGTTAGAGGCCTAGGGAAGGGAGTTACTGCTCTGGTCCTGAAGCCCAGGCATTGGTGCTGAGCGCTGCCTGTCTCTGACAGAAGGCTGCTTCAGCTGGACTTAAAATAATTAAATGCTAATTACACTCCCACTGAGTCGGTGGGTAAAAAAATGAAAATGTAAATTAGCTCACCGTGGAGTTAAACTTTCTAATATTAAAAGTGGCCAATTCTCTACTTTTGAAAGGTGAGAGTGACTGGTTTACAGCTGTTTCCATTTTCACCCTTAGAAACATCTGAGTATTTTCAGTTGCAAGCACCAAGAAGAAGCAAGGAAAGGCTTTGCCGGTGGCCCGAGGTGAGAATCCTGGCTGTGACGCTTCCCAGTCAGCTGTATTTGGCATGGCAGGACGCAGGCCAGTCAGCCAGCACTGCAGAAAGATAGTGGAAATGGCTTTTTGGTAAACTAGGAATGAGAAACTAAATACAATTTTGGAAACCAGATGAATGCAGGCAGAAGTGTTGAAATGATATACTCATGCTTGCAAAAACAATAACAGCAGCCATTGTAAGCTTCTCAGAAAAAAAGTCATAGAAATAACAGCAAGCATCAGAACAATGGTCTCCAGAGCCAGTTTTTCAAGATGAGGGAGAAGAGCCTAAAATATACATTATTTAGGATTTCCTCTTCTAAATCAACAGTCCAATTTTAACATCTCGTCACCGTTAATTAACTGTAACAAAGCAATGTCTCCATATATTGTTTTCCCAATGTGTCACTGTCCTGACTTCTCCTTCCTTCTTTACAGCAGAGATGCCCTTGCTGGGCCCACATCTGCACATGCTCTGTGGCCAAATTCTTGGGCTCTCAGCTCCCCTGCCCCGCTGTCAGCCAGCCAGGCCTTAGCATGATCCTTAACGGCTTTACTCTTTGGAAGAGAAACCAGTGCTGTAATGTTACGTCTCAGGGTTGAGAATCGCTTGTTTGATAACTTACTGACCAGACTCAGGCTTCTTATTCTCCGACACAGAAGTACCAGACAGGAACATGCCGCCTTGTCTGTATCAGTGACACACGCATTGGAAGTAAATGCATACTCCCAGATGAAGCAAAGCCCTTTGAACATAAGCCATTTGTGCTTGCAAATGCTGTGTATTCATAAAACTCCACTGGGCAGGTTTACATAAATCCATCACTACCAAGTTTCATCAACGTTTCCTACATAAGTGCTCTTTTGAAGCAGATTTCATATTTGAAAGCAGTTTTAGATCGAAAGGTTTAAGATCACCCATGACCCCAATATTTTAGAAGGTCACAGAAGATTCCTACTCAGTTCGTCCGACTCCCTCCGGGTCACCACTGTGCTAACAGTTTGGAGACATGTTCTCCAAGTCTGCAGCACACAGCTTCCACTTGTTCTTTCTTTTATTGATTCCTAAGCACAAGCAAACACAGGACTCGGGGCAAAGCAACCTAACAGTAAGAACAGGTGTGTTGACACAAATGCACACTGACAAGCCTTCAGCCACAATTTTGACATTTGAATGCTCTAAAAAGGAAACACTACAAGTCAACACATTTGGTGACTAATTACGTATTCGTTTGTTTCTGGTTGTTGTCCTTCACATTAGAGACAGTTCTAAAATATTACATGGTCTTTGGCTGTTTATGATTAAAGAATGGGTTTCCAGATGACACACGGGTGTGCGTGTGCGTGTGTGCACACGTGTGTTTATTGGCTGGTAGGCTGGACATGGATACACCCCAGTGGCCAACATACATGGCCTCTTCTAGCTTCTCGGTGGTCTGGACTGTGGGAAAGGAGTTAGTGACAAGGACTGGCTGTCTCCCACTTGCTCCCTGAAGCTCATGTTCTATTCTTTGCTCTGATGGACTTCCATACACAGCGTCTTTCTCATTCTGCTGGAGAGAACACATCAGGTCTCTTTCCAAGGTGGTGACACCTGGACACTATGTGTCCCCGAAAACCCATTTGCTCCCTTTGCCCTCAATCCATCCTATTTTGGGCTCTACTCTTTGATCCCGGCTTCAGAGGCGCTTTGTGTCTCCCCTTTCTGAGCCTCTCTAAGGTAACAAGCAACCAGGTCTCTTTTGGGGGATCCCCTCACCAACCATGGGCACTCGGCTTCACTTTGTATTTTGTGGCAGTGTGGTGAGGTAGAGACAAACACCGCAATCTGTTCTCCATGTGTAAACACGAGTTTTCTATTTTTTAACTTTTTAAACTACCACTAGATGGGTTACAAGAAATACAGAATTTGAAATCTCTGCCCCTCTTCCTCTTTTTTCTATGGCCTTCTACGGAGAAACATTGAGTTCTCTGCTCTCTTTTGGATCCACTTTAAACAAATTACATTCTTCCTCTAGATCCCAAGACCATCACCGTCTTAAAAGAACCCACGTGGGAATCACACGAGGGAGGGGCCAGTCTCACTCTAATTTGGATGCAATGAAAACGTGCCACTTGCTAACACTAACTTCCTGCTGTTGTTTTTGTTTTCGATGTTCCAGTTTTTTAGTGTGTGTCTTTTTCCCAGTAAGAACTTTCTGGAGTCTTGTTTAAATTTACATTTCCACTACTTCTGTTTTTCATCCCTGCCCCATGAGTTACTCTTTCGCCTCCTCTCTCTCCTTCCTTACATTGTACTATGTCACTTCCCAGTCCCCACCTGAAGAAGGCCCAGCTTGCCTGTCAGAGGCCGCAGCTTCCTCCTGACCCTTTCCTACAGCTGAAAACAAATTCCACTCCCTCTCTAGCCTCTTCAGTGAGCACAGGACTCCCTGACCTTCATCAGCCTCCTTAGGAGAGCACAAACTTATCTTTATTCTAATGGAGGTTTTTTTTTTTTCCTCCAAGTAATTACAGCCTCCAATTCTCCAGAATCCGGGGAACTTAAAGTTTCTGAAGAACATGATGAAAAACACACAGAACTTTTCGTTTTATATGACTTTATTTACAGTTCACATTCTTTCTGCTCATAAACTCTACTACTTTCATTGGCTCATTTCCTGTTTTATAAGCATATTCTGTACTTTGCCATGTTTACCAGAGAAATAGCCTTAGATATTTACTTACATTTCAGGTCTCATTATTTAATTTGAGGTGATATTTTGGTAACCTCTGATGAAAAGCCTAGTCTACTTGTCTCCCATGAAAGTGTCCTGTTGAATACTTTCATTAGCTTCACCTTATGAACAACAGTTTCTCCCTTCTAGTACTGAGCCATGACTGTTTTCATACTAACCTATTAACTTTTTATATTTTAGAAATTCATATTTTATTTTGTTTTTTTAGTGTATGCCTGCGCACTACATGTGTGCAGGAGTCCTCAGAGGTAAAAAGAGGCATCAGATCTGCTGGGACTGGAGTTACAGGAGTTGTGAGCTGTCATTAAAATGCTGTGAATTGATCCAGGTCTAGAAGAACAACCTCGGCTTCTGACGTGAGCCATGGACTTCTCCAGGCCCAGAGTCCATACTTTTTTAAATGAAATCTGACTTACTACCTTTCACAACTAGGAGCTGAGTGAACTGAGCTCTCCTTGGGTATAAATAATTTACTCTTCATTTTTAGTCTTGCGAACATCACTGCCAGAGGGAGTGGTCAAAAGATGTAGTGTAGACTCATGTTTGAATACTTGGTTTCTAGTTGGTAGAATCGTTTGAGAAGGATTAGGAGGTGTGGCCCTGGAGGAGATGTGTCACTGGGGACAGGCTTTGAGGCTTCAAAAGACTTGTGTCATTTCCAATGTTTCTTTCTACCTCTTGTTTGTGAATCAAGATCTGAGCCTTCAGCTGCTGCTCCACCCATCTTATAGAGATAATCTCTTGTACCGAATGGAATAAATCAAAGGTTGTCAATAAAAGGCTGATTGGCAGGATTAGAAGGTGGGACATCAGACAGAGGGAGGGGGATTCTGGGATTGAGTCAGAGTGGAGATTCGCCCCTGACACAGAAGAAGACTGTCATGAAACTAAGGACCAGGTAATCAACCATGTGGCAGGACATAGAATTTAAAAAGGGGGGGGGGGGTAATTAGGATATGAGTTAGTCAGGGAACAGAGCAAAGCTATTAGTTTAAACATCTAGGTGGGGTTGCAGACGACTTCTGCCACACCGTCTCCGTGCTCTTGCTCCAGCACCATAAGTGCTGGTCCTCCAGAAGTATAATAAGTCAACTAAACTTATTCTTTTATTGTTGTGATCATGAAGTTTAATTATAGCAATAGATAACAAACCATAGAAAAAGTAACAATATAGAGGCTTTTGATGGCCCACGACCACTTTTCTGATAGTCACATCTTTGGTACTTGCTTACCATGCATGTGGGTTAGACTTACTGGCTCATTTGTAATGGATAGAATACAAAGAAATCCACGAGTTGTCACTTCTGGGTTACCTCAGGACGGTGGCTTCTGTCTTGGCACCCTTTCTTTACTGGTTCCAAGGGAAGCCAGCAGACAATGTGAGATCTTTTATGAAGAGGCCCGTGTGGCACAGAATTGAGGGATGTTATGGCCAACAGCCACAGGTTTGCTATTAATAGTCCATGAAATACCAACCTGTTAATATAGCTTTGGTCATACTAGTTAGCTAGAAGACCAGCCTATTGCGGCTGAGCCTCCAGCTGAGACCACTGCCTCTTGACCACCCTCACACCAACCTCATAAAAGCTGCTGTACCACACCCAGTCAGCTAAACCCTAACAGCTTCCTTGTCCACAGAAATGAGATACTGAGGGGCTGGAGAGATGTCTCAGTGGTTCAGCATGCTTTTTGTACAATCCTGAGGACCTGAGGTTGTACCCTATCACCCAGGCAACAAGCACGATGCCTTGCACACACCTGTAACTCCATCTCTATGGGTGACAGAGACAGGAGGGGGGAGCTTGTTGGCTTGGCTGAGGACACCTCCCTGAGAGCCCCAGGTTCATGAAGACATTCTGTCTCAAACAGGCTAAGAGTGACAGACAAGGACCCCTGACACCTTCCTCTGACCTCCCCTGGCGAGCACAGTTGTGTGTATCAGCACCTAAAAACATACACTCACACAGACACATATGCACACATAAATATAAGTAAGTAAATCTTTCAGAACAGAAATGAGACTATAAACTATTATCGTTTGACGTTTCTGTCTTTGGGGGTAACTTACCAAGTAGTGTTAAATTATAGGCTTGTAATATAGGGTTTCTCTACCCTTCAGTCTAGGGTTTTCATGTGAGTAACTTCTGTTTAGGTCATTTCTTTAACATTTCGCAGAAGGTAGTTACCATTTTTTGATAATTATACCACCATGTATCTAGCGCAGTGCTCAACACCCACATATATGATAAAAGTTGACCCTGTCCACTTTCTACTTGTCGTCTGCTGTGTCACTGCTTACTGAGTTTTACATCGCCACCCCTGGGCTTCAGACATGCTAGTCCAGTGATTGGCCTCTCTCCTTTCTCCCGGTGTTTCCGTGGGAGGAGCGAGTCAACAGTCCCTCCTTCCTGGGTTGTCCCGTGTGCTCCTGTGCCTCTCCTGCCTGGCCTGAGCTGCTGTCCTCCCTGGGATAAGGGGTGGCCTCTGGGGCCCTCGTCCCCAGCCCAAGCTGCACTGGGTTTACTGCGTTGTGTTAGCTTGTTTTGCTCACTTTTAGAGTAAAAGTGAGTGATCTTGACTGAGGGATACTGTCGGCTAAACCCGAGGTTGCCCTGAAGTTTAGAATAAAAAAGTCTTCCTGGAATAGGACTCTTTGTCCCCTGGAGATGCAAATTTGAGTCTTGCCTCTGGTTGTGTGAGTGTGTGTTAGTCTCCAGGCTTGAGTGACAGTTCCTTCGCTGTAACAGGTAAGTAAGGCTGCACAGAAAGTTCTTATTTAGTGCTCTATCCGTCCCGTCTTTACTTTTATCATGATACAAGCTCTCAGTTTTGGTTGGCAATTTAAATATAGCAAGAAAATGGTGTTTATTATTAACAAACGATGTTATTGCTAGCAGTTTCCATTTGCTTCTTTGTTAACGTGCCAGTAAGGTCAACGGAATTCCCATTTCTCACTAACATTCAAAACCGTTCATTTATCTTTATATATATATATATATATATATATATATTATATATTTCTATATAATATATATATTATATATATATATTAAATGTAAGCAACATGTGGTTCATGGGAAGAAGGAACAGAAAACGTCTAAGAAATAGGGCTGGGTTTTCTCCAAGTGCATTGTGTATTTCTGAACTCTGTGGAGGCTGAAGCTGCCAATCAAGAGCTCCACAGCGTGGAGGGGGAGGGGCGAGAGCTGACAGCTGAGGGCTGCTAGGGGAAAGGCAGTCAGGTTTTCTTTAGGGGTGTGGCCCATCGCAGATGGCTGCACACTCAAGACACACATAGGCAGCACTAACCAGAGTGTTAGTAAACAAAACACCCAACACCAGGTTGGGAAGAGGACGTGAGGGGGATTCACAAGTTGAAGAAGGGAAGGGGTGTGTATGCACGTGACTAACGGAGATGCACGGTAGATATGTGTGAGATTTTCAAAGAATAAATGATACTTTAGAAGAAGAGGACTGCCCTAAAGAAGCCAAGGGACAGGCTGTGACTCTCTCCTTGGCCTCCAGACGCCTGTCACATTTGTGTCTGTCTGTCTGTCCGCTTGTTAACGGCCATGCTCCTCCCCGGGGGTTGTCTGCTCCCTACCTCTTCCTGTGACTGGCTGAACTGCTGCAGCAGCTGGGTCTGGGCCAGCCTCACTCTTTCCAGTTCATCTGTCTTCTGTTTCATTTCCTTCTTCAACTCTTCGGAAACGGAATCGTCACGGCCAGTGTCCTCCTTCAAACGACACTCGAATTCTGCAACCAGGTTTTTCAGGTCTTCAATTTCTTTTTCCTTTGACTCAGACTCCTCCATGTATCGCACTTGGGATTCATGGAGTTTTTCTTGGAGAGAGGCCACTTCCAGCCTCAGGTCTTTTGTAGCGTCTGCAATCAGGTCAGCTATCTGTGAGAGAAATCTCTTGTTAGTATACAGACAACCGCTTCCAGGGACCAGAAAGCTCTTGCTGGTGTTAAGTTTCTTCTAATAAACAAGTGCGCTTTCATCCCATGACATATACAGGCCTTCAGATATTCTTATTAAGTCAACACAAGAGTTTTATTTCCTTTTTCCTAAAATGGTATCCTGTTAACTACTCAGGCACCCTTGGAAATATTTAAATCTCCGTGGCTGAATCTAGCTGCCAAAAGTAACTCAAGTTCCCACACACAGATGGGAGGTCTCCAGGTGCCTGACTGAGTTCTGGAGACATGAGAGAAGACCACAGTTGTGTTCCACTCACATCAGAACACCAACTTTGCCTGGACATACTTTTCTTTCTTATATATGGAGAGATGTGCCCCAGACACTAGCTCTATATGGAGAGATGTGCCCCAGACACTAGCTCTATATGGAGAGATGTATCCCAGACACTAGCTCTATATGCAGAGATGTGCCCCAGATAGTAACTCAGGTTTCCCCCACATCTTGTTATCACAGACATTTTGTTCTACATGTAGTGACAGCGGGGTGCCAGGAAATGTTTAAAAAGAGCCCCCCATATCTCTCAGGTCAACTTTATATCTAATTTTAATGGTGAAATCCCTTTACCACTACCCTTGATCTGCCAGGACTGGTGACTTAGCTGGGAAGGGACAGGCAACGTAGGCTCCGGAAAGCCAGGAGTCCAACCGATGTGACAGAAGAAGGAAGCATTAAATTTGAGTGACCTGAACTGAAAGACAAGTGACCACTGTGATGTGGTCATGGCAGCTCCAGAGACCAGGGAAAGGCACAAATGCATCACCTTCCACCTTCCACAAGAACATGAGACAAGTCTGGAAACCTCCCCAAAGCATCCCTTCAGAACAGAATTTTCTTTTTCCTTAGAAGGCAAAAAGTTGGACTGGAGATGGCTCAGTGGTTAAGAGCACTGCCTGCTTCCAGAGGTCCTGAGTTCAATTCCAGCAACCACATGGTGGCTCACAAACATCTGTAATGAGGTGTGGTGCCCCCTTCTGGTGTGCAGGCAGAACACCGTACACATAATAAATAAATCTTTAAAAACAAAACAAACAAAAAGTTGAGTGTGGTGGCTCATGCCTGAAATTTCAACCAAGGCAAGAGAACCGCTATGGGTCTATGGCCAGTCAGCCATGTTCTCATGGTGAGTGCCAAATCAGTATGAGCTATTGTTTTAAAAAACAAAAAGGAAAACAAACAAAACACCAGCAAGCAAACAACAGCAGAGCAGGTTTGCAGGAGCTCATCTGAGGTCCCTTACATTCTCATAGGAAACGAGCCGTGGAAATCTGGAAATGCCACAATGGATAATTCCCAGAACCATTTGGACCACAGCTTAAAAACTGTATGCATCTAAAATTTATTTCAAATGTTAAATTTACATAAGGAATAACTTTGGGAAGAAATATGTTCACCACCATGAGTCATTTCAGAAATTAATATTCTATTCTTTTCAACTAATCCAGAAGAAGGGAGAGAGGGTCACTTGGGTCTGAACAATAGTTTCGCTCTCCCCATGGCAGGGCTGATGAAGACAGAGCAAGCTGTCCTGTGACAGGAGCCTCACAGAGCCACAAATAAGCTTGGATTTTAAAAATAGGAATAAACCTTTAAAAGTCAGATATCACTTATAAAATTTGAATTTATATCTTTCATAATTAATGGTATTTTGTTTGCATTTCTCTGCCCATGAAGTTCCAAGCTGCTCAGGACAATTGTAGTCAGGAGCTGAAGGGGGAAAGGAAATGGCCACCCTGGGGCCAGCAGCTCTGCAGGAGAATGTAAGGACCTGTTCCACACAGACCAGACCATCAAGGGAGCAGAGACACACGTTCCCGACACATGCTTCATTGCTTTACAAGGATTCCAACTAACATTTTCACAAATTCAAGGATGAAGTCATCAAAAGTTCCAGGACAGAAGCACCTGCAGAACCTCCTGGGTGGGGCCAGGTACTACCTGCATGTATCCTGGACTCCAGTGGCTGACCCCGCTTCCTCATCATGGATTCTGGAGTGGCTAAACTCGCCATCTTCACACAGAAACAGGCCCTTAGGCTGTTGGATGCTTTATGTGTGCATGTATCATGTGCATGCATGATCAGAGCCTTTGGATCTGGAGCTGTAGGGGGTTGTGTAAGTGCCCTTAATGCAGAACTCTTTCTAGTGATATACCCCTCTCTCGTGTGTGTGTGTGTGTGTGTGTGTGTGTGTGTGTGTGTGTGTGTGTGTGTGCGCGCACATACACACAGGTACACCATTGTGTATATGGAGAGGACAGAGAATATCATGTAGAAACTAGTTCCCTACTTACACCGAGTGGGCCCCAGGGTTGAGCTCATGTTTTAACAGTGGCGAGGGCCCTCACTTGTTGAGCCCTAACAAGGATTCTTAATGAGTCTTTTTCAAACATGTTTCCCACTGAACGTTCATTCATTCTCTTGCCCTCTGCCTCTCCCCCCTCCTCCCCATCCTTTCCCTTAAGTCATATAAAAGCAGGAATAACTTGCCTACCTTGGTGGTGCACATCTGTAACCCCAACCTTTGGGAGGCTGAGGCAGGAGGATGTTTCCTAAGTAAAACCAACAACCAAGCAATAGAGCAGGGTTACTTCAACAGACTCTTTGCTTCTGTAGCATTCTATAGTATTTTTCCTAATCCAAAAATGCTTAGGATTAATTAGAATTAAAATATCTTCAGTTAAGAAGAACATTTTAATTGTGTAAAATACCTTATTATCTTTTGATACTGGGTTGTGTAGCCATACTAGTTAAGAGTCATGCTGTGTAGTTAGTTTTAGCGGTAAGCTGGCGTCAGTAGAAAAGAAATGCATACAGAGTTGGCTGTGTGCTTCTGTAATTCATCTCCAGATCCTTTCTGAAGAAGCAAAGCATGTGTCTGTGTGAGCAGAGCAGGCGTGTGGGAAGGAAGACACGCTTGAGGGCAGCGTGCGGCGTGTGTCTCACACGGAGCACGGCACCAGCGGTGCTGACAAACCTTCCGCTGTAGGCCCTCTTGTTCTTGCTGATACTTCCGGATTATTTCCTGGTGTTTTTCTTTTTCGATGTCAAGTTCCAGTTTAGCTTCCTCCTTAAAGAGAAGAGCTTGGTCCCGGAGCTCATTGAGATGCCGGGCTCTTTCCTTGCAGAGTTCAGCTTCAATCTGGAAAGCAGCAAGTTAAGACACACAAAGCCATTTTACCTTGAGATAAGTACATTCAATAAATTCTCAGACCAATTCTTAAAATAGCCAAATATCACGTTTTTCAATATTATAGTAACTAAAACTGAAAACTCAGTAGAGATGACAGTGTTAGAACTCAGGCTGAGTCATTCATACCTAAAACAAGCGAAAGCTTCCCATTTACACTGCTAACTCAGCCATCAGGAGCCTTGAAAAACAAAACAAACAAACAAGGCGAGCACCCTCTACCCCCAAACTGAGGTTAGACTATGCTTAGCCGAAAACAGACAAGTGGCTCTGTCACATGTGCAGTGACAGTGAGGTCACAGGCTGACACGGTAACGTGAGTGAGACTAGCATGACCGGGAACAGTCATCCACATCCGCGCCGATGGAGTCCGTGCTGCGAGGGACTTTAGAAACCCTCCCAGTCTCTCATGGCTCAGTCAACTGTGGAAAACAAAATAAGGACTTTAGCTGGGGGTGGACCTGACACTCGCTGGCAGTGTGGCCTTAAGTTTGTGAGCATAAGCTCTCCTGGTGGGGCTATAACTAGTTCCTTTGGGGGCCTTTATGAGGGTTCAATGAGGCAAAGCATCCGTGTAAGGCTGTTGCATGGGCAAGAATTCAACAGCCCGTGGAGACTGCATCCACGTGCAAGCCCTGCAGTCCTGCCTAGAGCTGACAGAAAGGATGTCCCACAGTGCCTCACACTCACGAAGCCATAACTTACTTCTCCCCCAGCAGGAGTTTCCATTTCTAAGCATTAAGCAGTTTTTCCTGTAGTTCAGCCAACATTTTCCTCAGTGTGGCTTTTAATTATTGGCTTTGGCTCTGCCTACTAGAGCGAGAGACAAGAAACCTGTGAGTAGCTGAGTAACTTTCACTGTAGACGTCATCTTCGGAGATCAGAGATGAGATCCCACCCAGTTCAACACCGTGCCATGCTAAGATGCTCAATTCTACGGGGTATGTGGGAAGAGACTGCTAACCCTCACTGCTTCTCTCCGTGATTCTGGTCATTTAATGAAGGAACGAGGTCAACCTGAATCTCTCATGGGATCCCTGAAGCTGAGATACTGGGACACACGCTTTGTTAACAAACTTTACAGGAAGCCCTTTAGATTAAATACCGTGCGTTAGAGACCAGCCCTGGGGTCAGTAGGCTGCTCTGCCTGGGAGACAGAACTGGCGAATGTAGACACAACAAAAGGAGATCCTCTAGCTCTCTCAAAACACAGCTCCACAGTGTTTGGGGAAAGGTTGCTGGTGACCTTGAGGGATGACTGCCTGCCTCTAGGTGACAACTCCCAAGTGACCATCATGGTGTAAGAGTCTTGACAATGGCCCCAAAGCCTATTTCTACCTCACTTTCTCTAGGTTTGGACACAGCACAACATCTTCTCAGCTATTTCCCTCCCTCTACACCGGGCGAAGGAAGTCTTCAGCCATTCTCCCATGCCTTTCTTTCCACCGTGCTATCCCCACAAACACTGCTCTTCGGTCCGAGTTCCGTATGACGTAGCATGCTTCACAAGTATGTTATTTTATTTTCTTAGTGGTTTCTGTTTTCTTACTGGTTATTTTATTTATTTATATTTCAAATGTCCCCCTTCTCAGTTTCCCCTCTGCAACCCCCCTATCTCATACCCCCTAGCCTGCCTCTATGAGGGTGATTCCCCACCCACTCACCAACTCCCACCCCAACACCCTGGCATTCCCCTACTCTCGGACACCAAGCCTCTACAGGACCAAGAGCCTCCCTCCCATGGATGTCAGATAAGGCCATTCTCTGCTACATATGCATCTGGGGCCATGGGTCCCTCCATGTGTGCCCTTTGGTTGGTGGTTTTATCCCTGGGAGCTCTGGAGGGTTCTGGTTGGTTACTTAATACTGTTGTTCTTCCTATGGGGTTGCAAACCCCTTCAGCTCCTTCAGTCTTTGCTCTAACTTCTCCATTGAGGTCCCTGTGCTCAGTCCAATGGTTGGCTGTGTCTGCATCTGCATTGGTCAGGTGCTGGCAGAGCCTCTCAGGAGACAGCTCCTGTCAGTAAGCACTTCTTGGCATCAGAATTAGTGTTTGGGTTTGGTGTCAGCAGATGGGATGGATCCCTAGGTGGGGTGTTATCTGGACGGCCTTTCCTTCAGTCTTTGTTCTACTCTTTGTCCCTGCATTTCCTTTAGACAGG
This sequence comes from Micromys minutus, assembly GCF_963924665.1. Classification (NCBI taxonomy): domain Eukaryota; kingdom Metazoa; phylum Chordata; class Mammalia; order Rodentia; family Muridae; genus Micromys; species Micromys minutus. The sequence continues at coordinate 3,963,696 of NC_137973.1, read as the reverse complement.
AACCATTCTGAATTAAAATTTTTGAGATGGGCAGACGGCTCTGTCCCTCAACCAGGGGCTGTGCTTATCCACTGGATATGGTCTCTACAGGTTTTATCTCCCCTTTGTTGGGTATTTCAGCTAATGTCTTCCCCATTGGGTCCTGGGACTCTTAGTGGTTTCTCAACACATTAATTAAAACTTCCCACTTTAGCTTTCTACTAGGCTATTCCCAGCCTACAGGACTCCTACCTAGGGTGTGTGCTTGGCCACATGTGCAGGCTGGGGTCTGGCTCCCTGCTCCCTGGCCGGGACTCTGCCAGATGCAGCCTGAACTCTGCATCCTTTGGCTTTCTCCATCCTGACTCCAAGCACTTCAAACAGTGACCACTGCACTTCAGCAAGACTGGGTGGGGATGGAGAAGCCACACTCAAGAGGGAGAAACTCTTTTCAAAATACCTGAGAAGTTCAAGGCAGAACGTTAAGTGTTGATAGTTTATAAGCTGCCCAGTGTTGTTCCTTTCTCCCTCTATCTTTCTTCACTCCCCCTTCTCCTGTTTCTTCCCACTCTTCTCTCTCCAGTGCTTGCACTGGGCCTGGGGGTTGAATCATGGACTTCATGTGATCTAGAATGAGCTCTGCCACTGAACTGTATCTTCAACATCTTAAACGTTTTGGAGCATCCTGGGTCAAAATGTGTGCCAAGGCATTTAAGTACCAAGTAGTAAATTGAAAATGAGACCTACATGGCTGATTGGTAGATATCAGTGATTGTTGTAGGACAGACTACATCTTGTAAAATTATAGAAAGTAGGTGGAACAGAATAAACCACAAACCAGGGGGCTTTGGGAGAGTCTTTTAAAGAAGGAACACCCTTAGTTCCATTCATTGACAAGCGGTTACTTTAGACATCAGTGGGCCCAGCTGGAGAGGAAATAAAGATTGGGTTCAGGAAGGCAAGGTGGATGGGTGGCCAGCACCACAGTGAGCAGAGGGCTCTGTCCTGTTCCAGCACACGGGTCCTCTCACCCTAAGGGCTGTTGCAGGAAAAGGAGGAAAAGAGAAATTACACAAAGTAAAGCTGGGTACAATGCCCAGGCTTTTATTTTGTTTTTCAATCATCTGTGTCCTCTCCTGGCTTAACTTGCTAACACCTTCCAGGGGACTCCAGTACATTCTAGAAGTGGCTTCTGGAATTCCTTTTGTGTTTGTTACTGAAAAACATTGTTAGAATATTTTTTACAATCTGTTTCTAATATTGACACACACAGTGCTTTCTAAGTGAAGTTTCGTGGCTGACTCTGTTATTCCTTGTCATCTAGACAGAGGTATTTTCCATGGGATGATGTGACCGGTAGATGACCATTACCGTTCAAACTAGTTAGAATTTCAGATGCCAAACCCAGAGACAGACCAGTCATTTCTATTTGACAATGCACCGGTCATTTGTGAAAATGTCGCCTAAAAATAAAGTGCTGTTCTACTTCTCCAATACTAAGGTCAAATACTTTTTGAAACCACTATTTTCCACGGTTTAGATTGAGGAGGCTCAGAGGACGCATGAACTACCATAACAAAACCCATTCTCCCAAATACTAACATAAACTTGGTAAAGGAGAAAAGCACAGGAAACAGCTTCAAGGAAGTTAAGTAATCACCAGACGATCACTGGCTCAGAGGGCAGGTGTGCACACACTGTTCCTGGACTTCATGGGTCAGGGGCTTGGTACTTCCGTAAACCTGTCTTCCCACATCCTATACAGCAAGCCATTAACAACACAGAATCAACGTTTCTTTTTTCTTTTTTTAGTTTCAAAATACTAAAGTATTTCTACTAATGACTTTCATTCAATTTCACTTCAGTTGGAGAAAATACTTTGTATGTCTTAATTCCTTTAAAATGTGTAACACAAACTATGGTCCATTTTTTCAGTAAAATGCTTTATGTGCATGTGAGAAGAATATGGATTGTATTGGGTGGTGGAGAACGCTCCGAATACCTTTGCCAAGTTTCTTAATAGCATTCTTTTAAAAATTCATTTATTATATATGAGTGCACTGTAGCTGTCTTCAGACACACCAGAAGAGGGCATCAGATCCCATTACAGATGGTTGTGAGCCACCATGTGGTTGCTGGGAATTGAACTCAGGACCTTGGGAAGAGCAGTCTCTCCAGCCCCATTAATAGTATTCTTAAGTGTAGCTTTTAAAAATAAACTAATGTGCAACTTTTCAAACTATTCTTTCTGGGCTTTTGGTTGTTTATACACCTGCTATTAAGAGAAAGATTCTAACTTCTAGACTGCATCCCATTTTCTTTTGTAGTGCTACCAGGTTTGCTTCATGTATGGCGTATATAATTTTATATGTAATTTTATATATAGTTTGTGTGTGTGTTTGTGACTGTGTATGGTATATATGTGCCTCATGAGAACACACGCAGAGGCCAGAGAGAGACACTATATATACTTTGTGTGTGTGTTTGTGACTGTATGGTATATATGTACACGCAGAGGCCAGAGAGAGACATATATACTTTGTGTGTGTGTTTGTGACTGTGTATGGTATATATGTGCACCATGAGAACACACGCAGAGGCCAGAGAGAGACACCATGTCCTGCCCTCCACCTCGGCCCTTGACGCAGCATCTCTCCTTGGCTTTGGAGCTGGACTAAAGCCCGCAGGCCGAAGCCAACGCCTGCCTCCTTATCCCGCGTGGTGAGAAGCAATGCCGAGCTCTTAACGTAGGTGCTGGGGGTCTGAACTCACGTGAGCATTTGGGATTACGGTGTTCTTTTACTGAAAGACCCTTTATCATTATGAAATGGCTTTTGCCCCTGGTGGTTCTGGGGTCAGACCCAGGGTCTTGCTCCACCACTGAGCTGTGTCACTGGCTTTCTAATTTTTCTTATTTAAATTTTTTTAATTGAAATACAAAAAGTCAAAGATAGCTAAAACAATGCTGAATAATTTAAAAAGTGCAGGCAATATCACAATTCCCCATTTTAAGCTGCACCACAGAGCACGTCGTCTACATGTGGAGGGGTTTGGGGTATTGGTCTTACATGGCCAATGGCCACAAATCTCTGGGGTGGGTGCTGAGGCTAGTGACAGGAGCCTGGTGCCCAGGAGCAGACAAATCTCCTACTGTCCCTTCAGGGTCTCCAGGGCTTTTAGCCTTAGCTTCACAGGCCTGCAGGACGAGGGAGGGTGACAGCTCTCGTTAGAAAGGAGAAATAGAATAGACAGCTATAGATAAATGTGTAGGAGGGGGATGGGAAGGGGGCGTGAGGGGGAGAACTATAGAGACAGCTAAAACTAAGATGCATTTGAGGGGTGGTATGGAAACAGGGCTGGGTTACAGCGAATTGAGTTGTTGGCCAAGGGGTTCCATGGGAACCCCCAAATAGCTCAGGTTGTTGCCAAGACTATGGGTTGCTCTCCACAAATTGATGATTAAGCCTTTACTGCTGAAGACAACATCTATGCAATTCATTGAACATAGAGAAGTTGAGCTGGTGCCTACCTGGAACCTTCCCTCATACATTCTAGCATTAGCATCTTTGGTACAGGAAGGTACCCTGCTCACTTCAAGAGGAGGAATGAAAAAAAAAGTCAAAACCCTATGGCAAACCATTAGATGGACAATGGTGTCCTGCTTGTAAGATATGCTAGCGCAACAGTGGCACAATGCTTGTGTGAGTAGCCAGCTGTGACAGTCTGTGTTTTGTTGTTGTGAGACACCAAGGGAACGGGCAACTCTTCTAATGGGAGGCATCTGGTTGGGGCTTACAGTCTCAGAGGCTTAGTGTATCTGTCGTCAGAGTGGAAGGTGGCATGGAGGCAGAGTGGTGCTGAGGAAAGTGGCTTGCGAGGTCTTCACTGGTCTGGCAGGCAGCAGGAAGAGTCACTGGATCCAGGGTGGGCTTCTGAAGCCCAAAGCCTACCCCCAGACACGCTCTTCCTCTAGTAAGGCCACACCTTCTCCAATGAGGCCACACCTCTTAGTTCTTTCAAATAATCCCACTGCCTGCTGACCAGGCATTCAAATATGAATCTGTGGGAGGCATTCTCCTTCACAATTCATACCTGATTTGACTTAAAGCCCACTCCCTGAGGTGGAACTCATCTAATACTGCTAGCGTGACCAAAACCTGGCGTTTGACAGTCCAGGGATCGAGGCCAAAGCCGAACAGTACTAAAACTAAAGCAAACTGCAGTGATAAAAATTACTCCTAATGCTGACTCACAGACCAATGCCCTGCTCCGCTGTCATCAGAGGAGCTTCTTCCTGCAGCCAACTGGGACAAATTTTACAGACTCACAGCTGGACATTATGCAGAGATGAGAGACCTTGGGACACCAGGCCCTAAATGGGATGTCCCTAGCAAACCCTCCCCTCAGGGCTCAGGGCACCCTGAGTAAGACGAGGTGGAAGCAGTGGAAGAGCCAAAGGAAAGTAAGTCCTAAACCAACATGAGCAAAGCTCGTGTGAACTCACAGAGACGGTGGGGGGGGGGGGGCGCACACAGGCCCTTCACCAGGTCCTCTACATATATTATGGTTTCCAGCTTAGTGTTTTTATCAGATTCCTGAATAGCCGAACTAGTAGATCTTTGATTTTTTGGGTCTCTCTTGGGCTCTTTTCCTTTTGTTTGTGTCCAATTCCAAAGAGATTTTGTTTCATACATTACATTGTGTTATACTTCCTCAGAAGCCTGTTTTACCAATGAGAAAAAGAGATTACATCTGGATGGGCAGTGGGGAGAAACCGGGAGTAGAGGATACTGTGTAAGGAAAACGTTATTTTATTTTTAATTGTGTGTGTGTGTGTGTGTGTGTGTGTGTGTGTATGTGTGTGTGTGCATGTGGGGTCTATAAAGCAATGAGAGCCTGCAGAGGCCACAGACATCAGACTCCCTGGAGCTAGAGAGACAGATGGTTGTGAGCAGGCAAACACTGGTACTGGGGACTGAACTCAGGCCCTTTGTAAGATGCTAAACACTTGTTACCTCTCCATTGTCCCAGACTCCTCATTTAAAGGGAGGGAGGGAGGGAGGGAGGGAGGGAAAGAGGGAGGGAGGGAGGGAGAGAAGGAAGGAAGGAAGGGAGGGAGGGAGGGAGGGAGGGAGGGAGGGAGAGAAGGAAGGGAGGGAGGGAGGGAGGGAGGGAGGGAGGGAAAGAGGGAGGGAGGGAGAGAAGGAAGGAAGGAAGGAAGGAAGGGAGGGAGGGAGGGAGGGAGGGAGGGAGGTAAAGAGGGAGGGAGGGAGGTAAGGAAGGGAGGGAGGGAGGGAGGGAAGGAGGGAGGGAGGGAGGGAGGGAGGGAGGTAAGGAGGGAGGGAGAGAAGGAGGGAGGGAGAGAAGGAAGGAAGGGAGGGAGGGAGAAAAGAAGGGAGAGAGGAAAGAGAGGGAGGGAGAAAATTTTATTTATTTATTTATTTATTTATTTGAGAATTTGGATTTTTTGAGAAAAGGATTACAATGTCCTTCGGTGTGTTTGCTTTCTTGTGCTTGTGGTCTGTTGAGCTTTGTAAATCTGCTTTCATTTAACTCATCAACATTTCACCACCATCTCCTCAGACACTGTCTCTGCTCTTCTCATCGTCAGGGACCCTCACTGCCTGTGTCAGGGCACCGAGGTTTACCTCACAGCCATCACCGACCCTCTGCTTTTCACTTTTTGAGACTTTACAAGAAAACTCTTGTTTTCGTGGAAAAGTCTTTTTTCTACTTGCTGTGCTTCAGGTAACGCTGTTCGTTTCTTGTCACATGTCTGACTTCCTAGCACTCCAATGCACTCTGGTCTGAATGTGTTCTGACAGTTTTTAATTTACATCTTGCTTATAGCTTTCACATCTAAACTTAAACATGATAAATGAAACTTAACATGATAAAATTCCCTTTGACCTCTTAGAAATGGCACACATCAACTGTTTGAAGGTTCTTATCTTCTCAGCCTAGCATTTGTGTCTTTCGGAGTCATTTAAAATATTTATTTTTATGTTAAGGGTGAAGTGGTGTGCTGCATTATGTGGGTGCAGTACCCATAGACACCAGAAGAGGGCGTCGGATCCCTCGGTACTGGAGTTACAGACAGCCTGAGCTACCCCGAGTGTGCCAGGAACTGATCCTGAGTCCTCTGAGAGACTGGGTCAACTCTGCGACCCTTCTGGGTTGGGTTTTTAGTCATTGACTTTTCTTTTCAGTATGAGCTCTACTCTTCTAGTTCTCTCTGTGTATGGAAGTCAGGGATTAGACGGCAGGTTCTGCTGTTTGCCTTCCGGAATCGGGATGTTGTTCCCTATGAATATGTAATGTCTATCTGGGGAATGGTGGAGCATCTATTTTAGGTTTTGGTTTTTTGCTTTGTTTTTGACGTTTGTTAGGATCAGGCCATCACTGAATCAGCCCAACAATGTCCAGTAATGGAAGGCCAGCTATGGGGGCCTCCCGAGTGTCCTGCATATTACAGGCTTTCTGCTCTGTCTGGTGAGAAGAGGCAACCTGGTTGTCGGTGAGTGTTTGGTTCTTCATTTCTCCCAGATTAGCCTCCCCTGGCTAAAGCCTGCCCACCAGCATTCCTCCTCTTTAGAAAGTGGTGCAAACACTACTCTGAGAGCTGTTGCTACTTTAACCTCCACAGACTCCTCAGTTCAAAGCAGATGCCAAGCTTAGCCTGTTCCCAGTCTCCTGCAGACTGTCATGGGACTAAACTACCATAGTCACAGGACTGTCACCAGCTTCCTATCACTGTTCGATGTCTTGAAACCACTGTTTCTGTTTTTCACCCCCTCTGGGGTTTCGTTTGTTCAGATGGAAGTGCAAACCTGACTGTTGCGGCGGCACACTGGAGAGACGCAGACGTCTGGGGCACTTAGAGCTGGAGGAAGCAGCCAGTGCCAGCTCAATGCCAGCTCATTCCCAGCTCAGTCCCCTGCAGATGATTCTAGTCTAAAATGTCTAGATTTTATTAAGTCAATCATTAAAATTGCATGAAATAGCTGTAAAAATTAAATTATGCCCTCAGTATTTTAGTCATATTGTTTATTAGGTCCAATGAAGAGAGACTTTATATATAAACAACTCCATCCCTGTCAAACTTTTTTATTTTCTGTGCTACCTTTTCCTTCATTGGTAGCATATTACAATACATTAGGAGTCACTAGGCCACTTGAACTGTCAACCGGAAGTTTTTTTATGTTCCTTCTAATTTGGAATTTATTATTTCGTTGTTTGTTGAGCAGGGTCATGTAGTCCCAGCTGACCTGAAATTCTGTGTGGACCACGCTGGCCTCAAATTCACAGAGATTCCCCTGTTTCTATCTCCCCAGTCTTGGGATTAAAGACATGAGCCATCAACCTGGCAAACTTAGAATTGATTGTTTCTTGAAGTTAAGTTTACTCCACTGTCAGTCTGGTTTTTCTAGCCAGGAAATAAGGTTTTGTTTGTTTTCAAAAGGTGTACGTACTAAAAATGAGGTCGTTAATACACTTCTAAAATGTTTCTAGACTGTAATATGTTAATGACGATTTAAGAAAATATTTGGTTGTAATTTGTCTGCTATACTGAAAAGCAAATGTCAACAAGTGATATGAGTTATATAATTAATTCAAGCTGCAAGAGAGTATTTATCACAAAATTTTAAATGAAGAGTAACAATACTGTGCATGTGGAACCAATTTTAAAGGTTCATCGTGCCCGTTAATTTGCTTTCTTTGTATCCAAGCAAGACTTAAAATAAACAAAAATTCATGACAATTAGTAAACAGTTATTTTAAAATGTGCCCTTTCTGTTGCATAGCAACTATTGATCCTATTATGTGTTTTTTACATACTCTAAAATAATTAAGCCAGGCACAAATTGCTATCTACTTTTAAAAAATGTTAAAAGCATTTAAGTTATTAAGTTTATTCTAATTTGTGTGTTACATATTTGTAAAGAGAACATTTCATTCCTATGCAAAGGCACAGTGACCCAAGAGAGATGACAATGTCATACAAGCGAGTCTCTATTCTCATGAGGGGACTTGTAAGGAACTTTTTATTCATAGTCTTAATAGCTAACACAGTCAAGACGTTCTTATTACTCTGGTTTTACTGGTCGTATCATGATTTACTGCTGGTTAAATAGCAACATTCATTAAGAACTGACGTTTTCTCAACTCTATACTTTATAAAGGCCAGAGGACATTATGAAGTCAGCGACATGTAGTAGAGAGGGCAGGCCCTGAGCAGGAACCGTCCTGATACTGCACAGTATTCTTTTCAGCATCAGGCCAACGTGTCCAAAGGGAAAGCACTGAATTTTTAATGTCAGATGCTAGCATTTTCTTAATCTCTGAGCAGGACTACAGTGGTCCACAAATGTTCTTCTTCAATAGAATGCACCCCAAAAAGCCCCAGTGGGGTGTAAGCAGGCAAAGCTTCTCAGGGAAGGCAGGAACGTTCACTCCATCAGACCTTAGGGGTCAGAGAAAATGACTGTCATCTCTCTAGCCTGGTTAACTCTATCACAGCAGTCTGAGTCTAGGCAATGTCATAATAAATATCCACAAACTGCTTCCCAAAGAGCTGCTTTCATCTCAAGACATCTCAAAGTGGTCATGACAGACTTTTTCCAGGCCTTCACCACGGTGCCCAAACTACTCCAACATCTGGTCATTAAGATGCCTCCTGCTTTGGATGGTTTGCTTGATAGTCTGGGTGGTGCTGGAATGGAACCCTAAGCCTTGCACATGCTGGAAGATTATCTTTTGGAGCATTAAAGCATTCAAATGATAAGAATCAGGGAAATGAACAAGAGCAGGTCATCTACCTAGACCAAGAACCATCACAAACTCTTAGGCAGGAGCTTTACACAAGCAGGAATTGTCCACTATATGAGCAAGACTGAGGCGTTTATACAACTCCAGCCCAGAGGCTCAATTTTATTCCCAACTATGCACAAGTATCCTTAACTGTGGCTTCCTTCCTTACACAGGCTCTCTCCAGTCCAGGCTGGCCTCCAAGTCAGATTCTTTGTGCATTGGCCTTAGCACTGGGGTAACAAGTGTGTTAATACCACAACCAGATTTATCGTCGTAATCTGACTATGGAAGGACAAAGGAGAAGATGTTGAGTCATAGCAGGTTGTTTGAGGATGTCTGACCACAAGAAATGGAAGTGGCAGATTTAGAAACCAGCAAAGTCATGAGAGGTTTCAATGTGCAGGGTGGCACAGGGAGGGGCTAAGGAGGAGGCAGTGGCTGGAAAGTGGCTGAGGTCACAAGCAAAGGATCCAGTCCCCAAGAAGAATGTGATCGCTGAACAAATTAGAAGGAACGCAGCTACACCACGTGCATTTCAGCAGGAAGCTCCAGTTACAGAGAGAAGGAGGCCACAGGAAATCAGTGTGCCGGGGGCTGTGTGCGGCGCTCAGGAACTCTGTCCTCACGTTCGTGGCTTTGGGTTCCAAACCCAGCACTACCCTCAGTTTGCTGTAACAAATGATACACCGGAGGGAGAAGGCCTGTGCTGGGAACAGACGCGGCTGGAGGAAAGGTGGGAAGGCTCCGGCTCCTGTGCGGGGTGGTTCCCGGGGGTCAGTGAGGGGGACTGAAGCTTCTGTCAGGGACAGCGCTGATGAGAAAGAAGGCACCAACAGCTTACAGAGCCCGAGTTACAATAGGTAGACATATTTAAGTTGTTCTTTGCTGAAACCTTGAAAAATATAGCAAAGTCCAAAGACCACAGTGGACTGTTCTCATGCTCTGAGAGAAAACAGTTCTTAGCAGTAGAAAGAGAAATATTTGCTCATTTAACTTGACCGAATAAAATGGTCAAAATTTCATAACTAATAATTCAAAATCATTTCTCTTTTCTTATCTTAGAAGCAAAGAAATGAGAGTTATTAGTATTTCTATGGTTTAACAAATATGATCAAATCCAGATTCTGACACTTGCTAGAAAAAAGTAAATATTTACAGATTAACATGTTTTGCCTAAGAACTAAAATTACAGGATCACAAGATCTATTTTTTCATTCCTCCTTTTTCTTCTTACCACACTGTCTAATGTTTTGGAAAAACACATACATCTTAAGTATATTTGGAGTTGGAAATTCCAGATGGGATGGAAGAACTCGCTGAAGCAATAGCGCCTATCTGGAATAGTCTTTGGGCAGATGATACGTTTCCAAAGCCAGCCAGACTCAGCAGTTGAGAACCACTTACCTTCTCCCTCCAGCTGTCATGGCTGAGCAGCTTCTGTTTCAGGGTTTCCTGCAGATGCTCAATGCTTTTCTGATGAGAAACCAGCATCAATTTCCTGAAAACAAAGAACCCAACAGCAGAGGTGGGAGTCAGCCCTCAGGATCATCCAAAGTCCCAAGTCCCATCTCCTTGATGGTTTTCCCTCACAACATAGCACGCCCACTCTTTAACAACATACACAGTGCTTTGTGGTGAAAGCCCAGTCACCTCTGAGCAGTCCCGTCTTTGCTCTGTACATCCAGATGGCCAGAAGTCAAGGGCTAAGGAGATGCTCAGTGGGTAAAGTGCTTGCATACAAGTGTGGGTACCTGCGTTTAGAGCCTCAGAACCCACAAGAAGCCAGCTGTGGTAGTATACTTCTGTGGTATCAGAGACATGAGAATCCTAGAGACTCCTGAGCCTGTCTCACATACACTGTGGCGTGTCTTGAACGAGGTAGAAGGTGAGGTTCCATATCTGAGGCTGGCCTCCATATATGTGCAATGGCGTGTGCATGCTCACACACACACACACACACACACACATACACACAACACACACACACCTCCCACCTTGTGCACAAGATTTTTAAAAGCCCCTAAGTCATATCAAGTACCTTTTCCAATTATATTGCAATAAAACTAGCAAGAAAACTATATATGCAAGTGAATGTTAAATAACTTATTATTGAACAACCAAAGATCAAGAAATGAATTTAACTTGTTTCTTAATATAAATGAGAGTGGAGGCGCATACATCAAAACTATGTGACAGGGCAGACATAAAGTGTCAAGAGTCAAGTTCATGATAATCAATAAGTGGGTGACAGACACAGAGAAGCTTAAATACGCAGCCAATGGCTACATGTCAGAGAAAAATGAGAACAAGCCAAACCCAAAATTAGAAAGAGAAGACATTTCAGATCATAAGAAAATGAAATAGATAATAAAAAATGTGGTTATAGTTTGCTTTCTGTTGCTATGATGAGGACCATAAGCCAAAGTAACTTGTGGGAGAAAAGATTTATTTGACTGACATCCATGTTCTAATCACGGTCCATCACTGAGCAAAGCCGAGGCAGGAACTCAAGCAGAACAGGACCCTGGAGGCAGGAACTGAAGCAGAGACCTCAGAGGAACACTGGTCAGTTTACCTCCCTACACAGCCAGTACAGTGACACCTGGAGATACACTCACACACCAGTAACGAAGCGAGGCAACGTGGCACTCGGCTCAGTGCTGCGGGCACTGCCACCTGCGGGGCTGTGTGCTGCTCCAAGGAGTCTCAGAGACCCACGGAGGCTCTGAGGGGAAATGCTGCCGTGGAGGATAAGTCTGCAGAGTACTCGGCATCTCTGAACAACAACAACAAAACAACAAAACAACAGCAGTAACAACAAAGGCTTTTATAGGAAGATGCTTTTTAAAGGTGGTTTCATGGAATTGGAAAAAAAGTGGCAGAAGGAGGGGCGTGCACACAAGAGATGTGGAACTAGAGACACGGTGGCGACAGGTGTGGGAGCACAGCCATGGTGGGAGCACAGCCATGGTGGGAGCACAGCCATGGTGGGAGCACAGCCATGGTGGGAGCACAGCCATGGTGGGAGCACAGCCATGGTGGGAGCACAGCCATGTGGGAGCACAGCCATGGTGGGAGTTATATAGCAAGTTCCAGGGAAGCCATGGTGGGAGCACAGCCTTGATGGGAGCACAGCCATGGTGGGAGCACAGCCATGGTGGGAGCACAGCCATGGTGGGAGCACAGCCATGGTGGGAGCACAGCCCTGGTGGGAGCACAGCCATGGCAGGAGCACAGCCATAGGTGCTTCCACTCTGGCAACTGCTGGGGAGGAGAGAGCACAACATGGTGGTTCGACACATGCAATCTTCATGCCTGGGAACCTGTAGAGTGGCTGCAAGGGCAGTGTGGTACACAGCTCCTGAAGCTCTCGAAGGTCCTGCTTCTGATTCTAAACAATAAGATGTCCAAGATGGAGATTTGTTTATTTTCTGAATTAAGTCTCCTCAAAAGACCTCTATGGTCCATGCTGGGGCTGGAGGCCATGCTGATGTCGACTGTGGTTCATGCTGATGTCCGAGGTCTGTGTAACACAAATTGGACTTGGTGTACTTTGACGGAGAGTGGGCATAAGTTGGGTGAGTGGACTTGGGAAGAATGGGAAGAGAGTGGGATTGGGGTGATGGTATGGGATTCTCAGATAATAAAAATATTATATTGGGGAAAAAAGAAAATGACTTGATTATAGGTTAATAAGGTAGAGACATTTCTCTTTTTGATTGAGGTTCCTTCTTTTCTGATTGTGTGTCAAATTAACAAAACAAACAAAAAAAACAAACAAAAAACAAAAAAACAAATCAGCCCAAAAAGAACAAAATCAAAGCATCAACAGCTGGGCGCTGTTAACTGTGTACTGCTTGTATGGAAACCCTGAGCTCGCTCTAAAACCAACACAGGGCCTGTAACTTAAGTGTGCATTCTGTCCACCCTCTGCACAATAAAAAGTCCTAGCAGAGGCAGATGGGTCTCTGTGAGGTTGAAGCCAGACTTGTTACATAGCAAGTTCCAGGACAGCCAGGGTTACACAGTGAGTCCCTAACCTAAAACAAAACAACCCCCCCCCAAAAAAAAAAACAGAGATGAAAGAGATGTCACAGTGGTAACACGGAAACTGACAATTTCCTTTCCCAAGGCTGAACTTGATAGAGAAGAAAACCGAAGAGGACAGTAACAGGTAATGAAACTGAATCTGATTTAAAAAGCAAGTCACCCATCAAAGAAAAGCCCAGGCCAAGATAACTGCATGTCTGAATTCTATCAAACACTTAAAGAACATTGTCTGGTTCTCTTTACTCTTCTCCAAACACAGCACTGAAGCCAGCCGCACTCCACTGTCCCTCAGCCACACAAGGACATCTCAGCTGTAACAGGTTGATAACCCTGATGAACAAAGATACGAAATTCCTCAACAAAACATTACCCAAAATTAAAAAGACTATTATCATTATCCATCATAGTTAAACATATATAAATCAATAAGCAAAATAAAACACACTATCAAAATGAAAGACAAAAGCTATTTGATCACCTCAATTCATGGAAAATGCCTTTGACTAAATTCAACACTCAACACTGAACAACTTAGGATCATACATACACTTCAGCAGAGCACAGTAAGCCAACATCTAATCTTGTACTGCATAAGACAAGGCTGAGAGCATTCCCTCATGGCGTCCAGAGCAAGACTACCAGTTGTATAGTGCTGAAGGCCCCGGGCAGCCATCAGGCAGCCATCAGGCAGAGGAGAGAGATGAAGGCATCGGAACTAAAATGAGGACATGGCATTGTCACTATTTGCAGATGACATGCTCTTACATAGAGAAAAACAAGGACTCTACCAAACACCTGTAGAGATTAATACACGAGTTTAGGGAAGTTGCAGGATACAAAGTGTAAAAATTAGTGTTGTTAAGTTCCAGTAGCAAATTATTTAAAATTATCTAAAATAAAAGCCATAAAAGCAACCCTGCTTTTTCAGTGACTATAAAACACAAAATAAATGGGAGAGTCTTTAACAAGAAGGGTCAAAGTTTTCCACAATAAAACCAGATAAAACTAGCTTTAAAAATGGAAAAGAACACACAGTAAATTCAAATACTTTCTGTTTTTATAGATAGAATGAATCAATATTGTTAAAATGTGAATGTTGCCAAAAGTTGTTTATAGAGTTATTATAATTCCTACCAAAGACATTCTTCAGAGAACCGAGGAAAACAATCCTGAAAGGTCTCTGGACCACATGCATATGTGCATATGCGCACACACACACATACACGTACACACATACACACACATATATACAGCACACACACATACACACACATATACAGCACACACACATACACACACATATATAGCACACACACACATACACACACTCACACACACACAGCACACACACACATATACAGCACATACACACATACACACACATAGCACACACACACAAACACACACATACCCACACACATACACACATACATGCACACACATATGCACACACACACACACACACACACACACACACACACACATACTCGCACCTACAAGAGCAATGATAGACAAAGCAGTGTTTACCAAAGGAAAAAAGTAGAGGGAATACGCTAAATAATTTCAAAATAAGCTGCAAAGTTGCACTAATCAAACAGCAGGAGACTGGCAGATACAGACACACCACCAATGGGACAGAGCAGGGAATGTGCATGTGAATCCCACTATGACCACAGACTTTTAACAAGCCCTCAGCATTCGAGGGAGGAAGGACAGTCTCTTCAATAAATAATGACAAGAAAACTAGGTAGACAGAAAAAGAAATTAGGTCCCTTAACTGACCAGTTGCAAAATCAAACAAAGTGAATTAGCGGCTCAAAGGTAATAAATAGCTGGGAAAATGAAGCTACGGAGGAAACTGTGGAGGAGACCAGGGCGTCTGAATGGGCAAGGTCTTTTTAGAGAAGACCTACAAATCACAGTGAACAAAAGTGTACATGGACAAGTGGGACTGTGACACAGCAAAGACCTTGTGCAGAGCAAAGGAAGCAGCCATGGGGCTGAAGAAACAAGTTGTACTATGGGAGGCTGTGCTGGTGAACCACACAGCTGATAAGGAGTCAACGTCCAGATACAAGAAATTCAAATAACAGCGAAAACACAACACAATGTACAGTAAATCTCTGAGACAAGCAAATGGCTCAGCAGGCACATGCAGAACGCTCAGTACCACCAGTCACTAGGAAGTTCAGGTCAAAGCTTTCATGAGTGAGCTATACCGCTTGATCCTAGGAAGACTGCCTACGCCAATGAGAATGAGAAATGAATGCTGCAGAAAAGGAGAAAAGGGAGCCCTTTCTCACTGTCGTTGGGAATGCAAATTAGTGTAGCCATTCTGGAGGACAAGATGGAAGATCCTTAAAAAACTAAAAATAGAACAACCATGTGGTCCAGCAATCTCACTGCTGGGTATGTATCAAAGTGGGTGGGGAACCAGTATGTCAAAGAGACATCTGCACTCCCGTGTGCACTGCAGCAATAGCCAAGAAATGTGGATACAGAGACGTGTGGTAACACACAATGGCACACTATGACAATTACAAAGAATGAGCTGCCGCCATTTGTGAAAATATGGTTAGAACTGGTGAGCATTGTGCTAAATGAAATAAGCTAGGCACAGAAAGTCAAGCAAGTGCGGCACGATCTCACGCATATGTGACTTACAAAGAGTTGACTTCCTAAGGTTTAAGGATAGAATAGTGGTTACGAGAGGTGGGAGAGGCTGGGAGGAGAGAGAGGTAAAGCACTTGCTCAGTGATGACTGTTTACAGGTAGGAGTAAGAAGGTCTGGTGTTCTAATGTTAACTGTGGCCACACCTCCAAAAGCTCCAAGAAAGTATTCTGAATATTTTCATCGCAAGGACTCGATAAATGTTTGAAGAGATTGCTGTCTTTAACCTAGCCATATATCTAAAATCAAAGTTAAAAGGGTAAGTGGGATCTGTTCTAATATCATGGACTTGCTATCTTCGTGGGTTATAATTTCCTAGGTATGACTTCCCTCTTTTAAGTTCAGTGTCAAGCTGTCAGTTACTGCCAACACACAAGCATCACTACTGCACTGTAAAGATCTTGTGTGATCGTGTCTATTATGATTCATAACAGCCACAGCTCGGTGGGATTATGACCATTTTCCTCCCTCTGTAGCTTTCACTTCATGGTACTTGTGAAAGCTGGTCCTCAGGGGCCTTTTAAGTCAGTTCTGGCTCCCCTCCCCCCAGGCCCATGTCCAAAGCGCATAGTGTCTTTAGTAAACTTCTGGGGAAACAACCAAGCACCAATCAAGCACAACAGTAATAGTGTATTTGTGTTGGAGACTCCTAGACTCTCCTGGCCAGCATCGTGAAAGAAGGTATCTCATTTCAGATACTGGGAGGTTATTAGGTTAGACAGTCTATGGCTCTTGGGAGGAGTCTTATCATCCCAAGGGGTATAACTTAACTACATATATATGAATTCACATATATGTACTGTATATGACTACAGGTAAATATAAAACAATGATTCTCTATTTTTTTTCAAGCATCCTAAGCATTATTTATTCCCCTCTCTCCTTCTCTACTTCCGCTCTCTTAAGTCAGTATAATTCCTAGCCTTACTCTAAATATTTATTCTTACAGCCACAGATAATGCAACACATACCCCTCAAAGAAGCTTCTATTTGAAGCAGAAAGAGACCATTACAGAAAACCATAACTAGCCAAAAATTCAGACAGTGACTGACTGTGGGTTACCCAGCCATAACTGATACATCTGCGGCACAACTCCTGCACCAAAGGTGCGGGGAACACCTGTAAGATTGTAAGCGGCAGAGGACCAGGAAGTCTGTTGTGAGATTGTGCCTTCCAGTTACAGGGAAGCTGTAACTAAATCTAAACAACATGGCTGCCTAAATGGAACTGGAATAATTCCAACATTAGTTGACAACACAATGTAGATGGGGTATGGGGGGGGGACAGGAATTTCATAAGGCCCCACTTCTACATGAAGAACTACAAGCATTTAACAACTGATGAGAAAGGGAGAATTCGTTTCCCTAGGGATAAGTCCCCTAAATCTAGTACAAAGTGCTCACTCTAGAAACATGCATATAGGCAAAGCTGAACAGACTCAGCAAGATCTATCTATCTATCTATCTGTCTGTCTGTCTGTCTGTCTGTCTGTCTGTCTGTCTATCTATCTACCTAGATATAGATATTTAGATACAATGGTTAAGAGGAGGAGTTTGGAGGGAGAGGGAGCCATAGCATGGGTAGGAAGAAGGAAAGAGTGATGGTGTAATTATATATAATTGAAGTTTTTGCAGACTTTGGCAGCTAGTTCTCCATAGACTATTTCCTCAGTAAACCACACATTTTTCCTGCCCTTTCTAATGCCAAAAGTCCAATTTTCGAGTTTTTAAGTCATCACTCTGAAGTTTCTAAGAACTTAGTTTATGTTTCCATGGTGAAATGAGATAGCTATGATCTCTATCTATGATGACCCCCATAGGTCCATAGGGAGTGGCACTTATTAAGAGGCATAGCCTTGTCAGAGTGGGTGCAGCCTTGTTGGAGAAAGTGTGTCACTGTGGGGTGGGCTTTGAGGTCTCCTGTGTTGAAGAAGCTACACCCAGTGTGGCACAGTCTCCTTCCTCCACCCGTGGATCAAGGTGTAAACTCTCAGCTCCTCCTACAGTACCTGCTTGCATCCTTCCTGTTTTCCACCATGACAAAAATGAACCTCTCAAGCTGTTTTCCTTTATAAGAGTTGCTGTGGTCATGGTGTCTCTTCATAGTAATAGGAACCCTAAGATCTCAAAAGCTCAAACCCAGGCTCAGTGGCTGTCACTTCTGCTGCCTGTTGATCCAGATGTAGAACTCTCAGCTACTTCTCTAGTACCAGGTCTGCCTGCAGGCTACCATGTTTCCTGCAATGGCAATAACAGACTAAAGCTCTGAGCTGTAAGCCAGCCCCAATACAGTTTTTCCTTTATAAGAGTTGTCATGGTCATGGTGTCTGCGCACAGCAACAGAACACTAACTAAGACAACAGTTCAGCTAAGCATGTGCTAGCATCTTGGAGCCTCAACTCCAACCCCATCTCAGCCCGTACCAGCTCCCTACATTCTCCATTTTCACCCTGCCGCACTTCAGGTGGAAGCAGGACTTGGACTAGGTACCAGTACCCAGCCAACAGTCTGTTCTTATGCTCTGATAGTGCCATGTCTGAGGGAGTGTGACATGAAATAACAACAAAACCCACCATAACAGGTCGAGGGGCAGACTGTCACAGGAAAAACCTTCCAGTTTATGAATAAAAGGTCCTACATTTTTATTTTGCACTCTGCCCTGAAAGTTATGTAGTAGGCTGGCATGTACAATGTGTACGTTAACATTATCTGCATAAAGTAATTTTGATTATATGCAATTAGAGTCTAACAAAAAAAATCTCTCACAAACTGGGAAAAATGTAGGCTGTGTCAAGAGGGTATCAGAGCTCAAGTGTGCCTTGCTCTCTGCATTGTTTGAAATGAATTCAAGATATTAATTTTGGTCCTCATTAAATATGCACCATAGAATTTTAGTAGGAACAACTAGAATAACAGAAAGGAAATATATTGCTAGTGAAAAAAATTTACCAAGAAAATACACAAAACTCCAACAATCCTCTCCCTAAAAAGCCAACAATGAACAGAAAAGGCAGGAGAATAGAAAGACTATAATAACAATGAGAGAGAGAGAGAGAGAGAGAGAGTAAATAAGCAACTGTAGCTCTGTGTTCTTCTCGAAATGCCCTAAAACAAGCGCTGGCCAAGATGGAGGTGAAATGTGTGGAAACACATTCTAGCTACATATTAAAGGGAAGCACGTGGACCGAGTTACCAGGCGCACAGACTTTTAGAACTAAGTCATTCTTTGGGGGTTAAAATGATAATCAGCTTATTTTACTATGAATATCTTAAACTTGTTTTTTCAACTTTAAATAGCTTCAAAATAAAGAAATTAGCATAGCTCTAAAGCAAAGCTAACAACTCTACACCAGTGTGGACAGAGCCAGCACAACCCCCTTAGTTACAAAGTATTCATTCCAGGAGGACTGCAGACAGCCAGGGAAACACACACTGCACAACTGCAGTAGGAGGTGTAATGAGCAGGAGGGTCACACGGAGAGATCATGGAGGGAAGAGAGAAGACGGAAGGCGGTTCCTGTGTAGAACCTTGTATACACGTTGTGGAAAATCTCATAATTATTTTCTAGTTCATATGACAATAACTACATACTAGGCCAGAAAATAAATTTTAGGCAATCATTTTACTGTAACTCGTACTGTCTAATATTAGACATTTACATACCGCTGAGATGTGCTGTATGACAGACATGTCAGATTTCTGAACATTTAGATCAACAATCTAAAAACCTAAAAATTTTCAAGTCTACACATTCATTTTTTATTTTAAATATTATAAAAACATAGCAAAAAAAAGCACACACTAAAACTAACCAGACCTACCCGAAGATTATACAACTCAATTGTTGGAGCTGCCGTTGGGAACAGAAGCTGTGGGGCCTCACATTGGATTTCATAGTGTCACTATATATTTTCACGTACTTACTACCAGAAATTAAAAATCCATGATAGTTATTACTAGAAAAACAATTTGCTTTACATACTCTTTCATAACTCTTGTTAATTGTCTGCAAAGAATTACGCATTTTATGATGTGTGTTGTAGATATATAAGGTTAAACCAAATATTATTAAATTTTATCTCATCTATTTATTTTGTGTTATTAATATGGCAACTACTCTTTTTCTGTTAAGGTTTTATTGCTGTGAACAGACACCATGACCAAAGCAAGTTTTATAAATGACAACATTTAATTGAGGCTGGCTTACAGGTCAGAGGTTCAGTCCATTATCATCAAGGCGAGAGCATGGCAGCATCCAGGCCGGCATGGTGCAGGAGGAGCTGAGAGTTCTACATCTTTATCTGAAGGAAGCCAGGAACATATTGGGCATCCTCAGGCAGCTAGGAGGAGTGTCTGCAAGCCCACCTCCACAGTGACACACTTCCTCCTACAAGGCCACATCTTCTAATAGTGCCACCCCTGGGCCAAGCATATGCAAACCATCACATTCCACTCCCTGGCCCCCATAGGCTTGTTCAAACACATGAGTCTATGGGGGCCAAACCTAAACATAATAAAAAAAGTACATTTACTCCAACTTCCAAAGTTCACATATTCTATAGCAGTATAAACAATGTTCAAAGTTCAAAGTCTCTTCTGGGATCCATCCAATCACTTAACTGTAATTCCCAAAGCAAGACCAGTTGGGCAAACTCCAAACTGCATCTCCATGTCTGATGTCAAATCGGTCTTCAGATCTTCAACTCCTTTTTCATCTTTGTTGACTGTAGCAGACGTCTTTCTCCTGAGCTGGTTCTACTCCCTGTTAACAGCTTTCCTTGGCAGGTACCCACAACTCTGGCATCTTTAACATCTTTGGATCTCCAAGGCAGCTTCAGTGTTACAGCTTCGTGTTTCAATGTCTGGGATCCACACATGATCTTCTGGGCTCCTCCAAATGCTGGCTACAGAGGGCAGAGTCTCCAGCTCTGCCCTCTGTAGCACTGTAAGCTCAGGTCGATCCACCACACCTTTGCTGTTGTTCTTGGTGATCATCCCATGTTACCGGCATCTCCAATACACTGGGGTCTTCTGTTGCAACTAGGCTTCACCAATAGCCTATCATAGGCTCCCTTCATGGTGCCAAGCCTCAACTCCTTTGCATGACCCCTTCAGTCTTGGATTGTCAACTACAGCTGAGACTGTACTTTCACCAATGGCCTTCCATGGCCTCTCATAGCGCCAAGCCTCAGCTGTTCTTCATGACACCTTCAAAATCAGAACCACATGAGTGACTATTACACATTTCCAAGTACAACTTCAGCAAGAGGTACAACCTTGGCCGTCTCTGGAACACAGCTTCTCTGTGCTCTCAGAAAACAGTTCCCAGAAGATCTGACCTCAGTGAAGCTGGTCTCTTCTTAGTCACCGATGATTTCTTAGCTCCAGCTGACCAGCATCAATTGCTTCAGTAACCTCCTTCTCCTCTAGAATATAAAGCTAGAGCCGAGTGGCGGAAGGCAACTAATTTTTTAAAAAAAGGCATATACCTTAAATTATATTCCTACTAAGATAGTCTATATTCTGTAAAAGCAAATATTAGTTACAAAGTATAAATAAGAAACCTCCATGTATTTGAAAAAAAATTTAAATGTTTCTGAATAAGCTATATGTCAAACTAAAAATCATAATTAGTATTTAGATGTACTTAGAACTAAACAACAATGATATTTCTGCATATGTCAAAGCCTATAAGTAAAAGACAGAACAGACTAGATACCTTGGGGTCCCTCAGGTTACAATACAGGTCAGGAAAGAGAAGGCCCTTTACACAGTGTGCTCAAGTCTCTGGACCTGAACACTGAGCACAAGGGAAACCACAGATCAATGCACACAGTTTGAGTGTGGGGGTGTGACCTGGGCGTTAAACCCACAATTCCACATATACAAAGGTAGTGCTGTCCCCTGAGCTGTATCTCTAGCCCCATGAATCTAATTCTATGAGGACAGATCACATGTAAAGTCTAGCATCTTTAGGGCTAGAAACAGAATTGATTAAAAATTACAGAAGAGCAGGGCATAACCGGTGTGTAGGTATAAAGATGTTCTGAGCATGTTGTTTATCCTGGTTTACTGGGAGAATTACCGCAGCAGAGAGAAGGATGGATGGGCATGTGGAGGAGCACGGGGGCTTCAAAGCCAACAGGAAGACTCTCTTTTCTGGACTGAGAGGTTGGTGATGATGTTCATTAAGCTATCTTTTAAGAACATGTGAGAAAGAAAGCACTGATAAAGCCAGAGCACCGGGATGAGGAGACTGCCTGAGCAGAGGGCGGGACTGCTCTCGGGGCCCAGCGTCTGTTCCTGGACACGCAAATTAGTCTAGAGAATCAGAAAAGAAAGACAGGCAGGTTCAGAGTGGCAGGGAGAGGTGACAACAGGAAACACATGGGTGTGGTGTCCTCCTGGACATTTCTCAGCCACACACTGAAGCTTTATGTCCTACAGGACTTCTAAAGAGAGGCAAGCACATCTGGAAGGCTGTGGTGCAGGCCATTTTTGCTGGCTACAAAAGAAGTCTCTGGAACAAGAGAGAGCACACAGCTCTTCTTAAAATTAAAGATGCTTATGTCCGAGATGCAACTGAGTCTACTTAGGCAAGAGATGTGTTTATGTGTACAAATGTACAAAGCAACATATATATATATATACACACATATATACATATATACATATATACACACATATATACATATATACATATATACATATATACATATATACATATATACATATATACATATATACATATATACATATATACATATATACATATATACATATATACATATATACATATATACATATATACATATATACATATATACATATATACATATATACATATATACATATATACATATATACATATATGGAAAGAGATAGGGAGGTAGAGAGAGAGAGAGAGAGAGAGAGAGAGAGACATAGCGAGAGGGGGGGGGTGGGAAGGAAGAGATATTCCTAGAGGCAAACCTAACAAAACCAGAGTGACTTCAAGAAAAGTAACTGGGGCCCATGGAAAGGAGGCATGGTTCATGCCATATTTCTAAGTAACCTTCCTGCAAAGGCCATTAGACAGAATGGATTTGTTTTTAAAAAAAAAAAAAAAAAAGGCCAAAGTCAGATGGAAGAGTTCTGGCAATCTGGTACAGTTTCTTTCTTTTCTTTTCTTGTTTTGTATTCACTTTTCAAATGTATTTATTTTATCTTTATTTCTGTGTACATGTGTGTTCGTGTGCCGATTTACGTGTTTGAGTACCAGTGCCTGCAGAGAAAAGAAAGCACAGGAAACCTGAGAGCTTGAGCTGCAGGGAGTTAGTTGTAAACTTACGTGAGTAGTGGGAACTGAACTCTGCTCTTCTGAAAGAGGAGAGACTGCTGAACTATCTCTTTGCCCCCTCACTTTATTTCTAAACTCAGGTTTTCTCTTTGAACAGGTCCAGTTGCTTAAGAAATCCCTATGAACATTTCTAGACGGTGCCCATGAGTAACACTAGATGTAATCTCTACTGCAAAGCAGATGGTACTTGTCAAGTCCTATGGAAACTCCACTTCTCCAAAACACAGAAGGACATATGGTTACGGGTGGTGCCTATCGGTACGCCGAAAGTGCATGCTGGCCTCTAGGCCTCCTCGGTGGTGCAAGTTATCACAAGCACCGGTTACAGACTTCGAAGTCCACAAGAGCTAACACACTAGCTCTCTTCGCTTCCTCCCTGCCCTAAACTCCCCCAGTTCATAGGCTTCCTTTCTTCTTATAACCCAGATATTTTGCTGTGTTTCCTCTGTCTCTTTTAATTTCCTCTCTCCTTGTCTTGTCTTCCTCTCCCTTTCTCTATGTCCCCATGCCCCTCCCTCCGCTGTGGCTCCTCTCATGGTCAAGTCTACTCTGCTGACTGTGTTCAGTCTAGTTCTTTCTCTCTCTGTTCTGGATTCTTCCAAACGCCTCTGGCTGTTCTCCCCTCCCCCAATCTACAGCAAAATCCCTTCCCTCTCCCGTACCATGAAGAAATCATGTAGTCAGTTTACAGAGCACTGAATGTCTGGAATGGCTCAACTCCAGACTCCCTCAAAACAGTTTTAATTCTGAGACCATGAGATGTAGAAGACATTCCGTATCCACTCTCCTCATACACAAAACACTGTTCATTAGAACAAAACCTTCAGGTCTGCCAGGCTATCGGAGCTAAAATAGGATCAGGTTCAAACATATTTAAAAAAGCGAACGTTATGCACTAAGTTTACAAGGAATTGTGGAGTCTGTTAGGATCGTCCCACACAAAGAACAAGGAGTTTTAAGTAAACTCTTATCCTATGAATTACAACTGAGGGAAATTTTGGTTGAACCTGTACTTACTGGAATAAAGACCTTTCTACCTCTTTGGGTCCTTGCTGAGCCTCTGTTACTGGCTCAAAGAAAGAAGTCTTTAATGTGATGAGAGAGAGAGAGAGAGAGAGAGAGAGAGAGAGAGAGAGAGAGAGAGAGAGAGAGAGAGAAGGCATAGGCACGGTATTCTAAGAACTCACTTGATTAGAATTTGCAATGAATAATGTATATAGTGATGATTAATCCCAATTCCCCAAATGACCGCCACACTCAGGTAGTGTACCCAGGAGTTGCACACTAAGATTTCCACACAGTGGTAAGAAAAAGTATTCTTGCATAGAAACAGGCTAAAAGGATCAACTCTGACCACAGTTTGTTAGAAACCTAGAGGAAATGGGGAAGATAATAACATCAATTAGAAAGGTCTATCCATGTCTCAAAAATCTAAAGCTGCATTCATGTAGGTACTGAACATCTTCAGAACTGGCTCCAGACATAATGATGTTTTAGAGTTACAGGAAATGCCACAGATGTAAGTCCTAAACTTGAGTTTACTAAGAATCCACAGCGGAGATCTCCATCCGACTCTTGCACAGTCATTGCACTCCCAGCTCCTATATTCAGCAAACCAGACGCCCTCAAACACTGGGAGGAGCTCCCCAGTTCCAAACCCTGTCATCATGGTTTGATGGGGATGAAGTTCACCCTCCTCCTGTGAGCTGATGCCCAGAGCCTGCTGTATGTCAGGAGCTGCTCCTGTTTGGATTCTTATCGCACCTTAGAAGTATGTTTATACAATTCTCCCCGTGTTAGAAGAAATGAAGGCCAGAGAGCAAATCACTAGTGGCCAAGCCCGTGCGAGCTTGTGCCAATGTAGGGTTTTCCGCAGTGCGTCCTGTTGCCTTTCTTCTGCAAGCCTCTCAAACGGAGCTGTGGCCAGCTCTACCATGCTACCCTACAATCTCACCAGATTTTTTTTTTAATTAACATTTTCAGAGTTGACACAATAGGCAAATTAGGATATACTTGCAATTAAGGATTTTTATTTTAAAAGCTAACTTTTAAAGTCTCAGCCCCAAGAGAAAACGAGACTCTAATTTCTTATATAAATGCAAAATTTTAGATTTTTTTATTATAGTTAAAAATGTAACTGCAAACAAACGTCAAACCAGAATGCCAAAACAACAGCTTTACGTCCCATTTCGCACGTTGTTCTTTTAGAGATGTCTTCACACTGTCAATCACAGAGATAATTTTGATTTTGCCACAGCTCCTGCTGCCATTACAAACAGCACGTGTGATGGCTCAGGAAGCCAGAGAAAACCATGAGTCGGGGACAGACTTTTGTCATCTTATTGAAGATAGTACTGAGCCTGTCCTCTGGTAATGCTATACTGCGATAATGACATCAAAATGGATTGAATCCAAAGACTAATTGTTCCATATCATGAATAAACCAGATAACACTGAATTCAACAGATGTTTGCTGAGTATCTACATAGTGACAAGCTACAGAAATGATGCTTCAGGAGCTGGTGCTCAAAACAAACAAACAAACAAGAAAAATAATACTTCTGTACTGGCTGGTTTTGTGTCAACTTGACACAGCTGGAGTTATTGCAGAGAAAGGAGCCTCAGTTAGAGAAATGCCTCCATGAGACCCAGCTGTAAGGCATTTTCTCAACTAGTGATTAAGGGGAAGGGCCCAGCCCATTGTGGGTGGAGCCATCGCTGGGCTGGTAGACCTGGGTTCTATAAGAAAGCAGTCTGAGAAAGCCAGGGGAAGCAAGCCAGTAAGTGACATCCCTCCATGGCCTCCACTGCTTCCTGAGCTGCTTGGGTTCCAGCCCTGACTTCCTTTGGTGATGAACAGCAGTGTGGAAGTGTAAGTTGAATAAACCCTTTCCTCCCCAACTTGCTTCTTGGTCATGATGTTTATGTAGGAATAGAAACCCCGACTAAGACATTTCAGAATGTCTGTAACCTACAAGGCACACTGCTACAAGCTTTAGCATGCACAGAAAGATAGCCAGTGTTAGTCTGCCCAGTTTGCACAGAAGGAAATGGGTAATATGGTCAGGTCGCCCAAGCTTCACAGTGGCCAAGCTGGGATGCAAATCTATATTTGTTGAACTCAAAAGCCTACGAAGTACAGAGTCCTTACTTCACCACTGGATTCCTCATTGATGTTTGAGGCTGACTTGGTCTGGCTTCAAACTTTCAGTGATCCTCCTGCCTCAGCCTCCTCCATGCTGGGATTATAGATGTGTACCACCAAGGGTAGCTAATACTAAATGTGTCTAATTACTTCCCATTGCTTCTAAGTTGTATTGATTTGTTCCTAAGAGGAAATGTTCATCACGTCAATGATAATGTATATCATGTGTACTTAGACTGATCCTCAAAGAAGAATTTCAAAAACACTTAGAAGTGTTTCATACACACACACACACACACACACACACACATGCACGCACACACACACACCAAAAGCAATACATAATTTTTATTTTAAATTATATAATAACAAATAACCAATCAACCATCAGCTTCCTACATACAAAGAATAATAAAAAAGTAAAAATCAGTCCTATTGACATTACCTTAGGATTGCCAGACCTTTACTAACCGTCTTGCTGGCCTTCTTCTGTCCTTATATATTCTCGAATGTAACAATTAGATCAATATGGATAGAAGAAATATTCTCTTTACCCCTATTTTTAAAAGTCAACAGGGAAACCCCAAATGTTATGCTATATGTTAGATACACAATAAAAACAAAAGAATGAAGACATTCTAGGCAAATTAAACAAGAAGAGTGGAAATGCTATTACAGAAAATGCTAATTCGAGGGTCGACGATCAGAGTATCACTACCAAACACAGTATCATGAGAGCCTGGGCCACAATGCTTTCAGCCCCACTGACACCGCCTCCATGAAAACCTCAGAACACAGCGAAAGAGGAGCCAAACAAGAGGGAGAGTGGCAAAAAGCCAACAAACATTTTTATGTTAAAAACAGAATCCACCAATGTTTGGTCAAATGTTGAGTAAAAGTCTGAGAGCCACGCAACCTGGACTCCATCTCTGCTTGTCCGACTGGGAGGCGTTTTACAGCAGCGAATCAGGCTGAGCGCAGCTTCATCACTTGGAAGAGAGGTAATGAAGTTCAAATGACTTACTTGTGACAAGTGTCCTGCGTCCTGGCCTTAGTGCTATTATACCATGTGCTGGTGTTTTAAATACGGAGTGAATACTTATTTTAAGAAACTGGTTTTGACCGCACCTTTCACTTTTCAGTGTTAGAATTTCCTCCTGAGTCTGAAGGAGAAGAGATTTGGTCCTCTCCTGTTCGTTTTCTGTGAGGTTAATTCTTCGTTTTATGTCTTCCTCTTGTCTTTCCTTTGTAGCCAGCTCTTCCTGTACGGTTTTATAGAGTTGTTGGCAAGTGATTAAAGACTCTTCCTTTTCTTTAAGTAGCCTTTTATGCCTGAAAGGAATAAAAAACAAACTATCTCAAACATGCATTAGATGCTTTTATAGTTATAGTATGACTTTATATTTTGTAGAACTTTCACTTGAACTTGAAACAGAATATAACTAAAAAACAATGACGGATAATTCTATGATGCTAAACTTTCCCATTGTGATAACTAATCTTCATTGCCAACTTGGCTGGACTGACTCACCATGGACGCCGCATGTGTCTACGGAGCTGTTTCTGAAAGGATCTAAGCAAGGAGGGAAGGCCCTATGAACAGAGGCAACACCATTCCATGGCCTGGGGTCTAGGCTGAATTTCAAAAAGAAGAAAGCAATCTGGGTTCCCATAATTCACTGCTCTCTATTTTCTCAGGGTAAGATGTCACCATACTACTGCTGCTTTGTCTCCCTGTCATGAGCTGGGGTCTTCTTTAAATGAGCTCGAGCAAAGCCTTGCATCCTGAAGTCAGCGCTTTAAAGGTGGGATGTGTGAGGTGGAGCTATAGGGTTTGTCTTTGTCTTGGTGGGTTGTGAGTTACTTTGGTTAAGTCTTCCTTTGCTACACTTCTGTTCCTCCCCTTTGGAAGGTGAGTGCTTACTCTGTCCATGACAGTGAGAAAATTCAGTTCAAAGAGTGAGATAAACTGAGCGAGTGGATCTTAGCCTTGGGGTCTGGTTTGTGGAAAGAATGTGAAAGCGTTTGGAAGTTAAGAGGAGAGAAGCCCTGGGTGCTATGAGCAGATGCAATGGGCACTCTATAGAAAACAAACTCTCAAAATGCTGAGAAATGCAGACAGTGGGTCTGGATCACGAGATCTTAGAGAAGAACAAGGAATCTTTTGGGCCATTCACATAATATTCTGGAAAAGAACACGGTTTCCCCTCATGTCCGAGAAGTTGAATGAGACCAGATTCCAAACCGAACTCATTTGGTTGGGGAAGTGTGGGCAGGAGGCCAGGCTGTGCCGTGGTCACCGCCATGTCAAGCAGACTGGAGTGAACGAGGTGTGCGTCAGTGAAGGGCTGCCGGTTTGAAGCTGCTGACAGGCAATGGCAGTCACTATAGTTGTGACTGTCAGAGATTCAGACCACTCAAGACAAGCCTCAAACTACACTCATGGAAAAATGGGAACAGTCCCCTACCCCACCACCTCAGAGGTTTCAACTGGTGAGAATGCATATTCACTTAGAAGAGAGGCTGGACTGAAAAGGACCCTGAGGGAATTTCCAGTTTGAAAACAAGAACTTTGGAAAGCGAGTTCTCAGATTCAGGCTTGTTGTGATAAAGAGAGTTGGGAGCAAAACTAGGTAGTGCCATCTACCTGGTACTGGGCTTATAGACATGCAAATTGCAAGGGTTCTCAGGTCTCCGAGGCTTTCACCCAGAGGCTCTGGGTAAAGCTGTGAAGGTGAAGTCTATGTTGCCATGGAGATCGCATGGTATTAGAGAAGCCAGGATCCTAGGGTGCCTGCTGAGGAAGCTCCAAGCCTGGCAGGGAGAAAGCCTAGGAGAAAGGCTAGGTGTACAGAGGCACAGGCGCTGCAGAAGGCCAGGTAATTCTATCACGGGCTGCGGAGGTGACATTGTACTGCAGCGTTTGGTATTGGTCTTGAAGGGTCTCGCGTTGCTTCGGATAGATTTTACCTCGCTATAATTCTCTTCCTCCCTTCAGAAAGGGAATGCGTACTCTGTGGGGCTATATATTAGAAGTGTGCAAAGTGGCTTCTTATTTTATAATAGTTTACTTAAACCAACTACCTTAGGTCTCAGAAGAGACCCTGAGTTTTGGGAAAGTGTTGGGATTTCTAAACACTATAGGTATGCATCCCGAGATGAAAAGGTGGCTTCAGGGGCCAGGGCGGAATGTTAAGATGTAGAAGTAATGTGTTTGGAAGCCAAGTTAGCACGGGATGGAGCTGCATCTGTGTATCTTCGTGGTAGGTTGGCAGGACGTAGGCGCATCATGGGTTAATCTATATGGCTGTCCTGAGAAAGGTCGAATAGCAGAGGAAGAACCACCCCAGCACTACCATATCATATGCTGAGAGAGAAGGAAAAGCAAACAGCACCAGCATTTGTCTGCTTCCTGACTACATGACTGCTCACTTCATGACTACTCAGTCACCATGCTGTGGACTGATACTTGTCCTTCCTAAACTGTGAACCAAAAAACAAACTCTTCTTCCCTTAATTTGCTTTTGCCAGTGCAAAGGAAAGAGTAGCAATGCCACTGTAGGCAGAGACAGAAGCAGGGGACAGATGCGGGATACTGGGGTACAGTTAGGTAGTACGTATATAAGCATGAAAATAGCATGATGCACATTCTTAATAAGATGATCTTTAAATATGGTTTAAATTCAATTATTAAATGTTTATAAAATTTTTCAGTATATACCTTGACTCAGAGATAATGGACTCAAACTTTAGTTTCCTAAGTTCTCTTTCACAGTTATCAGCATCATCAGTTTTTTTCCTAAGGCAAAGGATTTTGAAATAGTTAAAATTCATTATTTCAAAATTAAATATTTTTTCATATCTTAAAATATCCACATTGTTATTATTTGAAGATGCACTTAGCCAAGTCAACACCTGCCAGGTGGGACATATTGATAAGAGCATGCTCTGAATATTACCCAACAAACTCCACAAAAAAAAACCAAGCGAGATCTCATCTTCCCAAAAGTGGGGAGAGTCCGGAGCAAAAGTGACCTGGGAAGAGGTCACACTGTAGAGTTCACTTGTTTTTTGCATTGTTCTACGCCTAGGGACAGTCTCAGTAAGAACCATGCTGGAGAATTAAAACTCTGGCAGAAAATGCTAGTCTTTCTGGTCCTAAGAACCAGAGAAAAGGGTTTCAAGCAACCTCAACTGCTGGGAAGAGAGGGTTAAAACTGATAAGGACA
Source organism: Micromys minutus (assembly GCF_963924665.1). Classification (NCBI taxonomy): domain Eukaryota; kingdom Metazoa; phylum Chordata; class Mammalia; order Rodentia; family Muridae; genus Micromys; species Micromys minutus. Next base: position 3,933,471 of record NC_137973.1, on the reverse strand, counting down.
CAGCTTAGGAGGGGGAGCCTCAGGGATGAGCTCTGCTGGTTTCCAAACTTCAAGTTCACAGGGCAGACTCCACACAGTACAGGTGAAGACAGAATCACTGGAGGGAGATGGAGCCCTGCAGACAGTGTTTCAGGGTAAGATAGACCCAGTTTCTTGCCAATATCTTGATACCACCCTTGTCATTCGTTTTTCGTCAACTTGGCACAAACTGGGGTCATTTGGAAAGAGGAAATTTCAACTGAAAAAACACTCCCATCATATTGACCCGTGGCAATTCTTAATTAGTAGTAATGTGATGCCACCCGTTAGCAGGTAGTCCTGAGTTGGAAGAAAGCAGACTTAGCAAGTCAGGGGGAGCAACCAATCAGCAGTATTCCTCCATGGTCTCTGTGTCAATTCCTGCTTCTAGGTTCCTGCCCTGACTTCTTGCCCTGACTGTCCTCTATAATGGGCTGTACACAGTTAAGTCCAAATAAATCGTTTCCTCTATAAGTCGCTTTGGGTCACAGCAACAGAAAGCAAAACAGGACACTAGTTGAGATGAGACCGTGTAACAAGTGGTGGCACAGTACAGCAGAATGTCACCAGGTCACATCCAGACAAAACATTCTCACAAGTCAGAGAGGTTAACAGTTATATGCCAATAAGCGCAACAGCTCGGATAGCAGAGTGAGCAGGTGTGTTGGAGGCAAGCTAGAGCTTCCCACATTAGTGCCGAGATAGTTAGAAGGCTACCGTGGCACAGACTGTTAAGTGAGGAGTGGTAGCTGCCAATCAAGTATTAGCAGGTCACCAGGGTCCAGGGATTAGGAAATGTGCTTTGTGTAAGCATTTTAGACATACCATGGTCCTCTCTCCGTGTCTATAGTTTGTGTTCTGAAGTTGCTGTTACTCTACTACAGTTAAAAAGTAATAAACTGACTGGCCCAGAACTAATGAGTGAGTTTTAAATTAGTGAGTCACAATTTTGACAACTGTTATGAATTCTATCATTCCACCCCATCCTACCAAGGGTAGTAATCATGGGCTTACCATGTCCCACGGGCTCACATTATTGATCAGATCCACTGCTGTTTAACAGTGCCTTTTAAATAATCTTTGCACAGCAGCCCAGGACCATAGTACAATGTCACCAGACTTCATCAGGTAGGCCCTGTAAGTATCTCATAAGATAGTGGACACAGTATAATAAGATATGAAAGAGAGCTTATTCCTGTAACTTTCCCTGCATTATGACTATTTTATCTTGCATTTAATATATAAATTAAACATTGTCATGGGCACACAGGTGAGGTGGACTGAGAATGCCCCTCATAGACTTAGATGAATGAATACATGGTCCATTGTTTGGGAAGGATTGGGAGATACAGTCATGTTGAAGGAGGCATGTCCCTGGGGTGGGGCGTGGTGGACTTCGAGGTCTCGAACACTAACGCCATTCCTAGTGTAGTCTTTCTCTGCTCCTGCTTGTGGGTCAAGATGTGAGCTCTCAACTGTTCCTACTGTCATGCTTTTGTTCCACCATCATGGACTCCAACCTTCGGAGACCGTAAGCCCCAATTAAATGCTTTCTTTCATAAATTGCTTCAGTCTTAATCTTTTAATACAACAGTAGAAAAGTAAATAAAGAAGGTACAGGAAAAATTGTGTGTGTTTCTCTCTTTCTCTCTCTCTCCGTGTGTGTGTGAGTGTGTGTGTGTGTCTGTGTGTGTGTGTGTGTGTGTGTGTGTGTATGTGTGTGTGAAGGGTTTAAAACTAACTGTGGTGGTTTAGGACTGAGGTTTTTGTTTTGTTTTGTTTTGTTTTGCTTCTTCGAGACAGGGTTAACTATGTAGCTCCTCTGGCTGTCCTGGAATTCACTCTGTGGACCAGACTGGCCTAGAGCTCACTGAGATCCATGTGCCATGATTAAAGGAATATGCTACTACATCTTGCTTTGATGTCTTGAAGCACAGCCCTTGTGGATAAGGGGTAGACAACTACTATATTAATTACTAATTGACCAATTCCAGCATTTTTAATGAATGTTTCTCTTACTGTATTTGTGAAAATAAACACAATCTTCAGGAGATTCATAAGCAATACTGCACAAATCTTACTCTCATTCCTGTGTATTCTTGGCAGGTAACTGTTAATAACTGTATCGATTATTTATTCAGTTCATTTAAACCCATGTCAAATGTGTGCATTCATATCTAATATAAAAGGGATAATTTTATGGTAACATATTTAATCCCTCAACTCCTAATAGCTTGTTTTTCATAATAGTTATTTTTCTTTTATAGATACAATGCTGGATATACTTAGTAGATATCCAATTTCCTAGCTTCAATGTCTTCTGTTGTCAATTTGAATTTCTTAAGTCTCACTGCATGAATTCCTAGTCACTCTGAGGAGTGGGATGGGGCTTAGACTAGTTTTTGTCATATACTTAGTAAGTTTTTGCTGTGTCGGTCTGCTTTCCTGTTTATTTTTGGAGGTGTGGTGAGGCATAGAGTTGCTGCCTGCTGTAGTGTGGGTTCTGTCTTGGGCTGTGAATCCCTGCATGAATTACTTTAGTCTGAGCAGGTAGGAGGCCTCTGTAAACCCAGCTCGACTGACCGGAAGCTTTTGATGATGGACCATCACCATCTGGTTCCAAATGTGATTCCTCAGGGGACTTTCTATAACTCTCAGAATATGCAGAGCATATGATCACCCCCAAATTATATACCAAAACAGATTCTGGCATGCGAGTATCTAGACAAGTTTTTATCAACTCCTCAGGATTCACTAGGTCTCATGGCCTTAACTTCCTAATGGACTTGACAAAAAGCTTTCCAATTAGAACAAGTAATAATGCTGAGGGTGTGGCTTAGCTCAAAGCACATCTGCCTGAAATGCATGAAGCCCTGGGGTCTATCCCCATCACTGCATAAAACAGCATGGTGGTCTATCCTTGTAATTCCAGTGCTTGGCATTTGGGGGATGAAAGCAAGAGGATCAGCATGTTTCTGGGTAGCCTGGGCTACAGGAGACCCTATCTCAAAGACACATGAAAGAATATAATAATGCTGATAAAACATAGAAATATTTTTTAAAAAAACTTATGTGGAAAAAGCTAGCCAATTCCATCCACTTATGAAAATTGTATTTTCAACTATTTTAAATGCATATGTTTTGTTCTTTAATTTTGTTTTATTTGTGGTAGTAGTGATTAGGTGCAGGGCCTCCCACATGCAGGGCAAGTTCTCCACCACTTAGCTACCTCCTCCCCAGCCCAAAAAACATATAAACCACAAAAGAATCACATCAAATTGAATGGAGAAAGGTCACCAGCACCCACATAGGTCAAAATCTAAAGAACAAAGATTCTACAACATTTTCTAATTTCTAAAAGATCAAAGACATTTGAGTATGGATAAAAAAAAAATCTCTAACACATTATCAGATCTTTAAAAAGAGTGAGACTCATTTATTTTATGAGTGTTTTACATGTATGCATGTATGAATGGATGTAAGTATGCATGTATGCATGTACACGTGTATGTATGCATGCCCCTTGTATGTCTAGAGGTCAGGAGAGGGCTCTGGATCCTCTGGAAGTGAAATCAGATGTGATTGTGAGGCACTATGTAGAACTGAACCCTGGTCCTTTGCAAGAACAATCACTGCAGTTAATGGCTGAGCCATCTCTCCTGCTCCCTGTACATCAGATTTTTCAGTAAATTACTTTGAATTCAAATTTGTCATTGGTCAAAACACAAATTTAGTTCTAACCCATTAAATAATAAATAATACGTGCAGAGAGCTGCTGACCTCTGTGCATAGAGACTCCTGTGCTTTGATCCCAAATGCTCCCCGGCCCTGCCGAAATCACTCCCCAGCCCTACCCCACCCAGGCAAACAGGATGCAGGTGGGGCACAGACAGAGAGGGAGGACAGACATGCACAGAGGAGGGAGGACAGACATGCACAGAGGAGGGAGGACAGAAATGCACAGAGGAGGGAGGACAGATATGCACAGAGGAGGGAGGACAGACATGCACAGAGGAGGGAGGACAGACATGCACAGAGGAGGGAGGACAGGCATGCACAGAGGAGGGAGGACAGGCATGCACAGAGGAGGGTGGACAGACATGCACAGAGGAGGGAGGACAGACATGCACAGAGGAGGGAGGACAGACAGAAGAGGGAGGACAGACATGCACAGAGGAGGGAGGACAGACATGCACAGAGGAGGGAGGACAGACAGAAGAGGGAGGACAGACATGCACAGAGGAGGGAGGACAGACATGCACAGAGGAGGGAGGACAGACATGCACAGAGGAGGGAGGACAGACATGTACAAAGGAGGGAGGACAGGCATGCACAGAGGAGGGAGGACAGGCATGCACAGAGGAGGGAGGACAGACAGAAGAGGGAGGACAGACATGCACAGAGGAGGGAGGACAGACAGAAGAGGGAGGACAGACATGCACAGAGGAGGGAGGACAGACATGTACAGAGGAGGGAGGACAGGCATGCACAGAGGAGGGAGGACAGGCATGCACAGAGGAGGGAGGACAGACAGAAGAGGGAGGACAGACATGCACAGAGGAGGGAGGACAGACATGCACAGAGGAGGGAGGACAGACAGAAGAGGGAGGACAGACATGCACAGAGGAGGGAGGACAGACATGTACAGAGGAGGGAGGACAGGCATGCACAGAGGAGGGAGGACAGGCATGCACAGAGGAGGGAGGACAGACATGCACAGAGGAGGGAGGACAGACATGCACAGAGGAGGGTGGACAGACATGCACAGAGGAGGGAGGACAGACATGTACAGAGGAGGGAGGACAGACATGCACAGAGGAGGGAGGACAGACATGCACAGAGGAGGGATGACAGACATGCACAGAGGAGGGAGGACAGACATGCACAGAGGAGGGAGGACAGACAGAAGAGGGAGGACAGACATGCACAGAGGAGGGAGGACAGACAGAAGAGGGAGGACAGACATGCACAGAGGAGGGAGGACAGACATGCACAGAGGAGGGAGGACAGACAGAAGAGGGAGGACAGACATGCACAGAGGAGGGAGGACAGACATGCACAGAGGAGGGAGGACAGACATGCACAGAGGAGGGAGGACAGACATGTACAAAGGAGGGAGGACAGGCATGCACAGAGGAGGGAGGACAGGCATGCACAGAGGAGGGAGGACAGACAGAAGAGGGAGGACAGACATGCACAGAGGAGGGAGGACAGACAGAAGAGGGAGGACAGACATGCACAGAGGAGGGAGGACAGACATGTACAGAGGAGGGAGGACAGGCATGCACAGAGGAGGGAGGACAGGCATGCACAGAGGAGGGAGGACAGACAGAAGAGGGAGGACAGACATGCACAGAGGAGGGAGGACAGACATGCACAGAGGAGGGAGGACAGACAGAAGAGGGAGGACAGACATGCACAGTGGAGGACAGACATGTACAGAGGAGGGAGGACAGGCATGCACAGAGGAGGGAGGACAGGCATGCACAGAGGAGGGAGGACAGACATGCACAGAGGAGGGAGGACAGACATGCACAGAGGAGGGTGGACAGACATGCACAAAGGAGGGAGGACAGACATGTACAGAGGAGGGAGGACAGACATGCACAGAGGAGGGAGGACAGACATGCACAGAGGAGGGATGACAGACATGCACAGAGGAGGGAGGACAGACATGCACAGAGGAGGGAGGACAGGCATGCACAGAGGAGGGAGGACAGGCATGCACAGAGGAGGGTGGACAGACATGCACAGAGGAGGGAGGACAGACATGCACAGAGGGAGGAAAGACATGCACAGAGGAGGGAGGACAGACATGCACAGAGGAGGGAGGACAGACATGCACAGAGGAGGGAGGACAGACATGTACAGAGGAGGGAGGACAGACAGAAGAGGGAGGACAGACATGCACAGAGGAGGGAGGACAGACATGCACAGAGGAGGGAGGACAGACATGCACAGAGGAGGGAGGACAGACATGCACAGAGGAGGGAGGACAGGCATGCACAGAGGAGGGAGGACAGGCATGCACAGAGGAGGGTGGACAGACATGCACAGAGGAGGGAGGACAGACATGCACAGAGGAGGGAGGACAGAGAGAAGAGAAAGGACAGACATGCACAGAGGAGGGAGGACAGACATGCACAGAGGAGGGAGGATAGACAGAAGAGGGAGGACAGACATGTACAGAGGAGGGAGGACAGACATGCACAGAGGAGGGAGGACAGACATGCACAGAGGAGGGAGGACAGACATGTACAAAGGAGGGAGGACAGGCATGCACAGAGGAGGGAGTACAGGCATGCACAGAGGAGGGAGGACAGACAGAAGAGGGAGGACAGACATGCACAGAGGAGGGAGGACAGACATGCACAGAGGAGGGAGGACAGACAGAAGAGGGAGGACAGACATGCACAGAGGAGGGAGGACAGACATGTACAGAGGAGGGAGGACAGGCATGCACATAGGAGGGAGGACAGGCATGCACAGAGGAGGGAGGACAGACATGCACAGAGGAGGGAGGACAGACATGCACAGAGGAGGGTGGACAGACATGCACAGAGGAGGGAGGACAGACATGTACAGAGGAGGGAGGACAGACATGCACAGAGGAGGGAGGACAGACATGCACAGAGGAGGGATGACAGACATGCACAGAGGAGGGAGGACAGACATGCACAGAGGAGGGAGGACAGGCATGCACAGAGGAGGGAGGACAGGCATGCACAGAGGAGGGTGGACAGACATGCAAGAGGAGGGAGGACAGACATGCACAGAGGGAGTACAGACATGCACAGAAGAGGGAGGACAGACATGCACAGAGGAGGGAGGACAGACATGCACAGAGGAGGGAGGACAGGGATGCACAGAGGAGGGAGGACAGGCATGCACAGAGGAGGGTGGACAGACATGCACAGAGGAGGGAGGACAGACATGCACAGAGGAGGGAGGACAGACATGCACAGAGGAGGGAGGACAGGCATGCACAGAGGAGGGAGGACAGACATGCACAGAGGAGGGAGGACAGACATGCACAGAGGAGGGTGGACAGACATGCACAGAGGAGGGAGGACAGACATGTACAGAGGAGGGAGGACAGACATGCACAGAGGAGGGAGGACAGACATGCACAGAGGAGGGATGACAGACATGCACAGAGGAGGGAGGACAGACATGCACAGAGGAGGGAGGACAGGCATGCACAGAGGAGGGAGGACAGGCATGCACAGAGGAGGGTGGACAGACATGCACAGAGGAGGGAGGACAGACATGCACAGAGGGAGGACAGACATGCACAGAGGAGGGAGGACAGACATGCACAGAGGAGGGAGGACAGAGAGAAGAGGGAGGACAGACATGCACAGAGGAGAGAGGACAGACATGCACAGAGGAGGGAGGACAGACAGAAGAGGGAGGACAGACATGCACAGAGGAGGGAGGACAGACATGCACAGAGGAGGGAGGACAGACATGCACAGAGGAGGGAGGACAGACATGTACAAAGGAGGGAGGACAGGCATGCACAGAGGAGGGAGGACAGGCATGCACATAGGAGGGAGGACAGACAGAAGAGGGAGGACAGACATGCACAGAGGAGGGAGGACAGACATGTACAGAGGAGGGAGGACAGGCATCCACAGAGGAGGGAGGACAGGCATGCACAGAGGAGGGAGGACAGACAGAAGAGGGAGGACAGACATGCACAGAGGAGGGAGGACAGACAGAAGAGGGAGGACAGACATGCACAGAGGAGGGAGGACAGACATGTACAGAGGAGGGAGGACAGGCATGCACAGAGGAGGGAGGACAGGCATGCACAGAGGAGGGAGGACAGACATGCACAGAGGAGGGAGGACAGACATGCACAGAGGAGGGAGGACAGACATGCACAGAGGAGGGATGACAGACATGCACAGAGGAGGGAGGACAGACATGCACAGAGGAGGGAGGACAGACAGAAGAGGGAGGACAGACATGCACAGAGGAGGGAGGACAGCCATGCACAGAGGAGGGAGGACAGACAGAAGAGGGAGGACAGACATGCACAGAGGAGGGAGGACAGACATGTACAGAGGAGGGAGGACAGGCATGCACAGAGGAGGGAGGACAGGCATGCACAGAGGAGGGAGGACAGACATGCACAGAGGAGGGAGGACAGACATGTACAGAGGAGGGAGGACAGACAGAAGAGGGAGGACAGACATGCACAGAGGAGGGAGGACAGACATGCACAGAGGAGGGAGGACAGACAGACGAGGGAGGACAGACATGCACAGAGGAGGGAGGACAGACAGAAGAGGGAGGACAGACATGCACAGAGGAGGGAGGACAGACATGTACAGAGGAGGGAGGACAGGCATGCACAGAGGAGGGAGGACAGACAGAAGAGGGAGGACAGACATGCACAGAGGAGGGAGGACAGACATGCACAGAGGAGGGAGGACAGACAGAAGAGGGAGGACAGACATGCACAAAGGAGGGAGGACAGACATGTACAGAGGAGGGAGGACAGGCATGCACAGAGGAGGGAGGACAGGCATGCACAGAGGAGGGAGGACAGACATGTACAGAGGAGGGAGGACAGACATGTACAGAGGAGGGAGGACAGACAGAAGAGGGAGGACAGACATGCACAGAGGAGGGAGGACAGACATTCACAGAGGAGGGAGGACAGACATGTACAGAGGAGGGAGGACAGACAGAAGAGGGAGGACAGACATGCACAGAGGAGGGAGGACAGACATGCACAGAGGAGGGAGGACAGACATGTACAGAGAAGGGAGGATAGACAGAAGAGGGAGGACAGACAGAGGAGGGAGGACAGACATGCACAGAGCATGGACTCTAGCACCAGGGGCCTTTTAAGTGGCTCTTTTACATCCCATGTCTTCTAAAGGTGGGCAGTGGCTCGAGTTTTCACAGAAGCCGGTCTCCCACGGGAACTAGCACTTCTCTAAGCTGATGGACAGCACTGTATTTCAGCCATCCTAGGACAATTCCCCTGGGAGCAGTTAGTGTGATGGACTGTCACAGGGTGGTACGTTCCCTCCTCGGTTCACTGTGCCTTGACTCCTACCATTTCTCAATACTCAGGTCACAAATATAAAAGTACAGTTAGCAAAACAGCACAAGGCTTACATTAATGTTAAATGAAATGGCTCCTTGAAATCTCCGTTTGTATAAAACAACAAGCTTTGTTCTTGTTCTTCCATTTTTGCATCCACCTTACTTTCCCTAGATCCTACCTATAAACATCATTTTGGCATGATCACGAATTCAATCTCAGCTTAGTCAGGTGCTAATATCATTTTTCTATTCCCAGGCTGACCTCTTCACTCCTCAGCTTTATTTAATGTTTTATTTTAAATTGTGTGTGTGTGTGTGTGTGTGTGTGTGTGTGTGTGTGTGTGTGTGTGTAGCTACAGGAGAGTACAGGTCCCCACAGAGATCAGAAAAATTGGATTCCCCTGAGCTAGAGTTGCAGCATGTTCTGGCTGTTCGATGTGAGTGCTGGGAGTCAAATTTGGGTCCTCAGAAAAGAGCAACATCTCTTCAGTCCTCTTCCCCCACCGCTTCCTGAGCTCCACCGAGTCAGGGTTGGGTCGGCAAGGAGATGGCTCCGAGGTAAAGGCATGTCTCCAACCCTGAGGATCTGAGTTCAAGCCCTTGCACATGTATGATGGAAGGAGAAAATTGAGTCTCATAAGCTGGTCTCTGCCGTCTGTACATGTGCCACAGTACACACGTGCTTTGAGCAGCCATGCGTGTGCGTGCACATTAGTGTACATGTATGCACGGGCTAGTGCAGGTTCAAAAATGTGTGCACGCACACACACACACACACACACACACACACACACACACACACAAATGTAGTAATAGCATGTGGTCTGATGAGGCTGCTGTCTCCACAAGACTTCCCTATGGACACAGCCCTCTGATATTACAGACAGAACAGGGACTTGATTTTTGCAACTGTTGTCTTGTTTCTTTTTCATGTTTCTTATCTTGCAGAAACTTACTTCTTGTGCCTGAGGAAGAAAGGCACCAAGAACCCCCTGCTTTCTCATTGCTTTACCCCAGCATCCTACCCAGGTAAGGGAACCTCTGGCCTTACTATTAGCTTGTTGTTTCCCTAAAACAAAGCACTTGCTACAAATAATCTAACTATACACTAATTTCATTAGGCATTTCTGGAATTTGCTCCTTTTTATGTTGTTCAATATTTGTTAAACACATTGTTCTTAGGCCCAGCCATGGTCAACACAAACATTAGGTTGCTAAGCATCCTGATATTTATATTTATGAGGCTGAGCCTTGTGACTACAGGAACTGAAACCAGACTCCCAGATTACACATCAAGGAGTAAAATGGTTTACGTGTTTTTCAAGGATTATGTGCATTTTATTTCAGCATTCTAATTATAGACATACCACGTTTATATATAAAGTAGTCTTTCAAATGCCTGAAATAAATTGTTTTTTTAAAACAAATACTGCCCTGGGTACTTTTTATATGTGTATGTTTCCTCTCTCTCTCTGTAAGATGTGTGTGTGTGTGTCTCTCTGTGTATGTCTGTGTGTGTGAGAATGTGTGTATATCATGGTGTACATGTTACATGTGGTGGTCCTTATCTTCTACCATGTTTGCAATATCGTCTCAGTTGTTTTGCATTCACATATGTCAGGCTGGACATGGATTCTCCTGTGCCTGGCTCCCGTATCAGGCAGAATCAGGCAGGTTATAGGCAGGTGCTACATGCCTGGCTCTAAGTGGAGGCTGGGTATTCAAAACACAGGATTCTACACAGTAGGTACTGGACTCACGGGGCCATTTCCCCATCGCTGGACATTTTATAAGGTCGTTTACTTATCATCTGATTTCCAGCATTTCTTCCTCATTTTCATAAAACATAGTCAATATTTCAAAAGCTCTCTGTATTGAATGTGAAATTAGATATTTTAAGAAACAACAATTCAGAAAATTTAAATGAAATGTAGATAGTAAAGAAATGAACATAAAAAAAAAAATGAGAGAATTCCTTCATTTGAACATCAAGAGAAATCACTGATACACAGCTAGGTAACCTTTTCTACTTGATCCCAGCCTAAGGGTCAAGAAACAACTGGTGGGTGGTTTCCTGGGGAACAAAGCACTTTACTGAGTTAAAAGAGTGACAGGTCCATCAATATTCATCTCAGGATGCAACAAAATCACAAGCAGCCACAGCAGACCATCACCTACAACTGAACCACTGCCCAAAGATGACACCCTGGGGTCTTTCCAAAGTCTTGGCTTTGTGACACATCACTGGGCAAGCCATTCTCACAGCTGTTTAGTGCTGCACCTTACATGAGCATTTCTTTACAGGTGTCCAGCTCCTTCTCTGTCTTCTGAAGTCTCAGCCCAAGTGCCTCTACTTGACACTGTAAATCTGAAATGACACAGCACGTTCATTAGTACATTAATGGGTAGCGGTAGTTTTTTAGCTACATTGCTTTGGAAGGAATGGGGAGTCCCTATGACTTGGGGAAGAAGGATGGGATGTAAGAGGTGCAGGAGAGAAACCCAACAGCCATGTAAGAATTTGGGTAACCTTGGGTAGCAGGGGAAGGTTTAAGAATGCCCAGCCTTTGAGCTAGTTACAGCATGTCAAAAGTTAATGTGTGTGTGTGTATGTGTGTGTGTGTGTTGCAGTTGAGGTTGTATGCATGCAACCAGGAGCAAAAACCTATCGCTACACTAGTGTCTGGTGTTACACTAGTGTCTGGTGTTACACTAGTGTCTTGGTGCTTTTATAAACTCGACCAAACCCCTCTGAAGTTTCCCTCTGGCTTCCTAAGAGCAGCACAGGTTCCTTCCACTTTGCCTGTGTGGTTCTATGCAGCATGCAGGTGGCTGTCACCATAGCCATACAGCTGGCCTGGTCCCCCTCACTCGTCAGCCTTATTTGCCGGCACCCAACAGGCTAACCTTTCTAGTGTTTTCAAGGAAATCTGTGTTGCTGGCACACCCTGTACATTTCTGATCACATGGCTCACTTAAACCAGTGGGCTATCTGAGCCTCTGTCCCAATCTCGCTGAGGCCTTCTGGATAGAAATAAAGGAGAAATCACGTGTCAGGATCATGGTTGATGGTTTAACTCTGAGCATCATCTAAACAGCGTTTTAATAACTCCAAAGGGCAGGAGGACACTGAACGGGACACTGGTTTCCACACAGTCTTCATCTAGGGAATCTCGGGAGTGTTGAGGATTATTCCAGAAGCCATGTGTAGTGTGTGTTGAGTCTTGGCTTATCTCTGTCCTGCCAGTAGGCTGTTGTGAGAATTGTGATCAGAAACTTGCTCCACTTAACTCCCTGGGATCATTTAAGTTACAAAAGGAGACTACAGAAATGAATAAACCAGTTTATACAGGAAAAAGTCACTCAAAACAAGGGAATTATCAAATTTTTATATTCTACCTTAAAAAATTTAATATTCTACTTTTAATAGTAAATTTGAAACTTTTTAATGAAGCCATACACCTGCACTAAACTTCTATGTAAATCTTCAACATGATTTCCTATCTATCTATCTATCTATCTATCTATCTATCTATCTATCTATCTATCTATCTATCTATCTATCATCTATCTATCTATCTATCATCTATCTATCTATCTATCTATCATCTATCTATCTATGTATGTATCTATCTACCTAGTGAGCTGCCTTCTCATATCAGAAAGCAAATTCATTCTAAACAAATGTTCTCATAAGAGTTTTCTAGGCATTTATATAAAAACCTTTAGTTTTATATATGCCATGTTTTCAGACTCATTAATTTAATTATTTTAAAGAACAGGTAAAAGTTGGTGTTATGTATATCATGCTTTGAAACATGAACACATTAAGACATGAATAACTCACGCTTATTAACACATGTACCACACCATACACTACAAATTTACTCAGAATTTTTAAAAAATTATTCTATTGACTAATAATCAAAATGTTGTACAACAGTCATTAAGCTTCCCCACCTCTCAAAATGAGATGTTTGTAGTCTTTGAGCAACATCTCCTCACATGCATTACTACTTTATTCCTCCGAAAAGCCAGACTGGTTCCAATTGTCTCGTTTCTCAGATGAAGAGAGAAAGAAATGAGAGCCTCTCTGATTGCACTGTTCCATTCTTCAAATCAGGAAATCAGCCAGCCAGCCAGCAGCAATCTCTCTGAATGCGTTTCAGTCTGATGAAGGGAAGGCCCCTCAAAACAAGACCCAACTATGGACTTGCTAATGATATTTTTAGGGTACATCTTTCCCATTAACAAAAGAGAAAATAATACGAAATATAGTTTTTAGTAAGAATCTTTCAAAACCCAGAAACCTTGTTTTGAATGTTCTGTACCATGTCGTTGTGTCATTAAGCACAGTAGCTGCAAACAGGCTGCTGGCAGGCTTGACACATTCCGAAGAGGGAGGAGCTGGTGCTGTCCCCAAGTGCTGAGCACGCAGCCTGCCTCTGAAGAGGGAGGAGCTGGTGCTCACTGGCAGAAGCTATTCTCGCCCTGCCTTTGTTCATTTGTGCTCATGGTTACCAGGAAGAGGAAACAGGTAATCTCCCTATTATAAGTGGGAAGAGGAAAGAGGAAAGTAAGTTCACTCAGCAAGCTGCCAAGTGGTCCAGTGCTTCAAACTGAGTTGTTCTGCCTGAGCCCTAAATTTTTCTCACTCACACTGACTCCTGAAACAGGAAAACCACAAGCAAAGACCGTTTGTCAAAGAAGTGTGGTGAGCATTGTTCTAGGTCAGTTATAGTCTCTGAACTTTTAAAGATACATACATTACAATATGAGAATTATTATGTGACTGGGAAAGGATAAAGACAAATGTGGTGCCCTTGTGACTAGTTTCACAGAGCAAACAACACAGACAACCACAATCCTGCTTTCTTGCTGGTGCTTCTGACAGGACATAATCCTGAGCCGGGTCTGAGTCCACAAAATAAAGCTTGTTATCATTTCAAAGGCAATAGTTAAAACTGATTAGGTTTAAACTCCTGAAGAACTGTTACTTGGTATGTAAATTTTATGTAATTAATTCTCAATTACATGAGAATTACTACAGTAGCATATGCTAAAAATAGCCACTAATTCAAGCTCATTTTGGTACCATTAAAAAGTATTCTATTTAAAGAAAGGAAAGAAGGAAGGAAGAAAAAAGAAGGGTAAGAGAGATGACTCAGTAGTTAAGATCTCTGACTGCATTTCCAGAGGACACAAGTCAAATTCCAGCATCCACACAGCAGTTCCCTGTCTGTAACTCCAAGATCTGACACTCTCACATAGATATACAGGCAGGCAGAAGACCAGTACATATAAAATAAAACAGAGTATTCTGAGGTTCACATTTCAATACACAGATGCATCAGAGTTCCAGAATTTACCAGGTTCCAAGTAGAACAAACTATGTCACAGGCCCCGTGCAGGAATAGCGGCGAGGCTGCTGTGCTCTGTACACAGGGCTGCCCTCCTTCCTCACGTGCTTCTCTCCCCTCGCTTTCAGAATAAACACAGGTTAGTCTTTGCTTTACAGTGCAGAAGCAGCAGAGGAGGCACTGTCCCTGTGACTGTCCCTGTGATTGTCCCCATGACTGTTTACCGAATGTCTTACAACAGCTCTGAATATTGGTAATGCAAAAAATGTTTTACCTTTAAAAACAAGAACCTATGAAGGTTGTCACATTAAGTAAATAGAAACAGAAATGCAAGCAGTGCCAACCAAGAAAGCATTTTATTTAAGCAGAAAAAAAAAATCATGTAGAGCTGAGGAAAAACAACTCATTATGAAAAACTCAAAATGTAAAAAGACCCCTGGTGTGTTATCGAGAAATGATTTATATATTTTCATGTCTGCTTTTCACTTTTTGGTTTGTTTTTTTTTTTTTTTTTTTTTTTTTGTAATCAGGAAGTGCTAAGGGTTATTTTAAAAGACAAAAACATAGGCTGTGTGTCTCTGTAGTTTAGAATGATACGTACACATCCCAAAGGCTTATTAAAGGTTCGAGTAGACTAGCAGGGTCCTTTGTTTTCAGAAGCAGAATGCCCAGTTCCTGTCCTTAATAAATAAAGGAACACAGTCAGGATAAGCAGCAGAGGGTCTAAGCCACCTGCACAAAACAGCTCCTTCAGTTTCTGAGGCAAGGAGTTCTTAAATAAGTGCATTGTCTGCCCAGTCCTTCTCTGCAGCCAAACAAATCCAACTTCAATTTTCTGTCATTCAGCATGACATTGGATTATGAGGCGAAAGGCCCTGAATGACGAGGAAGAGAAAGGAGGCAGTGGCTTTAAACACCATGCAGATGTAAGGCGGGCCCGTGGAAACAGTCCAGAACTCACAACAGCATGCTCTATGATGATGTGACTGCGTTCTTTGCAGATATTAAATAAGAAGCCAATGATTTTAAATGAACAAACCCAAAAAGAGCTCTTAGCCTCTCTTCAATGAGAAGCAGCTGCTCGCTGGATAGCATTACACAGGCAGCAGAGCTGCAGTAATTAGTCATTTGAAAGAATCCTGTGATTCGGAAAGGCTTCTCGAAACTGCGCATACAAAAGGTATTCACGGTCAACCATTTTATAGGAAGATAGGAGGCTTTAATAGTCACTTGGAAAGTATAACAGGCATAAGATAAAATCAGAGAAAACTATAAACACACCTCAAAGGGCAGAAAGAAATTGCAAGCTTAAAAACTCCTAATGTCAAGAAAATACATGAACTCTTAAATTTTGATTCAAAATGCTATTTGGAGGGAAAAAAATAACTCAAGGTTCAAGTAGCAAGATGGAAAAGTAAACAGGCATAAAGGCACTCAAAGACACAGGAAAAAAACCAATACATTTCTAATGTTTGATCTGACAGTTGCAGTTTCTAAGATCAGATGAGATGGGGTGTGTTCAGACTGGTTTGACCACAGATGGCAGTTGCACGTTTAAAGGATTAAGATACCCTCACTGATGTTCTAAGTCACAGAAATTATTCGCCTCAACAACAATAAATGAATTTCAAGCATTAAAAAATCCAATGGCTTTAAACAATTTTTAATGTTAGAGATAAGGAACCTAAACTAACTATGAAGCTTCTAACACAGTTCAATACTTACCATTCCAGAGGTGCTGTGCAGGACTGTTGAATCCACACTGCCTGCCTTCAAACCCTGGCTCTGCTTGTTCCAGCCTGTATGGCTTCAGACACCCTGCACAGGGCTCCCAGCCTTCAGTGACTTCATACGTGCACAGAAGGAAGGAGAGCAGTGACCAGCACATGGTGTGTCACCTAAGTGCCACCTGCTGCTGTGCTGGAATTCCAATTCCACTCTGAAGTCATCATTCCCCACCTTATTTCACTCTCCTACATGGGCATGGGGTTTTACTTTGTTTTCCTCAACAATTTCTTGGGGGAACTAAGGTAAATGTTATCGTTTGTTAGATACAAGTAAGTAATGAGATCACACACATTTGTTCAGGAACATTTTTACACACTTGTTACTTTTTTTGTTTGAAAATGTTTATGGATACATATTGCCAGAGCAGTGGTTGTCAACCTTCCTCAGACCCTTTAGTATGTTGTGGTGACCCTCAACCATAGATTTATTCATGCTGCCACTTCATAGCTGAAACCTTGCAATGTTTACGAACCACAGTGTAAACATCCGACGTGCCATCTCAAAGGGGTCAACTTTCCACAGCTGAGAACCACTGGTTTAGAGACTGGTCTTACTTGAGCATCAAATGATACTGCATCATGAAGACTAATCAGTTCTGCTCTGTATAAGCAAAGGATAAAACAGAAAGAAAGCAAAGGAAAAAGAGGGAAACCTGTTGTGGGGAAAGACTAGATTAGGTTGAAACATCAAAAACCAAGCAAACAAACAAACGACCATTGTCTGATCCTATGGGTGGGACAGAGGGAAATGTTGACAAGGACGGCGTTGGCTTTGTTTCGAAGACAGGTGGTACTGAGATGTGTCTGTATTTAAGAAGGATCATTCTAGAAGACTTCTGTGCTATAAATTTAAAGTATGACTTCTAACCTATATCCTACAAATGACAAACATACTTCTTGCAGGTGGAGATTCTGTGGTTGCTGCGGTTGTTTTTCAATTACAAATTGCCTGGGCTTAAATAATTTTGTTCTGGCAAAAAAAAAAAAAAAAAAAAAAAAAAAAAAAAAAAAAATGAAGATGAAGGGTAAAGAACAGCCAGGAAGAGAAAGCCCAGGCCTGGACACACAGTGGGCTCCCCGTCTGCAAGGGGACCTGGGCATCTCCACGTGCCCTGCAGTGAGCAGCTGGGGAGGAACTGGCTCCAACACGCCCAGCAAGTGCAACAGGGGAAGGAAGCCATGCTCAGTTTGGTGGTGCTGCAGGAGGAGTCCACCACATGGAAAAGGCAGGTATGAGAGGGCAGAGTGGGCTGAGAGCTCGGGCAGGCCTGCTCAGTCCCCAGGGCTGCAGCGACAGAGAGAACAATGCATAGACACCATCGATGAAGTTGTAACTGGCCGCAGACAAGGGAACTGCACAAAGCTCTTGGCAGGGAGGACATGCTAAGTGACTTGATTGGCTTACTGGGATGAGCAGCCCTTCCCCCAGCTGCAGAAACAGGGTGAGCAAGAAACCAGTCATCCCAGTCATCCCAACCAAAAGGAGAGCCGCCCAGGCCCCAGCTTCTTCCTGCTTGGTGCTGGCTTGCACTGTGCTTCTGCTTCTTCGCTTAGTCGGGCTGTTTTAGTCTGCGTCCCAATGGAACAGGCATCGGCGCCTTCCTTTGCTTCCCCCCACTCCTCAATGCTGTCCTGACTTCCAGCCCATGCCATTCCTCCTGTTCACATTTCATTCACCTTGGCTCCTTTCCCATCCATCCCTTGTTTTGTGACTTAACTATTAATTAGGAATACACCGATCTCTGAAGAGTGTAAACTCCGTTTCCCCAGATCAGTATCTCGTAGATCTGAACCTGACTGGGCACACGTGTGCCTTCTGCAGAAACTAGTAGTGTCAGGTCTCCTGGCCACTCACCCACTGCCACAGCTGTTGCTCCCTGAACGGCAGTGGGAGCACACGGTGAAGTGAAGATATTACCAGGAAGACTTGTGTGAAATGAGACCAGAGCAGAGGAGAAACAGAAAAGACTTAACAACCTGGAGGACACACCCAGCCTGACACACATGCAAAGTACACCAAAGAGACAGATAATGGAAGACAAGGCACGCGTGGCATGCTCACAGCTCATTACTGGAGGTCAAAGTTAACCGTGAGGAAGAAACACTGGGGAGATGAAGGTGAGAGAACCAATAGCCACACAGACGACTCAGATCAGCAAATGAAGAAAAATATAAATTCAGGATGTAAATAAGAATGTGGGCAAACAATCAAGTAGTCAACTGTTTGGAGAATTTTCTTTTTAAAGGGAGAAGAAATCGGTAAGGAAATGAAGATTTTGAAAAAGAATAGAAGGGACGTTGAAGAGTCAACCTCAGGGATAAGAGACGCACAGCAAAAAGCATCACTAAAAACTCAAAGAACACATTGCAGCCAGGGAGGCAGGTAGACTATCTGCAGAACTTTCCCCTTCCTCCTCTACTTCTGATTCAACCAGCTGTGAAGAGACACCATGACCATGGAAATTCTTATAAAATAAAATATTTAATTGGTGCTGGCTTATCTTTCAGAGGTTCAGTCCGCTGTCACCATGGCAGGAAACATGGCAGCGTCCAGGCAGACATGGTGCTGAAGAGGGAGATGAGAGGTGACATCTTGATCTGAAGGCAGCAGCAGGACACTGGAACACACTGGCCAGACTTGAGCTCTGTGACCTCAAAGCTCCCTGTAGTGACCTAGTCCAACAGGCCCCATCTGCTAATAGTGCCACCCCCTGTGGCCAAGCACTCACACACATGAATCTGTGGGGCTGTTCCTATTTAATCCACCGCACTGTCCATTCACGAATCCATGGTTATTAGCTGTTCCGTCAATGGTAATCAAGCGACAGAGGTAGTTGTGGGATGAAGGAACTGGGTGTGGAGGGGAAGAGAGGCAGGATAGATGGGGGTGGAGGGATAAGGGTGGGGCTGTAGAGGGGTAACAGGTGAAAAGGGGGGTCATGAAGGAATATGGGGAGACAGCTAATATTAAGGAGCAGCTGAGGGGTAGTCTGAAAACCTAATGCAGTAGAAGTTTCCTAAAATATGTACATATATGAAGGTGATCTAAATTAAATCACTAAGTAAGTGGGAAGACCGAGGCCCAGCTGGCCATCCCTTGTCACCAAATGAAGCTTCCAGTCTTGGAACTGGGCTATAGATGTTTGGTTTGCTGGACAAAGGGGTCCCACGGGAGCACCTGGGCTGCTGTCAAGTCTGCAGGTTGCTGTCCACAGACTGGCAGCAAGGCCCATTGCTAAAGACTACACAATTCATGAAACGTGCTGAGGTCAAACTGGTACCTACATGGGGTAGATGACAGTATTCTGCATCCTACCAAAGAAAAAAATATAAACATCAAGGCCAGCCACAAACTGTAAGATGGACAAAGGTTTCCTGCCTGCAAGATATGCTAGTGCAGTGGTAGCAAAACCAGTAACTGGTTTGACATAAGGCCTGCTCCACAAGATGGAACCCATAGCTGATACTGCTTAGGTGTCCAAGAACCTGACACTGGATAGTCCAAAGACCTACAGCAAAACCAAATGCTATCATTATAACACTTAAAAAAGTAACAAAAAATATAGCAAGAAAATGACCTCTAATGACATTCTGCTATGCTCATAGATCAGTGCCTTGCTCAGCCATCACAGAAGCTTCTTCCTGCAGCAATGTGATCAGAGAGCCCCACAGCCAGATATTCATTATGGAGAGAACACTCGGTTCTGAACGACACGTCTCCATCGCTCCCCTCCCCACAGGGCTCAGGGAACGGCAGAAGAGGAAGTGGGAAGAGGGTAAGAGCCTGATCGGTGGAGGACACCAGGGACTCAAGGTCCATAAATCAACAGGATCTATGCACGGTGAGCACAGAGACTGAGGCAGCGTGCACAGGGCCTGCTGGGGTTGGGGTCCAGGAGCTGAAGGGAAAGGAGATGCATGCCCCTCATCCCTAACCCAGAAAAGACCTCCAGCTGATACCACTTGCAAGTGAAGGTGCAGTTTAGCTCCAAGCAATAAAACACTGGGCAAACAAACTACTCCTGAGGGCCGGCAGTGAGCTCAGCAGCGTCTCTGGGGCTTCCTTGTCTCATGTTAGTACCTTTTCTGTTTCCTTTTGTTTTAATTTTAGCTCACTATTTTTATTTTATTTACATGTTTTTTTCTCCTCTTTTTACCCTACAGGTTTTCTTTGCATATATACTATGGCTTCCGGTCTGTGAGATTCCTGAGTGCTGGAATGAGTAGGGTCTCTGTGTCTCATGCCTTCTCATCACGGGCTCTTTTCCTCTGTGTGTCTAATTCCTATGTGGTAGTTTTGTTTTATTTTATTTTACTATTATTATCATCTCTAATGAGAGACAGAAAAAGGGTGAACCTGGATGGGAGGGGAGGAGGAGAGGAAGTTGGAGTACAAGACACTATAATCAGAACATAAATATAAGAAAAAAATTATTTTCAACAAATGGGGGGGGTCAAAGGTCAGAAATAAAACCACAAAACAGAAGCGTCAACCAACTTGATATAGCTGTTCTGATACCTGAAAAGATAGATTCCAAATCACAGTGAATCAGACGAGATAAAGCAGCCAACTACATATTAATAAAGGGAACAATTAAACAGGAATCTGTAACAATTATAAACACTTTGCGCCAATATAACGGAACCCCCCGTTTTAAAACAAAGAGCAGTGGAAGACATGAAGGAAGAAGTGGTTTGACAGTTACACACAGCATCCTCACCTTCAGATAGTCCTCCAAATTCAAAATCGACAGAGACCTCAGAGCTCCACCCTGGAGAGCCACAGGACAGGGCACCTAACCCATTCTTCCCCGCACCCAACCCATTCTTCCCCCGTACCTAACCGTGGCCCATGGTGGGCTGTGGGAGAACAGGTACGAAAAGATCCAAAGCAACTGTAAGTGGAGAAACAATGCTGGCAGAGCACGCAGACAGACTGTGGGACGCGGAAGGACTTAAACAAGCCCCCGGAGCTACAGCCCTCTAATCTCTGACAATGTACCTCTAGGGAAAGTCTTCAACAGATGGTGCCGGGAACAATGGAAGCGCACACTGGGAAGAGCGGATGGAGAGCCTTACTGTGCACAAAGGAAGCAACGTGACAACGGGAAATGAGAGCCTGCTAGAGGGTGACGCCGGATGTGGACCTGGGCAAGGCTCTGAGAGATGGCTCCAGCAGTACAGGAAGTAACCTCTAAGAGTTGACAAATGGATAGCGTGAAATTTCAAAAGAAACCGGTAGCAAAGGAAACAATCACCACAGTGGCAAGATGAGGCCTTCGTCGACTACACACCACTTAGTATCTGAAACAAACAAATGCAAAAACACAACACCAAAGTTCACATGCTCTAAAAATTGGGCTAATGAATAGAAAGTTCTCAGAAGAAACATAAATGGCCAATAAATCAATGGAAAAAATGGTCAATATCCTTTTGCCATCAAATTGACAGTATTTTGAGGTTCTGTGGATTCTGGAGAAGTAAGCAGATTATTACCTGAAAACATTTACAGCATAAAGAGAGAGAGAGAGAGACATGGGGTTGATCGTAAGTGTAAGGCAGAGAAGCTTAGCCATAGCCTCAGCAGCTGTTCGAAGACTTGAATGGATCCACACTGCATGACTGAGGTACTTGCAGCCACTCCTGCTTGGGGGACGGAGGGCGTACGCCTCCACTGCACAGGACACACTGCCCTCACTCCCCTCGGCTTGTACTCGGGTGCCAGTCAAACAGGCACAGGACAAGAACCTCTCCTCAGAACGGGACTTTTCAGGAGAAGCAGACGAGTACACGGTGCAGACGCACTAGCAGGTAAAATACTTGTGCACATAAAAGGCTATAAAAATATAAATTGGAAAAAAATTTTAAAACAGAACAAATTTAATAATATTTTGGAATGAAAAACTTGCATAATAGAGAAAATGGTGGGTATTATAAAATATTACTTATATGTATGTCTAGAAGGATACACATAAAATGCTCATAACTGTACCTGAATGCTAATTGCTTCATTAACAGTGAGCATACTTTATTTTGGTGACAGAAAAACAAAAACCTTATTAAAGTGCCTTAACACTAGACAATCTTCTAATTCACCCCATAAGCTGTCAGTGTTTCTGGAAAGCCTTGCCCACTGTGGGTTTCCCCATTCCCTAGGTAGGGATGGGGTGTCTTGAGGTGTATGAGGGTGGATAAAGGAGCTGGCCTGGGCGAGCTTGTGTTAGCTCGTTCCTGTCTCCTCCTGGCTGTAATTCCATCTCACCAGTTCTCCAGGCTCCATTCTGTGATTCCCCTGGTACAATGGGCTGTAACCTGAACTGTGAACCACAAGAAAACCTTTCTTTCTTAAGTTGCTCTCCTGATGGCTTCATGACAGCAACAGGAGGACAACAGTATCAGCAATTAGCTAGAGGGAAGAAATTGGGGCTATGATGTGGTTGAAGAGAAGTCAGAGGAAGCGGAAGATGAAGAGTGGAGAGAGAGGCACACAGTGCCCAGGCGAAACTGAACCAGAGGCTAAACCAGAATATAACCGTATAAAGGAAGAAGAGTCTGAAGGGGAGACATGTCTCTCCTAAGGACTACCGATGATTCCTGTAGAAAATTCTCATATTCCAGATACTTACACAATGGAAAAACATACAGAATAATGATCATCTTCAAATTAAAGCCCAGTGTGGGAGGCAAACAAATCGGCAAAGAAAACAACAACCTGCTAAGACTTGATGCCAGAGACCAAGCAGTCTTTACAGACATCCTCTGACTTCACATTTCAGTGGCCACGGTCAAAGGAGGAACTCTCATCTAGTTTTAGCCTAATTGTCTGGCTTGCAAGAGTACACATACTGGGAGAACTTTGTTTCTGTGTGCTTAGGTGGTTTCCTACTTTGGGACATGAAAGCAAGCGATTTGTAGTATTCCAGTGTGAAGCTGCTCTTTTCAGGGACACTTAAGTTATAACTAAGCGATTTTGTTTCTGTCGTTTCTGGTATGAAACCAGTGCTCCTCGGGGGACTGGGGATGTAGCTCAATGGGGAACTGTTTGCCTAACCTGTAACCCAAAGAAGTGGGGAAGGTACCACCTTTCTCTTTTACTAGAAGTAAACTTTACCCAAGCTAAAAAGGGAATTTCAAAAGGAGTCATAAAGGATGGGCAAGTCACCACAACACACTTGCTCTGAAAACGTGCACCTGGAGCGGGAGACAATGCAAGTCTGCCGCAAGAGAGACAGAGACGGGGGAGACAATGCAAGTCTGCCACAAGAGAGACAGGGGGAGACAATGCAAGTCTGCCGCAAGAGAGACGGGGGGGGGGGGGGAGACAATGCAAGTCTGCTGCAAGAGAGACAGAGACGGGGGAGACAATGCAAGTCTGCCACAAGAGAGACAGGGGGAGACAATGCAAGTCTGCTGCAAGAGAGACAGGGGGAGACAATGCAAGTCTGCTGCAAGCTGTCACCAAGTCACACGACACTCTTAACTGAGTTCCGGCCGCTCCCTGCTTCAGTCAGGAAGCCCAAGAGCAGGCAGACAACTGCTCAGCTAGCCAACCAAGGCTTACCAGAGGGTAGAGGGTGGAGATGATCAGACCCTTTGAATAAGAGACGCAGAGAATGATAGTTTGCTTGTTTGCTTGTTTGTTTGTTTGTTTTTACTTTTAGCTTCCTATTGACTCTTTCACATCATGTACCCCAGTTCCAATCATTTCCCCATTGTGGATGCAGGGACACAAAAGGAGTGGCAGCTAATGGTCTTGAGGGTGTGTGTGTGTGTGTGTGTGTGTGTGTGTGTAATAGGCAGGTATGTATATGCCACAGCATATATCGGAAGTAAGTGAACATTCTGTGGATTTGGTTCTTTTTCCACTTTACAGAGTGCCAGGAATCAGACACTATCCCTTAGGCAAACATTTTTAATTTGCGAAGTCACTCTCATGTCCCCTGAAGCTTCTTTCTTTCTTTTGAAAAGTTCTCTAGATGAATTCATCTTATTATTTTATGCATATGTGTATTTTGCCTGAATGTGTGTGCACATGCATGCCTGGTGCCCATGGAGGTCAGAAGAGGGCAGCAGACTCCCTGGAACTGGAGTGACGGTGGTTATAAGCTGTCATGTGGGTGCTGTGAATCAGACCCAGGTCCTCTGCAAGAGCAATCAGTGCTCTTAACCACTGAGCCATCTCTCCAGACTCTCAAAACATTATGAACAGGATAGAAAGGCTCTA
This sequence comes from Micromys minutus, assembly GCF_963924665.1. Lineage (NCBI taxonomy): Eukaryota > Metazoa > Chordata > Mammalia > Rodentia > Muridae > Micromys > Micromys minutus. The sequence continues at coordinate 3,909,016 of NC_137973.1, read as the reverse complement.
AAACAAAAGTTTTCCACCTGTGGGGTATAATGTTTCGGGTCTAACCACCTTTCACATGAGTCGTCTAAGATCACTGGAAAACACAGATGTTTACAGAAGAATTCATAACAGTAAATTACAGTCATGAAGTAGCAACAAAACTTATGGTGGGTTCCCCACAACATGAGGAACTGTATAAAGGTCACAGCACTGCAAAGGCTGAGACCACAGCAATGGCCAGAGTCCTGCGCACAGCCTAAAATCAATAAAGTGTACACCTACAATGGGTGAATCTGAAAATATGTAAATCATACCTCAAAATACTATTTTTAAAACATTTAATTAGGATGTTCAAGTATTTTATGTAAAATAACATCATTAAAAGGCTTTATTATTTATTAGACCAAACAGCTTTCAAAAGAAAAAGTTTCAAAGTTTTTTTTTTAACTTGGGATAAATGTGAGAGTTGGTTAAATAGATTCAAAGAGAATTAACAATGAAGAGATGATTCATCTGAACTGTGTCTTCCAGTATTGTGACTGCTGACAAAGACCAAAGGACACTTTATTCTACTAGGTAGAAGAAAAATCATTTAAGTGGACTGATTTGTGGGTCACAATGACCTCTGAGAGGACTATAATCAATTGAGATAAATTGTGCATTTTCGAAGTAATATTAGTGTGCACTAAACATAAAATTACAAAACTCAGGTAAATAAATCTTTTCTGAAAGGGAATTAAGTATTTAGTCTCCAAATTTTATTTTGCATGTTTATTTTTTCGGGAAAGAACTAACGTTTAGGGCTCTCTGCCTGCTTGCCTTGTGGGACTGAGGATCTGCTAGACCCTTGGACTTCCACTCACAGCTGCTGCCAACCATTGTTGGGGAGTTGGGTGACAGACTGAGAAAACACTGAGTCTTAACAGAGGAAAAAGAAGTATTTCTCAATCGCCTATTAAAAAACATTGTATTGGCCCAGAGCCACAGGTAGAGCCAGCACACAGCCATCAGGACTTGTGGCCTGCGGCCTGCTGGCAGAGAGTTAACACAGAGGAGTGCTCTCCCTCCTGAGCCCACGGGGGAGCCCACACTCTCTTCACAGACTATCTGGGGAGAGATGGCCCGGAACTCTCAGGAAGTAGGTGTCATGCTACTGCTTGGGTCTGTGTCCTTCAGGCCTCCATCTGCACCCAGAGCTAGAGCCGGCCCATCGCCGTCAGAACTCACAGCCTGCCCATAGAGAGCTGGACACCCAGGACCAATCCGGAGCACATGGGCCACACACACAGAGGATAGGCAAGCTCCAGTCAGAGACAACAAGATCAACTAACATCAAAGAGAAGAAGATGGCAAGAGGCAGGTACAAGAATCTAAGCAACAGAAACCAAGAAAACCTGGCAACATCAGAACCCAGCTATCCCACCACAGCAAGCAATGTATATCCCAACACACCAGAAAAACAAGATTTGAACTTAAAATTATGCCTCTTGTTGATAATGAAGCTCATGAATGACTCCCTTAAAGAAATACAGGAGAACACAGATAAACAAGTAGAAGCCCCTAGAGAACAGGAAAACACAAGCAAATAGATAAAGGAACTGAACAAAACCATATAGGATCTAAAAACAGAAATGAAAACAATAAAGAAAACACAAATGGAGACAACCCTGGAGATAGAAAACCCAGGGAAGACGTCAGGAGTCACAGACACGAGCATCACCAACAGAACACATGAGATGGAAGAGAGAATCTCAGGGGCAGAGGATAGATAGCATGGAAAACATTGACATGACAGTCGGAGAAATGTGAAAATTAAAAAGTTCCTGATCTAAACCACCCGGGAAATCTGGGACACAATGAGAAGAACAAACCTAAGGATAGTAGGTGTAGAAGAGAGCAAAGACTCCCAAATGAAAGGTCCAGGAAATACCTTCAACAAAATTATAAAACATCTTTAACCCAAAGAAAGAGATGACCGTGAGCACACAAGAAGTTTAAAGAACTCCAAATAGAGTGGACCAGAAAAAAACTCCTCCCAACACATAATAGTCAAAACACCAAATGTCCAAAAACAAAGAAAGAATCCTAAAAGCAGTAAGGAGAAAAGGACAAATAACATATAAAGTCAGACCGATCAGAATTATACCCAACTTCTCAACAAAGACCATGAAAGCTAGAAGATCCTGGACAGACATCATACAGACCCTAAGAGAACACAAATGTCAGCCCAGTTTACTATATCCAGCAAAACTCTCAATCACTATAGATGGAGAGACCAAGATATTCCACAATATCTGTCCACAAATCCAGCCCTACAAAGAATAATAGATAAAAACAAAACAAAAAACAAAAAAAAAATAAACAAAACAACAACAACAACAAAAAAAAACCTCACCCTTGGAAAAGCAAGAAATTAATTCCTTTACAACAAAACCAAAAGAAGAAAAGCACACAAACATAATTCTACCTTTAACAACAAAATTAACATGAAACAACAATCACTATTCCTTAATATCCCTTAACATCAATGGGCTCAATTCTCCAATAAAAAGACATAGACTATCAGACTGGATACATAAACAGGATCCAGCATTTTGCTGCATACAGGAAACTCATCTCTGAGACAGAGACAGATACTACCTCAGAGGAAAAGGCTGGGAAACACTTTCCAAGCAAATAGTCCCAAGAAACAAGCTGGAGTAGCCTTCTAATAGCAAATAAAATAGATTTTCAACCAGAAGTTATCAAAAAGGGTAAGGCAGGACAGTTTTTACTCATCAAAGGAAAAAAAATCTATCAAGATGAACTCTCAATCCTGAACATCTACTCTACAAATACAAGGTCACCCACATTCATAAAAGAAACCTTACTAAAGCTCAAAATATATATTGTACCACACACAATAACAGTGGGAAACTTCAATACCTCACTCTCATCAAAGGACAGATCATGGAAGCAGAAACTGAACAAGGACTAACAGTTTTCTTAGTAAAACTAACAGAAGTTATGAACCAAATGGATTTAACAGACATCTATAGAACATTTCATCCTAAAACAAAAGAATATACCTTCTTCTCAGCACCTCACGGTGCCTTCTCCAAAATTGACTATATAGTTGGTCACAAAACAGGCATCAACAGATACAAGGAGATTCAAATAATCCCATGCACCCTATCATATCACCATGGACTAAGGCTGGTCTTTAATAACAACAAAAACAACAGAAGCCCACATACACACGGAAGCTGAACAGTGTTCTACTCAATGATAACTTGGTCAAGGAAGAAATAAAGAAAGAAATCAAAGAACTAAACTTTAGCATAAAGACTGCCATTGACAGCCTATTATTATCAGTGTTAGAACTCTACAGAGCAGAATCAACATACTCATTTAAATATTGAGCATGCATATTTCAAAAGGTAAGCAAAAGAAAATTACAGGAAATAAAGTATTTTATGTAGAAAAGTAATAGAAACCATATAGAAACTATATACTTGAATCACAGTTGAAAATGTTCAGTAGCATTTTGAAAGAAAAAAAAGCAAACACAAATATAAATGCTTATCCTCAGAAACAAAGAAACAGTGTCAGAGCCTGAAGGGACTGACCAGGTTGTAGTTGAACCATCACAGTCAATAGTGACAGATGGCATCAGAGAGTCACCTGCATGGTGTATGGTAGCAGGGTCATCGCCTTACACTGGACCTGGGATGCCAGTAATTACCATCACATTGGTGGGAAACATGAAACTGCAGCAGGGGTAGAAGATACAATGGAATGACAGTTACAGGATAAAGTGGAGAAAAGTCCATAGCAGAGATGATCTCTGAAAGTAAGAGATATGAGGGAAATGGGGGTTTTGTTGGAGTGGGAATAAGGGGTAATAAAGAGGTAGAGGGGGCAAGAGATAAATAACACCAAGGATGTTTGGAGAAACCATACGTAAACACACAGTTTATATAGAGTTACTGTACATTTTTTCCCCAAGAGCCACAAATTGTTTAATCCTGGTACCGGGAATAGGAGACTCTCTGATGAGTAGTAGTTAGGAGAGCCCAAGAAACATCCCCGACAATATAGGCTATTGGTACGGCCTTTGCTTGCCTCCCGGAACTTGAAGGTAAAAGCCTATTGCAGAAGAGAAGGCACACTTTGGAAACAGAACTTGGAGAGGCTGAGCTGGAGCTGACCCAGAAGCCTCCTTCCTGAGAAGTTGCTATGCACACCACCAAGACAGGAAAACAACAGACGGTCCATCCCAGCTGTGAGCCTACAAACCAGGACCTACAACAATGGTCCCAGCTGGTGCAACAGTGGCATCTCTATCCTGACAAGGGTCAACAACTGTCTACGGGATTTAAGGCCCCAAAACGATTCATGTCTGATGCTATAAACCTAGCCAACTGCCTGTGGCTGAAGAGGCCGCACGTCCCAAGAGAACTTGGCATTGCCATTTTCTAGACAATATAAACTTTTAATTGTTTCTAAATACTTATTCTTATGCCGAAAGATAAGTGTATCCCTCACTCCTCATCAAAAAGAGCACTTTTCTGCATCAAATAGAGATCCATAATTGGTCAAAATGCAGAAAAGACACCATGGACTATGCAGGCCTAATTCACACAGTCACCCGGTGTAAGAGTGTAAGTCAAGACAGTGTCAAATTTTCAGTGTAACAGGGCGCTAACTCCTGATCTCCTGCCTATGCCCTGAAAGTGCTGGCATTACAACTGTGCACTATCATGCCTGCCTCTCCCTGATCATTCAACATGGTTAGGTTTTCTTTTTTTTTTTTTTTTTCCTTTTTCTTTTCATTCTGAACTGGTCCCCAAGAAAACATTCTCAAGGTCACTTCATCACAAACAGTGATAATTTATATGAACCAATAAAAGTTTACTGTTAAATCTGTGTACTAAGTTAAAATGGACAGATGTGTTTAATTGAAAGTAATTGACCCTTTGGACTTATTTATCTGCTTCAATGTTAAACCATCTCTGAGTTTAGTTGCTGAGTGTTCTTTGCGAACTTGAATTAAACCTTCATGTGTGATTTTTCAATCTTCCACATGTCATATATGACATAAATGCTCTTTCCACCCTGCTGCGTTTAGGTTTGGGGAAGTTTTTTGATCTAAGAAATGCTTTCTTTTTATAGCCAAGCTCTAACTTGCTCTTCGTGATCTGTAAAGTACTGCTTTGTTCCACAGTAGACGTACCTCTATCCCCTGCTATGTGCAGATCTGCTGGTTTTGTGTGTTCTCTGTACTTGGTTTTCATACATGTCACTGGCTTTTCTTTATTATCCCTAAACACTGATTACAGAATTTTACTCTGACTCCACTCTGGTTTTGCTGATCTGCCTACCCTTCAATACATGGCCATTTAAGGCAGCAAGACATAAGTAGGAAGTAACTATATCTGCGAAGGCTGGGTGGCCAAACACAGCTGCTCATTTCTAGACTAACTACTCTGATCTGTTAACAAACGGTTCCAAATGCTGAAACAATAGAAAATTCCTTGTAGAATTCCAGGTCTAGGCCTGCAGGACCAAAGGAGCTGGCAGTCAGAGGGATGTACTGCTTTGGACACAGCCATTGTGTGTTTGTAGGTTTATGTTAAGGCGATACACGATTGAACAGTAGAGAGGTAGGAGGGGAAAGGTCTAGGAAAGTGGAAGATAAGGCGGTCGGCAGAGATTTTGATGGAGGAAGGACATGGAAGCCAACGTGTATGTTTCTCTCTAGCTTAATGAGGTTGACATGATTATTTCTAAGGATTTTTATGGGTCTAATTTGTCTCATATAGATGGGCAGTTTATATCTTTGTCCACTGGTTGTAAGCTTATTGTGTGGAGAGTTTGTGGATTGAGAATTTAACATATAAACCTGTTTGATAAGTTAATAAATGTGGAGTTATGTTTGTACCAGGAAGTGGAGGAAAGTGAGTGAAAAATAACACGCTGGGGCAGTAGTATCTACTCGGGACAGAAGCAACAGGGGCAGTGGAGTGAACTGTGCCTGAATTCTTAGAGGTGTTCATAGAGCACCAAGTTAGAGATCCCCAAAGTGCAATATTGCCCCCACAGGTGCTGGCACTAGTGTGGGATAAAAGGTTTCCACTTTTTAATATTTACCTCAACATGTGTTCACTAAATAGATCTGTGGTATGATTTTAGCTGATAGCTAACAGGTTCCTAGCTGCTTTCTAAGCTTGGTTCTTCAACCTCCTTAGAGATTCTGACTCCCTAAAAACTAGTCTTTCAATAACTAACTTCCTTTGTGGCTTGAATTGCACATGGCAACTGTTAATTGAAAAACTTCAAAACTGCATTTCTAGTTGAAAATGAAAGCTAGTGCCACCACACAACCACTGTGTTATGATGTAGACATTTTTTTTTTGAACTCCTCATTATTTGTTTAAGCTAAAAGCAAACTGGCCTGGTTATAAAGACCACCTGGAGCACTTAGCAAAAATCAAAGTTTTTCTCATATTGGTGATTGTAACTTATACATATGACAGATGTGTAAGAATGTACTTTTAAAAACAAATCCCTTTACTTACCCAACCCTCTGAGCCACCACATATACCACTAATATAGTCCCTGATGTTGTTCTTGCAGGCAGGTAACTGGATAGCACTGTCTAGGGCAAATTTTTAGATGATCAGCTAGGTCAGTGGACAATTCTTATGCGGGGGGAGGGGGGACCCTCTTCTTTGAACTAAAGAAGAGGATCTGGGTATTTCCAAGTTCCCTTTTGGAATTCACCGTAATGACTAATGGGATGCACAGGCTTTGGCCTGACGAAGACCTGGGTTTGAATCTCAGCTGCAGAGCTAAGGACAACTTATGTCTAATAGATGATCAACTCGTGAAGATGAGCCACAGGAAGGCAGTGTGAGGACACAGAAGAGGATGTGCACAGCTGGAGCCTCCATCCGGCAAGGAGTCCCGGAGAGGGCTTCCCTCTTCCCTTCATCACATCCACAAACCCCATCACTGGGACTTCCTTCATTTGGCAAAAGGTTGCTTCTTGACTTTTAACTCTCTGGAAACATGAAATACCATGGTCTTGGCAGGTTTGGTATTCTTCTAAAAACCTAAAATATTAAACTAAATTGCTTATTTTATGAGCCACATTCAAAGAAAAACATTTGAAATATGCCTTGAATTAGGGAAAAAACTTTACTTTGAGAAAGTGGTTTTAAGTATATAGTGCGTATTTCAGCAAGTTTTTCTTGATTGTATAAGCCTAAACTCAACAGCATGGCCTACTATTTTACTTTTAAAATTATTTAATTTTATAAAAACATTTATCTAACTTGAAATAGTTTTCAAAATACAAAAAATACATAATTTTCCCCCACTAGAATGATTCATGCAGCAATAAACTGGAATTCCAACATTAATAAGAACCCATATTGGGCTAAATCCAGTTCCGCAGGTGGTTACCGACAGATGTACTTGTGGGCACACACACACTTATGTTTTTGCTTTGTCACCTGAAAGCACATAATATTTCATATTAATGAATACACCAACTTCCTGATCTGGAACGCCATCTTGCAATGAAAGAAATCACAGATCCTTAAAGAAGTGGCTGATTCTCGTACTGATGCATGAAATGGACAAGGTGAGCTTTCTTAATGGTTCTAGAAAGTAAGAACAACATTCCGTATTGACGAAAATATGTCAAAGAGACAGAGTTTCAACGAACAAACCTCAGTCAACTAACACTATGTTGCTTGAGAAAAAAAAAATACTACTAGTTTATAACCTAAAAATAAATATCAGTGAGTCAATACTCATGTAAATGAAAGATTAAGAAATGGGGAGAAGAGGTCATCTCTCATGCAGAAGAATTCCGAACAAGTAATGCAGATTTCTTCCCTGATGAGGAAAAGCTGAAATTAGCACTCCAATCTGTAGAAGGCTCCTTTCAAACAGGGCAGCACAGGAGGGAAGGGAAGGCCACCAAGGTTCCCGGGAGAGCCAGACAAGTAGCGCTGCAGCCAGGTGACCAAGGTCAGCTGACATCAACGCTCATCAGTCACACCGTGCGGCACAGTTTACTTTTCACAAGGCATGATGCTGTTCCTACCTCTGCTTCTCCTTTTCCCAGGCCACATACCTCCCATGCCACTGTAGAGCATCAGATGACCTGACAGAGGGGCCTAAGAAGCCATGATAACCAAATCTAACGTGTACCTTGGGAAGGATGTGAGAACAGGAAACACGGTGAAGTCATGACGGCATGAACTTGTTGAGATTAGCTCCTCAGTCACAGCAAAGGTGCTGCAACCCTGGCGGAGCTCAACAGGGGGAGGCTGAAGGAGGAGGTTACCCGGAAGTCTACGCTTGGGTTTCTTTTTCTGAACAGCTCAACTTACTGTGGCAGAAAACCTAGTCTTAACGGGGCTTCCGGGTTATCTTTCATCTACATCCCATTACACTCAAGCAGGTAAACACTGTTTGCTCTTAGTTTCTGGTACACACACACACACACACACACACACACACACACACACACGTAAATATGTGTGGTATATGTATGCAAAGGCTTCTAAGGCATAATTTTATATGCACACGTTATATGACCTCATCTTGATATAGCTGCACCACAATACAAATGCAGGCTGTATCTCTTGCTCTTCTTGCCCAACATGACTGTTTGCTCCTTTCCTGCAACTGCACAGAAACTACTGTCTGACTGCTGCACAAACTCTCCAACAGTTAACCTAGGGGGACAGCGAGGTGGCTTGCTCTCTGTTGTTACTGTGCTTCAAGGAATCACTTTTCACAGGTACACGTATTACATTTGCTACGGAGGATGCTACATGTTAATTCTTGAATAGAACTACAACATCAAGCTAGAGCTGTTAGGAGGGGTGGGGTCCTGAACACGGCGGACCTCAGCAGTCCCGACGGCGATCCGACGATACGTATGCTCTTGCGGCACGTGCTGAATTCAGGGGATTTGTGCACTCTGAGGCGACGCTGGAGCCTTCAGACCAATGCACAAAGACAGTCTCACACACCGTACGCTACGAGGCAGGGTAGCCAAACAAAGACACCAGAAAGCATTCCCATGGGGCTGGGTCAGTTGGCATATTAGCTCGGGTTCGAGGCCGTGGGTACCTGGAGGAACAGACACCCTGGATTCTGCTGAAGAATATCTTACTAACTGCCCCAGAAACTTCCGCTGTGATGCCAGACCCAGAGGTGAAGCCAGCACAAGTACCAGAAGTGGCCAGGTCCTCCAGACGGGAAAGCAGTCGGGGATGCCTGGAGCGACAACTTCCTGAACTGGAGCCCCCTCCAGGTCTAACAGCCCCTGGCAAAAGGAAGCAAAAGCTGAGACTGTCAGTATTTCAGCGGGAAGCGAACCAGGCATTGCCTCTCTCCAAGAGCCACGTGGAAATGCTGACGCTTCATCCTTGGCCAGCTCCTTCAACCTCAGCTTTGTCCCACGTGTTCAGCCAGACAGGAGACCGACCTGGTCTGGCTCGCAGTTGTCCCACACGCCTAATCCCTTAACCTCTGCTCTTCCAGGAGACAGTTACAGAACGCCTGCTGCTACTCTGCCGGGATGTAGGGTTGGAAGACACGCAGCCTTTCCCGTAGCCCTTGGCTGCCATTCCCTTAGTGTGTGTCACTCTGCGCAACCCTGCTCACACTGAGGCCGAAGATGCTGAAAGAGCTGTGGGCCCAGCACACCAAGCACCGGGACTGGGCTGCAGAGCCGGACAAGCAGAACTGGCTTTGGTGCGTCTCCTTTGCCCTTCTCGGAGCCACAGCCTCAGCCTTCAGAACTAAGAGAAGTCGTGGGATCCAAGGAGGCCGAGGAGTCCAAGGATCGAGAACGATCTTCAGGGGATGAGGAAACTTCTGGTAGGCCAGCAAGTGGAATCATCCTCCAGTACTCCCAGCTGAACAGCCACATCAGTTATTTGAGCCCCACCCCCATCACCTGGAGCTACAGTATTACCTTCAGAGCCCCTGGGGTCTGTCCCAGCCAAGCTTCCATCTAGGAGCTGAACTGCAGGTCCTAGGCACCACCGAGACCCCCACAAGGCTGGACTGAGCCACTGTGTGAAGCTCTTCAGCTTCTATACTAAGATGCCTGTGGAGAAGGGTCTAGACAAGTATTTCCAGCGCCTCTGCAATGACCTGGAGGTATTTGCTACTCAGGCCCAAAGGGCATAGAGCTGCTGATGCTACGACAGGGACTCGTCACCGAGCAAGTCTGCATGCGCTTGTGGAGCGGCTCCTGCCCTTGGAGAACTGTGCATTCCGTGGCAATTCTGTCTTCCCTGCACAGTAGGACCAGGCCTTACCTGGCACCTACTCTCTCTACCTTGGACATCTTGGACCCTACACAATCATCAGGGCCTCCTCATCTCCTGGCACCAATAAAGTCTCACAAATGGGGAAAAACAAACAAACAAACAAACAAAAAACCCTACACCATCGAAGTGGGGTACATTTGTGGTCCAGACAGATACAAACTATTCTGTGGAGCTGCATCAATGTACAGTGCCCCCAGCAATATATGAAAATGTTTCACCATGTCAAATGCCTGTTGCATTTGGGGTTGTGTGAATACATAAAAAACTGGTCCACTGACTGCTTTTCCTTGATCTTCTTTACAATGGTTAACTTTGATAGTGCCTTATTTTGATAGTGCTTTATGTTGCAGCTGAACTGTAAAGTGGATCAATTATCCATACGGTACGGGATCGCACAACAATCTGTATCTTCAGCATTTCTAGCTCCTGCTGTGGTTAAGTTCCATAAGGTCATGCGTGTGCTGTGTCTCCTGTGTTTTAAATGTGTCCTCCCCGGCCAGGAGCAGCCCCGGGGCCCAGCAGTGTCCAGGATCTACACCCTGGCCGACATCCGAGGAGGCAGTTCAAGGTCAGGGGGATAATCCATTATCACAGACAGGAATTCCATTGTTGGAAGGAATGTCAGAGCAGCCCTTAGGCAGAACTCGCTACCACAGGCCTGCCCTTCTAGTCCACAAAACCAACAGGCTATACACTGGACTGACATATTTCAGGCCCCAAATATAAAACTTCATTTGAATACAACTTCATACACTCAGTTCAGAAAAGGCATGTTCCTTTTTATAATAAATCACTAGCAGAAAAGCAGCTTAAAATGTTTCCTGACTTCCTCTCAAACCTTTCATAACATACTTGAAAATTACATGTCCAGACTCAGCCATGTACTGTTAAAAAGGCTGTGACAATATCATTCTGAAATATGCTTGCCAAAATCTTAAATGTCTGGTCATAGTTGAGGTAGTTGGAAAGAAACAAGATTTACTCCCTTTTCTGTATGGAATGGTGGCATCTTTTCTTATGGTTCACATTTCAAGTTCCTCCAAAGTCCTCAAATAAAGGATGTCCAGACTTAAAACAGCAATTTCCATTGGGAAGAGTATTCAGTTTGGTGGAGCTTGTTAACAATGGTTGTTCCTATGGCTTCAGTTACAGACCGATTATCAAATGAAATGCTACATGTAATTCCTTTAATCTGGCCTCTGTCACAGTTAAGACATACCCAATCTTTGTTACTTGCTAGGTTGTAACTTAATACAAATTACTTAACGTGACTATTGCTGAATTTCTTCGCTAGTAACAAGAGCATAGTGATGCTAATTAGCCCCTGGGGCTATAGGGGAATGAATCGAAGTCATGCTTAGTGCATGATGGATAAAGAGCTAAAGCTCAGGAACTATCAGGGTACGGGGTACAGTCAGTGCCAGCAATGTAAGGGACCTGCTGGGGACAAAGCCTGGCTTCAACAGGGTTAGCTTGGGGAAATCTGAAAAATAAATGCATTTTATATTTCAAAGAAACTTATAAGAATTGATTCCGTGTTCAGCAAAAACTATGTTTTTTGATTTATTCACATTTTATGAAAATTGTTTCATTAATATTCATAATCTAAAGAAGCCTATTGTGTTTCTTTCTTCTAATCCCTTTGTCAAGTGTTGAGAACAGAGTGATTTTAGCCTTGTAGACTAAACTGAGAAATGCACTCAATTTTTGTTTCTTTTAAACATATTATGTAGGAGCTGGAGACTTAGCTCAGAACTTACTTACTAAGCACAAGGCCCTACATTCAGACACTAGCGTGGGAAAATGTTTCTGTAAAGTTGGGATCTTCAGTTTGAAAGTTTGGTGGAATTTGTTTGCAGTATCTTTTGCTCTGGTCTGTCTGAGAAGATAATGAGTCTCTTTTAAAATTATGATACATTTAGCTTTTTAGAGTAAGTTATAGGGCATATTTTTCTCATTTTGCCTTTTTTAATGTACATCTAGTATGCAAACATGTCGAATGTGTGTGGTGTGGGTGCACATGTATAAGTATACATGCATGTGTGTGTGCATGTGGATGCTCAAGGCTGATACTGGGAAGCCAGGGGAAGGAGATTCTTTGGCCTGTCATGCTACCTGCAAGTCAGGTAGTGAACGCCTGGGCTCTAGCTTTTGTGAGTCAGGGCCTACACCAGAAAGGATTTTTGTTGAAGCCGCTGCCCTTGAGTTGTCGGTGTTCCTAAACATAACCTCTCACCCACACTCCTGTATGTAAGCCCAATAAAGTAACTGGTTTACCAAGCTGGACTGTGACTTAGGTCTGTCATCAGAATATTCCCTGTTGAGGGTAAGTAGTGTTTTTTCATTACTCCCAAGGGACAGCATCATATGTCATATCCAGGCTGTCCCACTGGAACTGTTTATTACTCTTACATCTCCAATAAGGTAAAGAAAACTATGGGGGAAAATGTGCAGTTTGGTGAGAAAGTAGGAGTTGACAAGGCAGATGTCACTGTTTAGAGAGAGTGGGACAGTGCATCAACAGAAAGACCTACTCACCAAGGCCATCACCGTGACACAGGGACATTCGTCTGAAAGGAAAGGGACTGAACTGGGACACCATTCAAATCACTTGCCTGAGAGAGTATTTTTTCAAGTTCAGTCATCAAGGTTGCTTTAGTTTTGTTTCGAGTTGCTGTGATAAAAGTCCATGACAAAACAACTTAAAGAAGAGAGGTCTGTTCTGGTCACAGTTCCAGGCTCCAGGCATCTGAGAAGGGACTCTGAACTTAGACTTTTGAGCCATGTTAGAACTGCTAAGGCTTTGAGACTGTGCAGTTGGCAGTATAATCGCATAAGTAGGAAACCCAAGAATTGTGGATAAAAAGTGACTAGAATTAGTATGAGAATCAATTCTCTTAAATGTTACACATATAATATAATTCTAATTACAATCCCTACTGGAATTATAAGTAATGGAAACTGTCCTATGTGTATATGGAATAACTGTGTATGATGGAAAGATGGTATGAAGTTTGAAGGGAAAACCCACCAAGCCTGGTACCACTATGGTGGGCATGGCACATGACCCAGCCATCCTGCCTGGGTGTTTATCAGCGAATCCAGAAGAAAAGCTCAAAGGGATTTTTGGTATCATCTTCTCCACAGTCCCATGTGTGGTGGGTAAGAGGCGTAACCCACGTGTCCCCTGAACGAGGAAGAAGCAAGATTGCCTATAAATACCAGGGACCGCTGTAACCAGTCAGGCCTCCAGGGAGTTCTAACACTGTAACAACACAGATGACATTGTACTAAGTGACCCCCGACACACAGTAATACCACATTGTGCTACCTCACTTCTGTGTTCGATGTCAGAGAGTCAACCTCACAGACACAAAGCAGACAGGCAGCTGCAAAGGGCTCAAAGGGAGAGGATCTCGGTGGCTATCAATTTTCAGCTTTGCGATGTGAAAAAGTGCCACACGTCTACTGCAGAAGGTGTAAAGATACTTGTAAATTTCAGAACTAAATAATTAGAAATGTTTGAAATGGTATATTTGAGGCTATGTGCTTTATCACAACAAAAATTATAAAAAAAACTACAATTAAGCTACATACTCAACACGAAGTTTTGAAAACCTTAACACATTTCTCCATAGACCATTAAAGTTGTAGAAGTAAAACATTTAAAAATGAAGATAAAATCTGGATTCATCTTACACAACAGAGCATGCTGTTTTCCTCTGGCATCCCAAGCCAACAATCCCCCAGGGACAACGAAACAGCAGAGTGAATTCCAGTGTCCTGACAACTCTTACATTGTATTCAAACGCTTTCTCACATACCCGCTCAGTCCCACCTCTCCAAACAGCAACACGGAAAGGACAAGGTAAAGCGAGAAAACAATTGTCACTACCGGGCATACTGGGCATACTGGGAGGCAAGTTAACCAGCACAAGTCTGTCAGGATATTAGGAACAGGCAGCCGCAGTCACGGCCAGTTGCTAACATGAAGGGTTCTCTTTACCTAGCGCTTCCTTCTGCAGTGCGTAGCACCGGGCTTGCAAGTTCACCTCATGCTGTTTGGATGCCTCCATCTGCTGAGACTTCAATATGGCTGAATCCGACAACAATTTGAGACATTTCATTTCCTCTTCCAGGCATACTGTATTTCTCTGGGACACTGTCAGACTTTTATTTAACACATCTATCTCTGTAAAGAAAATTCAAAGTTTATAAACAGGAGACACTAAATCACGTTCCTCTAAAAACCGATTTTCCTTTAGAAAATTATATGTGAAAATGAGATGATGGTTCTGAGAATATGACGCTTAGCCAGAAGTTAGGTTACACGAACTAGCAAGTCTGGAAAGAAACAAGGAGAAGGGCCGGACTGACGAACAATGCACTTTTCTAAGCCTCAAATCATACTGAACAGTCACACAGATTTCTTTTCCATTCCATATAAATATGAAAAGTATAATACCTTTGCGGTGACCCAGGTCTTGTTGACATTGCATGACATAAAAAGCAAATTTAAAAGCACAGCACAAGCTGGTTGGGTAGTACTTCTAAGACAGCAACTGGCCTAATTCTAGGCGGTAAGTGTGGAAAGGACCAGAAGGATGGAGCCCCTAAAACTGGCAAACTTGTGGGTAGACGGTATTTGGTACTTAAAGAATATATTTAAGGGTTCTAATGATACTCTGACCCCTCGAGTGAACCAGAATTTACTGTAGTAACTCAGTGTCATCGCTCTCTCCGTTTGAGTTTTAAGTGGCTTTGTACAGCTCTACTTAACATTTCAACTGTGCTGCTTTCACAGAAGCTCCTGGAAAAGACGCAGGGCATGTGACTGATCCTTCAGAAAAATTATCAAGTGTTCCCTCCCCCAGTGCCTTCAGCACTGCCAACATAAGTCACTTCTAAGGTAACAAACACACAATAAACACACACACACACACACACACACACACACACAAAACGCTGTCACTTGCACAACTGCAGCTAGTTATGTTGATGAGGGTGTGGCTGCCCTGGAACTCTGGAGAGTCTTCTAGGAAGATCGGGAGCTGCTGCCTTTTTTGGCTAGTCCCTCCTAAGCCGAGTGGAGGGTTCAGGTGTGACTGCGTATTTCATCATGTCCCTTGGTTTATTGCTCTTGGGGGTTACCACATCTACACAGGAAGGAAAGCTTGAAGTTGTCACCCACAAGCCAGACGGCCATCAGATGATGACAGGAAGGCATGGGAAAGACAATGTCCTAGAGGATGGCACAGAGCCAGGCTGGCGGCGTATACCTTTAATCCCAGCATTTATGGCAAAGTAGGCAGATCCTTGCGAATTCAAGGCCAGCCTGCTCTATAGCAAGAGGGATTTTGACCTAATGAGATGAGAGATCAACACGGTGAGAGAGGGAGCAAGCTCGTGGGGGCTCCACGGTGTGAGAAAGAGTATGGTGGAGAGGAAGAAAGGGAAATGCTCTTTAGATGGGGCGAAGCATGTCTGGGGTGGCGGGAAGTAGCACCGAATCCCCTGGGGCTGGAGAAGAGGTCCCCGTAACTTTTCTCTTCCGGATCCTTTTCAATTTTTCAAAGGAAAAACCCAAATATATAAATGGCAGAGATCCCATGGCCTGAGAGTTACATTCTTGGCATTTCACCCACGGACAAGAGCTACTCTGCTTGTGGACACGGGTGACTGTGAGCCCGCTTCCGGGAGAGCAACGAGGAGCACACTAGTAACACGAGCTTTAAAAATGCAGCTTAACCACGTGAGGAAGTACAAATGCTCCCTCCGTGTTCTGTCAGCCGCAGAGGCTGCTGCTTACGGCTGAATGCACCGCCCGTGCAACGCCTGCCCGTGTGTAAGTCAGAATGACACTGCCAAGGAGGACACACATGCTGCCACCTAGTTATCATTTGCCAAAGTGGCTCTGCTTAGGTTTAGCTGATTCTGTTAGTGAACACTATCATCTCTAAAATAGCTTAATGTCAATGTGACTTTCTATCTGACATTAAGAGGCAGAATCTGCGGTACAAGTTTATTTGTGAAATACAGTCCATGCCCATGTATTCACGGAAAAGTACGGCAAGCTTTCCAAACGAACGGGAACTAAACATTTCCAGCATGCTTTTGGGAAATTAAACTCAGCCAGGGTGAATTAGCTCAACCATGGTAAGCTAATGCTCCTCTATCCACTGCAGGGGCACGAACACACACTCCTCTCACACACTCACAGTCCTCTGCACACACTCACTGTCCTCTGCACACACTCACTGTCCTCTCACACACTCACTGTCCTCTGCACACACTCACTGTCCTCTGCACACACTCACTGTCCTCTGCACACACTCACTGTCCTCTGCACACACTCACAGTCCTCTGCACACACTCACTGTCCTCTGCACACACTCACTGTCCTCTGCACACACTCACTGTCCTCTCACACACTCACTGTCCTCTGCACACACTCACTGTCCTCTGCACACACTCACTGTCCTCTGCACACACTCACTGTCCTCTGCACACACTCACTGTCCTCTGCACACACTCACAGTCCTCTGCACACACTCACTGTCCTCTGCACACACTCACTGTCCTCTGCACACACTCACTGTCCTCTCACACACTCACAGTCCTCTGCACACACTCACTGTCCTCTGCACACACTCACTGTCCTCTCACACACTCACTGTCCTCTGCACACACTCACTGTCCTCTCACACACTCACTGTCCTCTGCACACACTCACTGTCCTCTGCACACACTCACTGTCCTCTGCACACACTCACTGTCCTCTCACACACTCACTGTCCTCTGCACACACTCACTGTCCTCTCACACACTCACTGTCCTCTCACACACTCACTGTCCTCTGCACACACTCACTGTCCTCTGCACACTCTCGCTGCTCAGGGCATGAACATACAGTCCTCTGCACACACTCACCCTACCAGGTCACCAATACTGGTTACTGTGCCCAAACTGAGACTTCTCTGTCTCAGCACAACCTGACGAATAATCCCAGTCTCACCATAGCTCTCTTCCATCCCATCGTGGAAGCCTTTTCTGAGCTAGCTTAGATGTTGCACACCAATTTGCACACTTACTTTGAACTGATCACGGATAAGCATATGACCTAGTAGTAGAATACAGGTTAATCTCGGCCAGAGATAACAGCCTATTTTATTCTCCTGTAGTTTCCACCGTCGCCTTAGAAATAACTGGAGGTGTGAAATGAATGAAGACTTCCAGTCGAGCAGAGCTTCAGTTGCTCCCTAATATGCCAGATTGGAACATCCTGACTGTTTGCTTCAGTTTCATTTTGGAGGTAGGCATTTTGGGCTGAATATGAGAGAGGGAGAGGGGGAGGGGGCGGGAGAGACTGATTCCCTGTGAGTGGCACACACATTTAATACCAGCACTTGAGAGGCTGAGGCGGACAGATCTCTGAGTTTGAAGCCAGTCTGCTCTACAGAGCAAGTTCCAGGACAGGGAGAGGCCCACAGGGGTGCCCTGTCTTGAAAACCCTTTGGGTGAGGGGGAAGCTACTTAGGGGGGGAGCTGCAGCTCGGTGGAGGGATACTGCATGTGTGTGTGAGGCCCTGGGTCTGATTCTTATCACTGAACATCAACAGAATATTAGCTAAAGCAAACACTAATCTCATGCAAATTAACTTATCATATTAAGGCTCAGTTTGTTCTTTGTAGCCCTGAGCTTAGGCAAGTGAATGTAAAATTGTGTTGGGTTATTATACTATTACAAGAATTCCAGAACCTTATTATCAGGGAATTCCAATGTTACACTGCGAGACCATTAGTTCATAAGCTTTAACAATAATAGAAAAGGCCTTTAAAACTATGGATATTAAATGAAGGAGTAACACAAAAATATATTGATTTAAAAAAAAAAAAACCTTTTATTTTGAAATAGTGTACGGACAGTTACAAATAGATGTACAGAGAGGTTCCACTTCCCCTTCACTCAGTTTCCCAGAGAAGCATTTAGATTAACTAGCTGTGCAAAACTCACTTGCATGTGAGTGCTTGTTCTATGCAATTTTTGCACAAGGACAGCATTCTAGTTTTCTTTTTATGGCTGTGATAAACACACTAATGCAGCTTGTAGAAGAAAAGGCACATTCAGACTACACTTCATAGTCTATCCTAAGGGCAGATCAGGGCAGGAACTCAAACACAGACCTGGAGACAGGAACTGAGGCGAGGAATGGAGGAAGGCTGTTTGCTCCCCATCATTTGCTCACCCTGCTTTCTTACACAGCCCAGGGCCACTGCCCCATGAGTGGTGCCCGAAGTGGGTGGACCCTGACATACCAATCAACCATCAAGAAAATGCCCCCACAGACTTGGCTTCAGGCCAATCTGATGGGAGCGATTCCTCAGCTAAAGTTCCCTCTTCCTGGGTGACTCTCTAGTATCGAGTTGACATAAAACCCACCTCACCCAGGACACGTAGCTTCATATACTTACTGCCCCAGGCTAAATGTGAGATTGTTGGTGTACCATGAAGCACATTCCTGCTCTTTACCATCACAATCATTCTCAACTCTTTGCTTAGACCCACAATGCATTACGTCAAGACTGCTGTATAAATGGAATAATAAGTGAAAATTTTAAGATCGGACCATTTTAAGACTAGATCTAAACCCAATCCAAAGTCAGAATTCATGCTTAGTAACAGGACCCTCCCAGCAAAACAAAACAGAAAACTATGGCCGGCTAAGTCATAGACCCTCGTGGAGAACCTCCAACTGTTGTGGTAATACACAGCTTCCTAAGTCCCATGTGTTACCCCCAGCCTCATCAGAAGCTTTTCTTTTTTATCTTAATGATGGTGACTTATACTACGAATTATGAAATTCTCAAACCATTAAAAAAAACTGTGAAAAGATTCTAAAATTGGCTTTTTAAAAAACTTGGAAATTTTTCCTTGATGTTCACTCAAGTTGTTGCTTGTATTAATAATTCTTTCTTTCTTGTTGCTGACTTGGATTATATAGAATAGATATAGTACTATTTGTTCTTCACCCATAGAAAGATATCTAAACTATTTCCAGTTGTTAGCTATCATGAGTAAAACTCTTCTGAGCATTTAAATACAGGTAGCATGTTTCAATCCAATCAGTGCTGTGGGCTGAGGGAGAGGAAGGGAAGGAGAGGGGGGAAGGGAGAGGGAAGGGAGGAACAGAGAGAGGAAGGGGGAGGGAAGGAGAAAGGGAGAGAGGAAGGAAGGGAGGGAGTGAGGGGAGAGAGAGGGAGGGAGGGAGGTGGGGGAATGATAAACAAAAGCACCCTTGCTACAATTCACATTACCTTTATCATTTTGTAAATATCAAACTAGAATTATATTTGTAGTTTTTAAAGTTTGGAACACTTTACCTCACTACTAATTTAGATTAGCAATATCCACTGAAGCAGTGTATACTATAAGACTATATGTATAATTTACATTTTCTATTGAAGATTTGAAATTAATTTTAATGGAGTATTTTAACTCCAGTTATATTAAGTGTCCCATTTAATTAAGAGGCCAAATCCACATTTCAAATGCTGATAGCCACATGTGCTTGGTGGCTACCATACTGGACAGTAGTTGTGACACCTTTTCAGGCTTTCCTGATCTTGGCTGTTGAGGAAATTATAGTCAGTTTATTTTCTAAAGTTTGACGGGGGAAGGGGACAACATCTGAAATGTAAATACAGGGACTAACTATCCAATAAAATAGTTTTAATAAGAAGAGAAAAGCTTGCTGATGTGGAAGTTGTCTATTCCTGGGTCTACCAGATGTCTGCTCCATTTGACACGTGTTCCGAGCAGCTGTAAAAGGCCAGCATCAGCACCTTTCAGGTTCTGCACCTACTTGTCCCAGTTGGCACACCCTGGGGGCTGACGTCAGGATGGCAGGAGTGAGCGAGGAGGGCAAAGCCTCCTACTATAGCAAGATCTCAGCTGCATACGCCCATGTCTTAGGTGCAGACTTCTTGTTTGAGAACTGAGTATGCTGTTCTTGTGTGCGCATTTCTGCCTTCCAGCTTTGGAAGGAAGTCTTGTGCTTTTTCTCACAGAAACTACAGCCAGAGGGGAGACAGAACAGTAAACAACAAAAATCAAGAAATGGACACGAATATTCCCAGTAGTGACACACATTATTTAGTATGAAGCAAAGGATAAAGAAGTTTAGATGAACAAGGCTTCAAGATAAACTGAAACACAGATCCTAAGAATTGGGAGGGCATTCGCCAGTTTACCTTCATGAGCCTGAAATGCTTCCCTCTAGGACAGATACCCATCCATACGTGCTTTTACTGACACCCTTTGATGAGCAAGTGCTCTTAGTCTCGGAGTTTATCAATTTTGTTTTTTGGGGGTAATTTTTTTTTACAGTCCTTACTTTTTGTCTTTCCATCTAATGTCTTCTTTCAGAGCACTGGAAGTTTGCACTGTAGACGCCCTTCACTTCCTTAGATTACTCCAGTGTTATTAATCTGTTGTGCGTGTGGTCACTATCCTGGTTTCTTTTTCAGTTTGTTTGTAATTGGTCTATAGAAAGGCTACTGGAGTTTGCATGCTCATCTGGTGTCCTGCCCCTTTGACAGTGTCCACCAGCTATAGGAGATTCCTGTAGATGTCTTTAGGGTCTCTTCTGTGTAGTTATGTCTTCTGAAAACAAGGGTTCTGTGGCTTCTGTCTGTATCTAGTGGATTTCATTCTCTGGCCTTGTGCTCTGAGACTGAGCATTACCTGGAGTGGGAGCAGGGGGTGGCCTCGGTGTCCTGCTCCAGGCTTGAATGGGAAGTTTCCTGTTGTGCCCCTTAGAGCACGCTGTGGGCTTAGCTTTGTCATACACTGCCATCCGGCTATGCTCCCACTATGTCTCCTGCTATGTCCCCCGTCCAGATTACCTCCACTTTGTCATGAAAACATCTGGTTAATGGCTTTTTCTGCATCTAATGAAATGATCATGTGTTTCTGGCGTTGAGTTTATCTACGTGGTGAGTTACAGTTACTGATTTGTGTTTGGTGAGCCAGCCCTACTTTCTGGAATGAGTCGAACTTGATTTCTTTTTCAGATGCTCCTCTTTAAAGTACACAAGATGTTATTGAGAATTTTTATAATCTATATTCATGAGGAAGGTGTGTTTTATAGTATCAGGAAGATTTGTTGTATTTTTATCTATTTCTTTTGGTACTAAGTAATGCTGAGTTATTTTCGAGTGTTTCTTCTATTCTATGGAAGTTGAGAAGCAGTGGTCTCACCTCCTTTAAAGGTCTGGTAGAACCAGCAGTGAACCATCTGGATCTAAGCACCTTTTTCTTCAGAGCAGCTTTTTCTTTAATCATTTCATTCCTCTCCTGATCCATCCTCTGACTATTCCACCTTTCATACCTTCTCCTATTTCATTTTGTTCCACTTCTATTTCATTAGTATCTCCTCTGTTCCTTATCATTTCTTCCCACCCAGTGCTTTTGATTTGTTATCCTTACAAAGCCTTTGAAACGGATCATTACTTACCTGAACTCTCTGATTTTTAAAATGTGTGTGTGTGTGTGTGTGTGTGTGTGTGTGTGTGTGTGTGTGTGCTCCCTTTCCCTGCCTGCCTTGTGGGACTGAGCATCTGCGAGATCCTTGGACTTCCACTCACAGCTGCTGCCGACCGTTGTTGGGGAGTTGGACTACAGAGTGCCCCCATTGCAATGATTGTAGAGGGAGCTGGAGCCGGCCCACCACCATCAGAACCCACAGCTGGCTCACAGAGAGCTGAGCACTGAGGGACACTGTCACTCCTGAGCCCATGGGCCCAAAAGCCCACAGCAGAGACAAGCTCCGGTCAGAGACAAGATCAGCTAGTGTCACAGGTAACAAGATGGCAAGAAGAAAGCACAAGAAACTAAGCCACAGGAGCCAAGGCAACCTGGCAACATCAGAACCCAGCTCTCCCACCATAGCAAGTAGTAGATATCCCAACACACCAGAAAAACAAGATTTGGACTTAAAATCATACCTCATGATGATGATGAAGGGCCTCAAGAAGCACATGAATAACTCCCTTAAATAAATACAGGAGAGCACAGGTAAAAATGTCGAAGCCCTTATAGCAAAAACAGAAAAACCACAAAAATCCTTTAGAGAATTCCAAAAAACACAAGCAAACAAGTGAAGGAATTGAACAAAACCATCCAGGATCTAAACTTAAAATAGACACAATAAAGAAATCACAAAGGGAGACAACCCTGGAAATTCCTTGCAACATATAATAGTCAAAACACTAAATGTTAAAAACAAAAAAAAATATTAAAAGTAGTAATGGAAAAAGGTCATGTAACATATAAAAGCAGACAGATCAGAATTACACCAGACTTCTCAACAGAGACGATAAAAGCTAGAAAATCCTGGACAGACATCATACAGACCCTGAGAGAACACAAATGCCAGCCAAATTTAGTATATCTAGCAAAGTTTTCAATTACCATACACAAAGAAACCAAGATATCCTGGGACAAAACCAAATTTACACAATATCTGTTCACAAAACCAGCCCTACAAAGGGTAATAGATGGAAAACTTCGACACGAGGGAAACTACACACTAGGAAAAGCAAGAAAGTATTCTTGCAACAAATCCAAAAGAAAAAAAAAAAAAACCACAAACATAATTCTACCTCTAATAACAAAAATAACAGAAAATAACAATTACTATTCCTTAATATCTCTTAACATCAATAGATTAAACTCCCCAGTTTAAAAAAAAAAAAAAAAAAAAAAAAAAAGACTATCAGACTGGAAACCTAAACAGGACTCAGTATTTTGCTGCAAAAAGGAAACTCATCTCAGACACAAAAACAGACACTTCCTCAGAGTAAAAGGCTGGGAAAAAACTTTCCAAGCAAATGGCCCTAAGAAACAAGCTGGAGTATCAGACATTCTAATATCGAATAAAATAGATTTTCAACCAAAGTTATCAAAAAGATAAGGCAGGACACTTTTTACTCATCAAAGGAAAAAAAAATCTATCAAGATGAATTCTCAATCCTGAACATCTATGCTCCAAATACCAGAGCACCCACATTCATAAAAGAAACTGTACTAAAGCTCAAAATATATATTGCACTACACATCATAACAGTGGAAGACTTCAACACCCCACTCTCATCAATGGACATAGATCATGGAAGCAGAAACTGAACAGGGACACAGTGAAACTAACATATGTTATGAACCAAATGGATTTAACAGACATCTGTAGAACATTTCATCCTAAAACAATACACCTTCTTCTCAGCACCTCACCGTACCTTCTCTAAAATTGGTCACAAAACAGGCCTTAACAGATACAAGAAAATCAAAATAATCCTATACATCAGACCACCATGAACTAAGACTGGTCTTCAATAACAACACAAGCAACAAAAAGCCCACATACACATGGAAGCTGAGCAATGCTCTACACAATAATAACTTGGTCAAGGAAGAAAAATAAAATTAAGGAATTTTTAGAATTTAAAGAAAATGAAGGCACAACACACCCAAACTTATGGGATACAATGAAAGCAGTACTAAGAGGAAAACTCATAGCTCTGAGTGCCTCCAAAAAGAATATGGAGAAAGTATACACTAGCAACTTGATAGCACAATTGAAAGCTCTAGAACAAAAAGAAGCAGATACTCCCAAGAGGAGTAGACGGCAGGAAATAATCAAACTCAGAGCTGAAATCAACCAAATAGGAATAAAAAGAACTATACAATGAATCAACAAAACCAGGAGCTGCTTCTTTGAGAAAATCAACAAGATCGATAAACTCTTAGCCAGACTAACTAGAGGGCAAAGAGAGAGTATCAAAATTAACAAAATTAGAAATGAAAGGGGAGACACAGCAACAGAAACTGAAGAAATTCAAGAAATCATCAGATCCTACTATAAAAGCCTATACTCAACAAAACTGGAAAATCTACAGGAAATGGACAATTTGATAGACAGTTACTAGATACCAAAGTTAAATAAGAATCAGATAAACCATCTTAAACAGTCCCATAACCCCTAAAGAAATAGAATCAGTCAACAAAAGTCTTTCAACCAAAATAAGTCCAGGACCAGATGGGTTTAGTACAGAATTCTATCAGATCTTCATAGATGACCAAACACCAATACTCTCCAAACTATTCTACAAAATAGAAACAGAAGGAACACTACCCAATTTATTCTTCAAAGCCAAAATTACACTCATACCTAAACCACACAGAGACTCTACAAAGAAAGAGAACTTCAGACCAATTTCCCTCATGAATATTGATACAAAAATACTCAATACAATTCTTGCAAACTGAATCCAAGAAGACATCAAAAATTTTTTATTTATTTTTAATCTTTTCATTTTTATTGGATATTCTCTGTATTTATATTTCAGATGTTATCCCCTTTCACCCCACTCACCCCCTACCCCTCCACTTGCTTCTATGAAGGTGCTCCCTCTCCCAGCTCAGTGCCTTGGCATTCCCCTATACTAAGAAAATGAGCCTTCACTGGACCACAGGTCTCTCCTCCCATTGACACCAGACAATGCTGTCCTCTGCTACATATGCACCTGGAGCCATGGGTCTGTCCATGTGTATTTATTGGTTGTTGTTTTAGTCCCTGGGAGCTGTAGTGGGTTTGGTTGGTTAATAATGTGGTTTCCCCTGGGGTTGTAGATAGATGACTGTGAGCTAAAGTGTGGAAGCTGGGGAGTGAACCTGGGTCTTCTGAGGAGCAGCTGGTTCTACTAGCCACCTACTTACTGCTCCAGTGCCCCAGATGAACATCTACACACACACACACACACACATACACACTTTCCTCTTAGGACTGCTTTCACTGTGTCCTATAGGTTTTGCTATGCTGTTTTTATTCAATTCTAGGAGCTTTTAAAACTTCTTGATTTCCTCAAGGAAACACAGAATAATCTCAAAAAATAACTGAACAAGGGACATGCAAAAGCAAAACTACCACAAGGCACAAATGCAAGGCTGGAAACTAGGGAACCAGAAAATAAAAAAATAAGACAAATCCTTGTGGAGTCACCTTCCTAGGTTGGTGTCATTCAACAGGACCCACTCGATGCTGTGCCAAGCAGGAGCCATTCCCTCTGAGGCCGTGGTGTCCCACGTAGCTGTGGTACGTGGGACAGGAGCAGTTGTAAGCTCCTCTCCGGTGGTTTCCTCACACTTGTGCACGCCAGCTTGCCTTCTGCTGCTAGGTCCAGATTCTCGAGCCTGAGCCTGCTTCCCTGCGGGGATCTTCCCTTGCAGACCCTGTCTCTCGCAAGGAAGCAGTTTACTGAGATTTAAGTTGGGTCTTTTCTGTCACCACGTTTCAGTGGTGGCTGTGTGACCAAGCTTGTTACGGGGAGATGTCACACACTGCAGACAAGGAGGTTACAGCACAGCGGGGAGTGGATGCCACCAATGTCCACGCTGATGAATCACGTTTTACTGGGGTTTCTGACACTAACAGAAATGACCCAAAGACTAAGGTCCACCCCAGCAGGAGGTCCTGCCTTGAATTCCTTCCCTTTCTAAGGCATAAGCTATCAAATGAAATAAGGCCTTTCCTTTTGAAGTTGCTTTGGTCATAGTGTTTCTCACAGCAGCAGGAAGCAAACTATTTCTACACTATCTAAAACTACTTTATCCACTAATGCACTGGGCCTTCGAAGCCATGCTGGTTATAATCAACTTCTAAATTCTTGTCAGTATTGCTATTTTAACATGAATCCTGAGTGCTCTTAATGAGGTCTATATGGTGAATCCCAATTATAGTATTTAATCTTAATGACATCTACAGTAATGAATCATTTCCAGTGGTTTTCAATTTACTATGTCCAGATAAATTGGAGAAACCACCATCCCTGATAATGGGTATTATCTGCAAATAAACTTATAAAGGGTACACACAGAGGAACTCGAAGTCAAAACCCCTAATCCATAGGCTATAAAATGGCTGGTATCAGCTAACAGGCATGAAAGCATTACTAATCCCATTACATTCCATTACCGTTCTTGGATGAAGTTATATTTTGAAAGGAATCTGTTTGTTTTTCCCTTAAGACTGGTTCTCAGCATACTACCCAAGATAGCCTTCAGTTCCTTGAACAAAGCTATCATCCCCCAAGCCCTGCAGCCGGAGCAGGAGGCACCACCAGGCTGAGATCATTTTACTGAGCAACAGTTATCAAAAGTAGGCTTTAGAAAGTCAGTGAGCCACTCTGTAAACAGATGTGCTGTCGGCCAGGCTTTGTTGTTCCGTTTACACTGAACAGGCAGAGTGGACTTCACATGATTCTCAAAGAGTCCCGGATTTGAGGGTGGCAGATAAAAAGGGGGTTTCTATATCAACGCAGCTTTATTGGCGCCAACAAGGGAGTCAGCCTGGCCTTTGAGCCTTTGGAGCCAGGCGATGTCTTCTCTAACTACGAAAGGCCCTAGAGAGAGCCCTTTTCCTAGCACAAAGCTGTCTCACTAAAAGCCTGGTACTAAGGACCCAGTGTGATGGCAAACCACGGCAGACCCGAAGTTCAAGCCCATCCTTAGCTACATGGGGAGCTCCAGGGCTGTCCTCCAAAGGAACGCTGCTGCTTAACGAGGCTGACGTCACCAATTATCTCACGCAGATGCTCTGGGTAATTTGATGCAGCTCCTAAGTCAGCATCTGTGGCGTTGTCTTGCGCACTTAGGAAGACCTTCTTCCTTGAGTCTCCTAAACTAACTTCTAGGAGCTTCCATGTTTTTCTCCTGTAGCTTCTCACTTCTTTCATCCCCAATGAATCCATGTCAAAGACTTTCTCCAAATAACCTTTAATTAGGAGAATATTATGGTGAAATATTCCCAGAAATGTTAAGGTACTGGAGTTGTGTACTGAACAGCGTGGACGGTACCTTATGGAGACTGGGCTCCATTTGGCTTCCTTAGAAGAGTATTAAGGGAGCTAGAGAGATGGCTCAGCAGTTGGCACTGATTATTCTTACAGGGGACTCAGATTTGACACCCAGCACCTATACGGTGGCTCACAACTGTCAGAAACAAGTTCCTGGGTATGCAAAACCCTCTCTAGATTTCTTGGGCCCCAGGCACACAAATGGTGCCAGATATTCTGAGTAAAACATCCATGCACATATTTTTTTTAAATTTACTTAAAGGGTGTTTTGTTTGTTCTCCTCTGGTTTAATGAGCAGTTAATTTAGCCACATTCAAACTATAAAGGCTGTTCTCAGGGATGGTGATAATTTTTGTCTTAGATGGACTGCACAGTCTTTCTGTGCACATGCACTGCAGAGAGAAGCCAGAGGTTTGGAAAGCATTCATTCCTGCAGACTCTGCTTTCCCCACTGTCTGCACCTGGCTATTCCCAGAGGCTGGCTCTGCCTTCATCTCTGTTCTCTCATCGTCAAGTTTAAAAGAACATTTTTCTTTCATACCTTTTGCTTTTATTCAGAATAAACAGTATCCTGACCTCAGTCTATTGGCCTTTAAAAAATAAAAAGGAATGTATCAAGTTCCATATTTTTTTCAGTATTTAAAATAATCTTAACCTTCTCTAAAGCAGTTTTAGGTTCACAGCAGAAGTGAGGGGAAAGTAGGTTCTTATACCTCCTGCCCCGCGCCACCGGCCTCCTCTCCTCCAACCTGTACCACAGTGGTCCATCCAATTTAAGACAATCAACTGCAACATTTTATTTTCAGCCAGAACTCACTATTTGTACTAGAAGTCACACTTGGTGCTGTACATTCTGTAAGTTTTAGCATCTGCTGATGTGAAAGTGCCACTGCATGTCTTAGAGATGAGCTTCCACATCTTACAAACCCTCCGAGGGTCATGCCATCCTTGCTCCTAACCCCGGCCAGTCACCGGGCTTCTGTCCTATCGCCTCTCTTTCCAGCAGTCACGTGGATGTAATGCACTGTGCTGCCTTTCCAGACTGCCATTTTTCATGGTGTATATATCTTCTTTAATGTTCACTGATTCCACCTGCATGTGCTTGGTTCCAGTCTCTCAGCCATGTTGAGTATTGTTGTATAGTACTTATAATTACTATTTGGGGGAGGCTGACCTAATATTACTACCCAGCCATTGAGATGAAGAGGAAACTTAAACAAATCCATATGCTTAACAAGAGTAACTAGACTTTTGACTATAGCTAAAAATGGATGTACTGTAGCTTATGTTACATCAGTATATAACTGCTGAATTCCAGGAAGAAAATGAATCTTAATGTTTGTTTACAGTCCCAACTAGTAATCAGATTAAAACGAGAGTCAAAGTCCCAACAGATAAGGCAATACTATGACTGCAAAACTACGATGTACCAGTTACAGACACAACAATTAGGCTGTAAATATGTGTAACAAACCTGCCAAGGCTGTATCACTTATAGATTTAATTTGTAGAAAAACTTCTCCTTTCAGTGAAGTCCAGTTTTGAAAATTATCATATATTTCATATTTAATACTTGTTAGTTCCCTTTTAGTAAAAGTAAGTAATAAAAGAGTCTTATTCCAGAAGTATTTGTATTCTGACAATCTTTGACTGCAATTAGCAAAACAAAAAATTAGGATTTTTAAACACAGAAAGTACAACACATATTTCTTCAAAAGTGGTGTATCATGATCATATAATCCACTGCTTAATGGAAGTGACTTCGAAAGTTAAAACAAGCTTCCAACAGATTTGCAGACAACAGATCTAGTCTGAAAACAGTGAGCGCACACTCAAGTATACAGCCGTGCCAAATGCCTTCTACTTCGTTATTTTAACTACGAAGAGGCCAGACATCTTTATACGCAGTAATCCAAAGGCCAAGGCTACTTCCGGAGCCAAGCCCCTGGCAGTCAGAGCTGCCTGCTGCTATTTATCTGCTTGTTCACCACTGACTTTCTTAAAATGGGCCAAGGAGAGTTTTGATGGTAGATGTTCATCTGGGGCACTGGAGCAGTAAGTAGGTGGTTAGTAGAACCAGCTGCTCCTCAGAAGACCCAGGTTCACTCCCCAGCTTCCACACTTTAGCTCATAGTCATCTATCTACAACCCCAGGGGAAACCACATGCACATGGTACACACACACACACACACACACACACACACACACACAGGTATGAGCAGACTTTCTTCAATTCTTTACCATCAGTTATACATAAGGCATTTATAAAAGAAGATAAGTGGCCAGATTATCAACAGGAACATTAAGGAATCAGAGATTTTAAAAACTATTTGTGGTATTAAAGTGGATTAAAAACGAAAACCCAACATAAAATGCTTATCCAGCATTTTTTTTTAGTTATCTTGAATCTGTGTCTTTTATCATATTAATTTAAACTATTCTTTTTCTAAGTACTAAACTTTAACAGACACAAAATAAAGAATCATTTTTATAGAGGCTCTTAATATATAGAAGGGTGTGGATTTCCTGCTGTTTTGTTTTGTTTTTATTTTTATTTTTTGGAGGGGTGGGTTTTGTAAACTGGATTTTATCTTCATGCATTATAAACCTTTCAGAGTCTCTATGGAAGGAAATTAACATCATTTGTGCTGTAGAGTTCCAATTTTAAGGGTCTATATTATCACACAGAAAGATTTTCTGTTTCATCAGATCAAATGACCAAGAACTATTAGTCAAGAGGCAAGTGGAGGGGCTGCTGAGCGGGCATAGAGCCTGACACAGCCACGGGCTCAGCTCGGATCCCTGCCGGAGCTCACATGAAAGCCTGATGGTGCATGGCAGAAACCCAGCTAAGGGGAGGCAGAGACCTGAAGATCCCTGGATGGCGCCTCGGGTCAGCAACCTTAGCCTAATGTAAGCTCCGGGGTTACTAAGAAGACCTGTCTCAGAAATAATGTAGAGAACAGTAGAGGAAGACACACACACGAGCACACACACGGACGTGCACACACACACTAATAACCACACTAGACAGGAAAAAATATAACTACTATGCCTCATTCTAAAAGTCACTACAGAGAAAGAACAAATCTAAGGTGTTAACAGAACAAACTGTTAACACAACATTAAGCTATACACATCACTAAATGTTTGAATTCGTAAGGTGAGCATTTGCTGTATGTTTTCAATACTTACAGTTTTCAGTTCTTAAGGACAATCTTACCTGAACATTTGAGATTGTTTTTGTTTAATTTTTAACTCAAGTTGTAGATGACCTAATTCTTTCTGTACTCTCTGAAATTCATTTTGTTGCTTTTTTAACTGCATGCTTGCATCTTGAACTCTAAAAATATAAACAAACAATATTACTGCACGTTTCAATATTGCCTACTAAATATCTTTTTAAAATTAAAATTGAATATAATTTAATAAAAATAAGTAGATGAAGAAAACTATACATACCATAGTAAGAAAATTACTATATACAAAAACTATGCAGAAAAACACACCAGTTATTATTCTAGGTGAAAAAAGAAGCATTTATAGGTGGGAAATAAATATATAAATATTAATTAAAATAGAAAAAAGTTCATTTAATTTTATTAATGATGTATATAATTTAAAATGTTACATATTACAGAAATTAGTTTAAGAAAAAAGAACAACATTTGCTTTTATCCCAATTTCCACTACTTTCATTTTTTCCTGTTCCCACTGGTATTTATTTTTGTGCCACTAAATCGCATGTTTATATTATTTCTTAATATTTTAACTTATGCAAATCAGTCACAAACTGGCTCTGCTACATATAAGTAAGATCATCACACACAGTTTCTCATGAAACCTGCAGGGTGTGGTGGCACACACCTACACTCCCACAGCCCAGGAAGCTGGGCATGAAGGTCACAACAAGTTAAGACAGAGCTGCTCTTTACAGTGAGTTTTAGGTCTGTCAGGGTACAAAGAAAGACCCTTCGCAAACCAACCACCTGTGCAGGCATAAGCGCATGTAATGTTCTCAGGACGCCGTGGCCCACCCTACTGTGGGCGACCATTCGGGAGGGTAGTGTACTTGATTCTCATGGGCCACAACAGTGACAACGCATCGGCCAGCACAGTTCCATGTCAGAACAGCAGCAGCCGGAGGATGGTGCTTTTAAATCAGTCTTCCAAAGGAGCCCTGAATGCTTCTCAGGAATTTAAAGCACACGGTTACCCTGTAGGGAAGCAGCAAATGAAAACATCTCTACACTGGACACCCACAGCTGCCCCCAACCCTCCTCCTCCTCGAAATCTTGTTACAATAGCATTTGTTATTAAGTTACATTCGGTGTCTGTCATCCTCACTACACTAAGTCAGGCTGCATCTAATATTTGCTGGTGGAGTTATAATGGCCTCCTTTCTTTTCTGTGTTCCTCTCATGATTTTTTCTGACTTTTTGCCAAGAGGCAGGCCTCCTGGAGCTGCCTCCGTCTCTGGTGTGCCGGGACCACATGGCATTCATCTGGAAGTCCTCTCCCACAAAGTGCCCTCGTGTGATTCCACAGTGTGTGTGTCCGGTGCTGCTCAAGACTCTCCTCCCTCCCGGGCACTCCTCTGCCGCAGCGCACCCTCTCGTCTACACTGACACACAAGTGAGATGCGGGGTGTCTGAGACCATGATCCAGAAACAAAACCGAGCGGATAAATAAGAGAGAAACCCCTTCCTCACAGAGGACTTTAATTAATAATGCAGAGAGAATAAAGAGAAACATCTACAATAAAATCACAGTAAAAAAACAATTTCAGACTAATTACATTGACAGTTGTGGTAAAGATAAGTGAGGGTTTCTGAGAAACATGTACGGTTTCAAGTTATCTGTCCAAGACATTATTGATAAAAGGCAATGGGTTTAGAGGAAACAAGAATACCCTCACCAGCACACACAGATGTCACCAAGCACACCTCAATACACCCTGACAAGGGCCATCAGTTATGTGGCGTTCCCTTCAAAAATCATCTCAATACACATAATGTCAGACAAACATACACTACAAAACAGCCTTTGAAAGCCACCAGAATTCTTCACAAGTCTCAAAGTAATGAGGGCAGGGACTGAGAAGCTGTCAGAGGTGGAAGAAACTGAACTCTAAGAACAGCAAACATTCTTGACTCTACTTTGAACTAATGAGTAGAAAAGTGATAAAGTCAAGTAAAGTCTGGAGGCCAGTCAATAGTATTGTGCCAATATTAATCTGTAATTTATCACTATATCATAGCTACACAAAGCACGAAATTCAGAGAACCACGGTATCTGTGAACTCATGAACTATATGAGACTTTGTGTAGTTTACAAATATTTCAAATGGAAATGTTTCAAATATATTACTTGTGTGCATGCAATGATTCTATATGTCAAATATGTATTTAATATAAACTTTAGTATGAAAGAATAGGTCTTTTTAAATATCTTAAGTAATATAGTATTTCTAAAGATAGCCTTCATGACCAATACATTACCATACATGTCTAGTATTAAAAGAATAATAAAATAAAGTGGGGTCCTATGGAATGTTATAACAAAACCAAACGAAGCAAGAATAGTAAAGTAAATCCATGTGATGGATGTTGTAGATAAAACAAATTTCTATGTCATGACATGAAAAAAAAAATGTTAAGGCTTATTAAGGAGAAGAAAGACAAGGTGCAGCTTACACATCAGTAAGTATGACATGAAACCGTAAGTTTGCATGTCATCTAATATACATACTTATTTATGTATCTGTTGTGGTTTAATTGAGAATGTCCCCTAAAAGTCTTACTTGGTCCCCAACTGGTGGTCCCATTTGGGGAGGTTATAGGACCTTTAGCAATTGCTGAAGAAAGTATGTCACAAGGCAAAGGCTTTGGGAGTTCACAGCCTTGCCCCAGTGGGATGTGCGCTTGCTGTTTCCTGTGTATGGTGGACACCCGCTCTCTCAGTGGCCTGTCCCTGATAAATCTGCTTGCCTGATGCCTTTCCCTCCAGGACAGACTCTGCC
Organism: Micromys minutus; assembly: GCF_963924665.1. Classification (NCBI taxonomy): domain Eukaryota; kingdom Metazoa; phylum Chordata; class Mammalia; order Rodentia; family Muridae; genus Micromys; species Micromys minutus. The sequence continues at coordinate 3,875,757 of NC_137973.1, read as the reverse complement.
CCTGTGCAACTGTAAGGCAAAATAAACTCTTCCTTCTGTTAAGTTGCTTTGGTATTTTAACACAACTACAAACCAGCATACTAATTAAAACTTTAGAAACAACCTTTGCCAATGTTAAAATAAGGTTATCTGGGGGACAGAACCAGAACTGAGACAAATGCACAAGAAAACTTTAGAAAATTTTCTACAATATTTAGATTATTTACAATGAAGATATAATTATGCATTGCTCAAAAACAAAATATTAGGCAGTTTGATAACCTATACAGTAGATTATGCAAATTATATATATAATTTATGCATATATAGAGATATGAAGCTTGAGTTTATAAACAGGAAAATGCCTAGAAACATTAGAAAGTATTTTAAGTTGACTTAAGAAAATGCTATGATTTCTTTAAAATGTGCTTTAAACATTTCTTGATTTATAGACTACTTCAACTACCAAAATTCAATTGGGAAAGAACTCTCAGCCTGTGTTTTTACAAAATATTTTATGGTTTAATTTAAAAATACAGATGATAAAATACTTTGTAAAGTCCTGTCTTTCAGGATCGCTCCTAAGTGGATGATCTATGTAAGCATGTGGCGCTCTCTGGCTATACTCCCTGAGAAGACTGGCACTTTGGCTATGCTTGATACTTATTCACTTCAATAAATAGCTACTATGCTTAAACATTACGTGCCTAGAAAAGCATGGGTCTTCATTTCTACTGTAGACATCATTTTGTGAAATAATTCCCAAGATACAGTACAGCATGTACCATGTAAGCACACACTTTTCTCCCAGCAGTCATAATTCTGCACAGAATTTGAACACTGCGTGGTTGTGAGGACATGATGCTGTCTAGTCGGAGAGTGTTCCTGAAAATGGAGACTAACAGCACGTTCTAACAGAGGGAACCTTGTTCTGGGAGACAGGTGACTTATGATTGAGCCTCTTGCCTATGCAACCATGAGAACAGTCACATTTATTACCCCTGTCTACTTCCAAGGATTCCCCTCGTCATCGTGATTAAACTAAATTGTACGAGAACCATTGGGTTATTAAAACAAATAAGGAAATGGGATTAGCCTCTCAATTATTTTATTTGGATTACCTACTAATATTACCCATAATGAAAACAATCCTAAAGAAAGTACTTTCAAATTCCCCTTAAGTTTTCTCCACTCTGTAATAAAATATGCAAGAAACATAAGGAAACTGTAGAGGTTTTACCACCTGAAATCCACACACTATTTTTGTCAAGCTTTTGTGTCTAAGATTAATTTATTAAAAGTCTTCCTCTCCAACTGATTTTGCAGCAATCAAAGATGACAGACGGGAGTTCGGGGCCTGAAGAAAAAGAGTGAGTTCTCAGGGTCACACTCTCAGGGTCTCAAGCTTTTGAATATCAGGGGGGCAATTAGGACAACAAAACAATCCTCCAAAACAGTGACTCTTCAGCTCCTGGGAAACAAGTTTCTGAAGGGGACGTAAGCTACTGATTATGAAAAAAACGGCCCCTGAACTGTTCTGGAATTAACTCCTACCTCAGTCCATCCAGAGCATTAAATGACATTTCAAGAAAGCAGGACTAGCGAGAGGGGTGCAGAGAGTGTAGACAGATAAGTCACTAAGGAGTCAATAAAACCAGAGGGAAGTCTTATGTTGCAGAGAAACTGTGAGCACTGTGAGAAACTCTGGAGGCAGAAACCGAACGAACCACTTTACCATATTAGCAGGAGCTACTGCACCTTTAAAACGAGGATGAATGCACTGGGGCAGAAATGTCTCTAACTCCAAAGTACAGGGAACAGAAGCAACATTTTAAATAAAATTATTAATGAAAGCATTTAGTTCCCTTTTGAATGTTACTTGCTTTCATTTTAATAATTAATGTGGAATGTACTTTATTACTTACATTAATAAAAATTAATGCACAATTCTTACTTACCAAAACATACCTTTTGCGAAAGTTACTTAAATGCTAAAGCACAATCATTATCCCACATGTTAATGACATACCCACCAGACCATCTTGCACTGAATTAGACCCATGTTGCTCCTTACGTATACCTCATTCACACACACCCTCTGGGCAATATTTTCTTTTTAACCATTTACCTGTTTTCTCCACCATCTCTTTAATATGTGGTGAGGCTATTAACTGATTTTTTAATTAAATACAAATTTCTTTAGGCTTATCAATGTAGAAACAAGTTTTAGGATATTAACTGAAATTTAAAAATAAACATTTTGGTATTATGAGGCTGAGCAATAATTCCACACACAAAAATTGAGGGCAAAATAGTTTACTGTAAACGGAAGACAATTTTAGGGGTAAGTGAACTCCCTATTACATTAAAGTATTCTTAATAAAATCACACTGTTCATATAAAATAATTCTGCAAATATGCCATTATTTTAGGGGACATTCAGGCCTCTTTTCTGCACTCTATTCTGTAGATTCAGCCAATCTCATATCACATTATATTTGGGTAGACTGTACATATATCTGAATAATGAAGTACTTTCCTGGCATGCTCAGGCCCTGGGTTAAATTCCCAGCACATAATGCCTTTCTGTCTATCTGTCTGTATGTATATTTGCCAGATTGCATCCACATACGTATGGAACACTAAAATATACATATATTTCCTTATTATTATTCCCTAAAAGTACAACTTACAATGACATTAACATTCTGTTAGTTATTCGATACAATATAGTTTAAAGCTTAGAGAAAGATGTTCTTGGGTAACATTGTCAGTAAGTTGTGCTTTTTCATAAGGAACTTGAGCATTATCTCCAGGCATAGCCCTGGAACGAGTTCCCCAAGATATCAAGGAATAGCTATATTCAAATATCACATATTGTTTTCAACAGTAGGTACTTGTTATGTTTCTATTTGTTCTCTTGAATTTCTGATAACACAATGTTCTACTAATTCTAAATGATGGGAAAGCGTGTACATACATTCTTAGGAAATCCCAGGGTTTTGAATTTTTTTGAGACTTTAATATTTCGAAGCGCGTGATAGCCTGGAATTTATTACACAGCCAAGGCTGGTCCTGAGCACGCAGAGATCCTCCTTGCTTTAGTCTCCAGGTGCCAGGATGATAGGCATAAAGCAACCATGGCGGATAGACATCCTTTCTCATGCACTAGGTACCTAGTGGTTTTTGTTTTATTTTTCTTTTCAAGATAGGGTTTCTCTGTGCAGCCCTGGCTGTCCTGGAACAAACTCTGTAGACCAGGCTGACCTAGAACTCAAAGATCTGCCCGCCTCTGCTTCCCAAGTGCTAGGATTTAAAGGTGTGGGCCACCAGCACCTGGCTAGTTAGTACCTAGTGTTTTATCTACCAAGTATAACTACCTCCCCTTGGAAAATAATGAATCCTTCAGTCAAGAGCTCTTCCCTTCCACACTTTCAGCTCCAAACAATCTATGAGATCACCATCATCTCCTACTCAACAGTGTAGGCTAAATAGATTACTCACCCAAACTAGGTCAACCAGAGTATCGGGGTTTTGTTTGTGTTTTGTTTTGTTTTGGGGAGGCGGGATCTTTCCTTCAGTCTAGAGAAAAGAGCAGACAGTCCTTCTCAAGTAGCCGCAGAGACATTAAAAGTAAAATTAGAAACTCTGAAAAAGGAAATGTTCAGTTTGACAAAAGAAAGTCAGCAAGCAAAGAGAAGCAGAGATGAAAAACTGAAAATCCTAAAGACAGTTGCATCCTTTAGACTATTCTGAGGCCAGCTGCACAGGCCTACCCCATGAATCAACTTTTCCTTGAAATCTATGATCCATTTTAATATTTGTCTGTACTAGTCCAAGTTAAGCATTTAGTTACATAAAAGCAAGGGTTCCAAATAACTGCATTGTTGATGATTTATCACATATAAAAATTACGATTAACATTAAAAAGGTTGGTATGTGTTGGGGTAACTTTTTTTTTTTGTATGAAGGTATGTCTCTGTAATTTCAGTTGTTGGTTGCTGTGCCACAGAGAGCTAAATGCTAGCTTGCTATTGTCATTTTTATGGCCCATTACCAGCCTTGCATTTATAAATACTTGTCCTCCACACCAGCTCAGATGCTTGAAGGTCAGACAGCCCTCTATGCCTAGAGGCCATCTAAAAGATACATCTTGCTACTACAGACTGGTTTTAACAAAGAGCTAACAGCCAGTAGCTGGGCAGGAAGTGGAGGGGTGTTGAACTTCCAATAGAGAGGGATGCTGGGAAAAGAGAGAGATGAGAGGAGATTAGAGAGCAGACAGGAGGGAACTGGATGGGTCCCAGAGCAGAAAGATAAAAGGCTAGCCACCTGGTGGGTTGTAGGCCAAAAAGGTCCAGTTACGTTTAGAGTAGCTGGAGACGGACCTAGGAAGAGGTTTAAACTGTACAGAAGAATCTGTGGCATTACTGCTTGTGAGTCAGAAAGTCCACGTTTCTCTTAGAATGAAAAGCAGTGGCTAGCAAGATAGCCTACTGGTTAGGAACACTAGTTGCTCTTGCAGAGGCCCTGGGCTGGGTTCCCACCTGTCCATGGTGGCTCGCAGCCATCTGTAACTCCAGTTCCAGAAGCTTCTACTCCTCCTCCTGACCTCTGAAGATACATAGTGCATATGCATACACGCAGGCAGAATTTCCATACACATAAAAATAAATGTAACATTAAATTTAATTTTGAAAAGAATAGAAAGCAAATCACTAAGTGGCAGAGAAATGGAAGCGGACATGGGAACTGATATGATCAGGTTAGCAGTGAGCACGGCTTACACCGCAAAACACAGCAGAGCACAGTGTTTCTCACCTCCTCGTGGGAGCAGAGGTTTTTATATAGTGCATTCGGAGGTTGTCATCAGGAAGCCTGAAATATTTGTTCAAATGTCTGACTTGGTAATTCTACTCCTATAATTCTAGCCTACAAAAATAGATTTAAATATAGGAAGCCTTGTGCCTGGTTTGTTTTAAAGAAAGACAATCATCACAGTAATTCACAGTAGCAAAAATCTGGGAAGAGTAAGCTTTTGAGAAAAGAAAATGACTGGTTTATTCAATGGGGCATTTGTCATTAAAAGTAGTATTTATAATGGTTCTATAATAGCACAAAAGATGTTTATATAATGGTTTAAAGAGTTTTAAGTTAAAATGAAGTGCATACATGTCTTTTTTAAAGATTTATTTATTATATATATGTAAGTACACTGTAGCTGTCTTCAGACACACCAGAAGAGGGCATCAGATCTCATGACAGATGGTTGTGAGCCACCATGTGGCTGATGGAATTTGAACCTAGGACTCAGCAGTCAGTGCTCCATACATGTCTTTAAACTGTATATATATACAAAAATAATTCTGGCCTTTATCTACAGAAATGTTCATAAGTTGTCTATCAGCCAGTAGTTTACAGGAATGGGTTGTGACTGAAGGCTTCCCCTGGTAAGGAGGTGACCACCACAGGAACCCTAAAGGAAAACCAAAGGCTACTAAGCTCCACATGAGCACAGTTGCTCCGTGAGAGTCTTGTTCAGCTGCCTGTCTTTCCTTCATTGTTGATGACTATAAAATGTAGAATAGTTTCTAGAAACCCAATTTTCATATTATTTTATAATCCTGTTCAGGATATCATCTGTAATACATACATACATACATACATACATACATACACACACACACACACATACACATATGGCCCTTAACTAAACCTGTTTGCTATGATAATATTAAAACCCAAAAAACTATTATAGATATATCACTTATCTTAGCTGCCAAACTTCTGCCTGTAAATCCCTTTCTTATTGAAATAGATTTTTAAGATGAATTGGGAATGTATACCTGTAATCTCTGAACTCTGGGGGGGGTGAGGCAGGAGGATCACTACGAGCTGGAGGCCCGTCTGGACTACCCAGCTAGTTCAAGGGTGGCACAACTACAGATCAAAACTGTCTCAAAAGAAAACCAAGCCACACATATGACTTTCGAGATTCATTCATGAGTACCTTTAAGAAGACTGATTCTAGGAAACTAGCCACTCACGTAGAAAATAATATAAAGGACAAGCTTTTATCAATTTCAAAACATCCCAAAATATTCACAGTAAAAATAATAAAGTTAGTCTTTTCTAAAGAATAGATGCTGATTAGGCAAATATTGATAAGATCATGTTTGAAACCTGGTTCTTTTTTGTTGCTGCTGCTGCTGCTGTAACTGGGTATCAAGTCTGAGTAATTTGCATAAATAACCATTTCTGGGGCTGGGGAGCTGGGAGGGGCAGTGTGGATACTCAGTATCCACATAACGGCTGAGAATGGCAGTCTGTAACCGGAGCTGGGGAGCTGGGAGGGGCAGACACAGCAGCATCCCGGCAAAAACACCCAATAACCACCTATAGCCTCCACGGGCACACATACACATGCACAACCATGTGCATACATATGAGAATGTGCTTACATGACCATGTGTATGCACTACATATATGTGTACATACAAACAAAGGTTTCTGAAGATTGAGAAATCCAAGGTGAGGTCTTTCTTGCTCATGGGGAGACCCTTCCCATCTCACGGTCCTGGAAGGACTGCATAGCGAGTCAGAATGTCCTGGCTCAGGACTCTTCTCTGAGTCTGATAAAAGCCAAGTCACACTGACGTAGAAGCCCAACCCAACCTTAGGGACCATTTCAGTACTAATTACATCATGAAGACTCGCCTTCAAAACCATCTAACCATCTCTCAGTAAAGAAACTCAACTGAGTTTTGGCACAGGCAGCCCATATCCAAACCACAGCACTCGGCCCATGTCACCGGCACCAGGTCCTCCTCATGTCCACGGCATTTATTTCCATCCCAAGCATCAGTCTTAAGTCATTTCAACATGAACTCAAACTTTAACTGTCCATTCAGTGGTTCAAGCTCACTCTAGCTCTGAGCCCATGAAAGCAATGGAACCATCTATGTGTAACAGTGGGGCAGGAACAGGATGAACATCCCGTTCCAAAGGGAGAAGGGGTAGAAAGCAAAGGAATAATGGGCTCAAAGCAGGTCTGAATCTCAGGAGGGCAGACCATGAATCATAGAATTCCAGAATAATCCGCCACTCCGTATCTCATCTCATGACACCCTAGATGGAGCTTCAAGGTCTTGGGCACCCTGCCCTTACAGTGTTTTCAGGATCAGACTCCTGGGCTGTGCAACACAGGCTGTCTGCGGCTGATTGTCTTTTCTAGGCTGCTGCCACACAGTGCCCAGGGCTAATGGCTTCTGAGATAAGGCTTGTGAGGCCTCACAGCACCACCCCCAGTGCCGGTTACTTTTCCCATTGGTATGACCAAATGCCCAACAGAGACAGCTGAAGGTATGCCAAGCATGGTGGGACCTGTGATCGCAGAGCATTAGGAAGAGGCTTTCCCATCTAGGCGGATCAGGAAACACAGAGTTTTGGGCCAGAGCAGGCATCTGTTACCTTCTATTTATGCCAGGTGGGCCGTAGTCCAAAAGGAACCAGAACCTCCTCCAAACAGTACCATCAGCTAGACACCCAAGTGCTCTAAAACAGAAGCCAATGGAGGCCACTCTATGGTCAAACTGACACCACAGCAGTGAGTCCTCACAAAGATTCTTACTCAATACTGGCCTGCCCCCCCCCCCAAGGCAGCTGGCAAACATTTAAAAATGCTGATGGGTCCCTACAGCCTATAGTCCGTTTCCCTATGAAATTAACATCATATGGATGTAAATATTGCTGCTATAGTTTGGATGAGGTCCATGTGTTAACGAACAGGGCTCCCTAGTGTGGAACTATTGGGATACTTTAATAGATGAAGCCTTATAGGCAGTCTTGGGGGTATATACTTGATAATGTAAGACCCTAGTCACTTCCTGTTTCTTTTTTCCACTTTCCGGCCATGAGATACTCAGCCTTGCTCTCCCACCCTCTCTTCACATAGTGAGCTGCTTCGAGGCCCAAAGCAGAGGGGCCAACCCTAACCAAGTCAAAACCACCCTTCCCTTTTTATAAGCTGTAGCTAATATTTGCCACAGTGGAAAGCTAGCATGGCTCTCAAGGTTGATAGCATGCCCCCTGGAGAGCAATGGCAGTACCAGCCATACTTTGGTGTGTCGGAGCCACAGAGAGGGTGGCCAACACTGTGCTGAGGTGCTCTGAGTGACAAGCTGTATGGAAGGCACTACAGGCCTGTCACCTCACACCAGTGAGCAGAGGGGTTGCAGAGAATCTCTGGAATCTCAAAGGAGCTCAGCTCCACTGTTGCGAAGTAAATACCTGGCTTCCAGAAGGGTGCCTGTCACTAATAATAGAGTCACTTGCCCACACTAAGGTTCTCTGCTGAATGTGCTTTCATCCTTGGCATGGCCTCAGAGTTCCTAAATTTATACCATTTCCTTCTTAACTTAGAAATTAAAAGTTGTCTTTAAATGATTCTTTTCCTAGCTTACATGGCTGCACCGCTGAAGTAATTGTGGCAGCTCAAAGGCTCGGGGTTTAGAAATTTCTTCCAGCAGTTCTCCATTCCTCTCAGACTCAGCCTTCTACACTATTCTAGGAAATCTCTAATTTCCACTAGGGATATCCTCACTTCCACATTTGTCAGCATTCTGATGATCACAACCAAGAACCATCTAAAACTTTACACATCTTACCCCTCATCAGAGCCCACCTAAGTGCTGTCTGCTCGTGGCATTTAGGACCTTGAGTTCTGTGCTCTTCTCAATCTTCCAGCCTCCACTCGCTTGCTCTTGACAACCATTTCCTATCTTAGCCCATTTTCTGACTGTGTGATTTATAAAGAACGAAGATTTCTTCAGTTCGTGGTTCTGAGGCGGTAAGCATTCTAGGGTAAAGAAATCAGATCTGGTGAGGGCCTCCCTGCTGGTGGGAACACTACAAGGTCCCTGAAGTGGCACAGGGAAAGTGAGGTTACACCTGGAATTTGTAATAGACACACTCGGCAGAGTGCTCAGGACTACTTTCTACAAGGTCTCAGCTGCTAATGCCTCGGAGGAGACTTTAGTCTCAATGGTTAGGTTGGTGGGTATGGTAGCACAGACTATGGAAAACAAGTCCATGTGTGGATATGCAACATGACAAGCCCTTTGCTGATGAGCCCAGCCAGCACGTTTTACACATTGGTCACACGGTGCTTTTCCCTGAAGGGTCTCAAGATAAGAACGCACAAGTTTCTTATGAGAAACATGTCGGTAACAGCACCACACAAGAAATCATGGCTTCCAAACCAAGCAGGCTATGGATAGGTAGACGAGAGAACAAAGAGGAAGACAGCGCCGTGCAGTGTGATGCTGCTGGTGAAGAGGGCAGAAGGAGGTGTGTGCACACATGCCTTTGTGCTGCTGGCATTTCTAAACACCTTCCTGGTTACAAGAGTCTGCTTGTAACGTACGGTCTGTTCAAGCAGCCAAGGAAGAAAAGGAGAAAAAGGGAGGAATGGCATTATTTAGGCATAGCAGAGGAAAAAGAAAAGTTGCTAGAAATACTTTTATTTTCTTCTTAAAACATAATAAAGGGAAAATCATTAATTACAAAATATAAAATGTGATCGGAAGGAAATTTACTATTACACACACACAAAAACTCTAGATTCTCTACCTTTAAAACTCACGTAACTGAGGACGGCCAGCTGGCTGAGAAGGCAAAGGGCCTGCACCTGAGAATGTAAATCCGAGACGCTGAGTCTCCAGAACCCAGTGAAGCTGGGAAGAGAGAACAGCTCCACAGCTGTCCGCTGTCTTCTACACGCACCATGGCCACAGTAATTAAATTAAACTCAAGTCCTTACAAATAAACTTGATAAACAATGAATCCTCCCAACAAACTTAATCTCATGAAGCCGCAGCCTTATTCAAGGCCCACACATGATGCCACATGATCGTTTACCAACACAGCTAGTTCTAGAATTTTGCCAGATTTCACATGCTTTAGTAGTTCATATAAAGACCAGTTGAAATACTGTTTCTGTGGAAATTAAAAAAGTAAGCCTGCCTATCATTCACTTGAGAAGTTCTTTAAGATAAATTATTTTATTTTGCATATTAAAAAATAAATAGGAAGACACAGAAAAAGTCAGAGGTAGAGAATGGTTAAAATCATAAAGAAGGGCTGGAGAGATGGCTCAGTGGTTAAGAGCACTGACAGCTCTTCCAGAGGTCCTGAGTTCAATTCCCAGCAACCACATGGTGGCTCACAACCATCTGTAATGAGGTCTGGTGCCCCCTTCTGTTGTGGAGGCATACAAGCAGGCAGGGCATTGTATATATAATAAATAAATCTTTTAAAAAATCATAGAGAAAAAATTCAATGTATCCCAACAGATACAACAATTACAAATGTATACAACAGTTACAAAGATACAAATGTTTGAATGCAGGAGAAAACTATGACTGTCCTAAAGCCTTGTCTGGAATTAGCTGATGTCCACCCCACTACTTCCATCTCACAACTGACAAGAGGCCTTCACTGCCTCCTTCCCCATAACACATGCAGAGGCTTCGTAAAGCCTGCTGAGGAATCGCAGCTCCAGCTCCCCGGTTTCCTTTTGGCCTCTGTAAGAGGGTTCTCCTCAGCTTTGACATTAAAAAAATGCTTTGTTAACATTTTAACCTTATTGTAGTGTTGCCCAGCTGGCCGGAAATGGCTTCTCAACCCAGTAAAATTAGAAATAGTGGACTGCTTCACAGTAGTGTTTCCATAACTTTACTATTAGTATATGCCTTCGTCTGCCGGCGGGCTACACAAAATACTATGTGGCTTATGAGCAACAGAAAGTGCTTACAGCTTTGAGGTTGGGAAGTCCAAGGTGTCAGCAGAAGTGCTGTCTGGGGAACCCGTTTCTGGTGCACACCTGGCCTCCCTCTCACTTGGCTCGCTAGTGTCCTAATCCATTAAGGAGCACGATCTTCATGCCCTATAGGCCCTACTAAGACTTCCACTTTTGAGGACGGCCTACACATAGAATATTTTCCAAACAAAATGCAACCAGAGAACACTTTTCTCAGATGACATTCTTGAGGATCTTTTTAGAAACATTTTGAAATCAATGCTTTTTTCCACTATTAATTGTATAAGATTCTATGTAACTGTTTTTGCTTAAAATGTTAATCCATCGAGGTAGAATAAAGCAGGAGAAGGTGAATGGCTCCCTAGTCTTCCTAAGAGTGGAGGGGAACTCTCCCCGAGTCCTGCGGAGGCTTTTATCTGTGAACATAAGCTGCAGCCTCAGGTGGAGACGTCAGCCCATGACAGAGTCTGTTCCATTAAAGATTCCCTTTCCTACAGTTTCAGGAGACAATCTTAGGCACGGCCTTTCAAACCTTCTTGCTCTCCAGCTCCTGATCCTTCACGTCTACCTTTAAGTGCACATTTCTCTGGATGTGGAAGATTCCCTGAAAAAGCCAATGTATCCCAACCTGGAAGATTTGGGGAATGTTTACTACCCTAATTATGGTTTCTCTCTTCATGAGAGGAAACTGACATACCTCTAACCTGAAACTCTGTTGATACTGTCTTGTTGACGGCTCATGGTATTCTTTTTCTCATAAGAAATCAGTAATGCCAAGTCAGAAGAAAGATCATGAGCTAAGGTGCAGGGTCTCCTCACACCCTTAATCATAACATTGTCAACTTCACAGAGTCTGAGTCATCTGATCCTCAGATATCAGCCAAAAGGCCCAGGTGGCATACTTCAAGAGCCATTAAGACAGAATCCCACCCAGAAAGGTCTCCTCAGTTTAAAGATAGAGACTATGTCATTACATTTTTATATTTCTGCTCTCAAGAATATCAAAGTGAAAGCTCCTTTGACAGCCCAAGGTATAATTAAAATTCCAGAGCCTCAAGAATAGTCTCCTACATATCCAGGCCTTACAAGGCTCCATTATTCCACAAAGAACTCTATTGAGAAATACAAGCCAGTTAAGGAGTGGTGTCTGGAAGTTTCTGGATAGCTTCTTCATTTCAAACAGGTCTGACGATCGAAGTACACTAAATCCTATGCATAACGTTTTCTTCTCAGTCTCGAGTGAGTTATGCACCTGCCCATTCGCCCCCGAACGTCAGTGTGGAAGACCAGCTGAGTGACTGGCCGTACTAAGGTGAGTACTAACACCAAGTGTAAACAGTTCTGTTTGGGTACAGACGGCCCAATCGAGGACACAGAGTGGAGGAAAAGGCCGCATAACAAGTGAGCACCTCCAGAGCAGCAGTGACTGAAACATGGAACTTTCCGTGGTTCGGGGACAGTGACAAGAAGCTAGTGAAAATGAGACTGTTTGTCAGTTATGACTTGTATTGCTTTCTCAGTATCTGGAGACTCCTGGAGTAAAGAAGGAACCAGGTCTCCATTTCTGAAAGATCTTTCTACAAGAAATAATCTTCTATATATAAGCCCAAGAATATCTGTGTCATGTTCAATATCTCCCATTTATTAATTCATTCCCTAATGAATCATCTTCTTCAAAATCATTTAGCATGGCAATGTAGCTCAGTGGTAGAATTCCTGTCTGGCGCATGAAGCCCTTGGCTTCGTTCCTGAAACTCTAAGAAAAAAACTTTCCATAACGCTGGACTTGGCCTATGTTCCCACTGACTGAAAGCTACTTTCTACCCTCCGTATAACGCTGCATATAGACCCCTGTCCTCAGCCTCCCTCCTTCCCTTCCTCTCTCCTGCTCGCTAAAACCAACTTGTCCACTTCAGAATACCAATTCATTCCTTTTAACCTGTGCTCATTCATCTATTCACTCAGATCATGCCCAGGGCCTGCAGAGGCCAGAGGACAGACAGTCTCCCTGGGAGTGCGGGAGTTAAAGGTAGTTATGTCAGCTCCTCAAGGGAAGAAAGAAGAATGTAGCTACGTGGACTATGGACTAATACTGGGAAGACTAGAGCTTTTATCTTGGTACCTGTCCTCAGGCAATAGATGTGTATAATTCCAGCTCCTCCAAAAAGTTAATTAGTTGATATTTTTAAAAAGAACAAAAATAAAGCACTAAGCTATGCTCCAGTTGAATTTTGGGAGGTGTCAAGAATTCCTCACTGGCTTAACGGTCTGTTTTGGTTTTGTTATTTATGTATGAGTGTTCTGTGTGCATATATGGTACATGCCAGAAGAGGGCATCAGATCCCATTACAGATGGTTGTGAGCCACCATGTGGTTGCTGGGAATTGAACTCAGGACCTCTGGAAGAGCAGCCAGTGTTCTTTAACTGCTCAACCATCTCTCCAGACCCTGTTTTCTTAGAATGATGACCAAGATTGTCAGGAATGACCTAAGCAATCCTTCACAACTAACTCTTCCTTAAAAGCTCTTCAAGTCTTTTCTTGTCCAGATTAAATGAATAATAATAAATTCCCCCATGTTTTCTCCTCTGAGGAACTGGATAGCACTGGGCCTGTACTGCAGGGTTTATTTACTCAATATGGAATCAAGTAGCCCCAAAGACAAACATATATACTTTTTTCCTGACCCTTAAGTAATCCTGGGTTATATCTTCCAAAACCACATCTTGCTGAAATATCATTGTATACACAAACACAAAAGGAGGCTCAACTACTTTCCCACAGATCCTTTACTTGGATTTGTTGTATAGAAACATGGAAAACTGTCCGTATCCAAGACTCCTGGCTCTTTTGTCTTCTACCTTCTGTCAAAGGAACGCAGACAGACTGGACCATTCTCAACCAGCAGTCCAGAAAGACACCAGAACCGGCTGATACACACAAGGCGATTTCACAATGTGTCTGACTCCAACACACTCGTGGGGGCTCATGACAGAAACCCAAACCACTTCCATTTATCCACTTCAGAAAAATAATGTCAATTATGTTAGAAATAACTAAAAAGCTAACATTAGATTTAGGGGTTTATTAAAGCAAATCCTTGAAGTGTTAAATCACATAGTACTCTGTTGTCTAGATTTTATGAATTATATGGACTTGAACTACATCTGATTCATACAACAGCCTATCGTTCTGTCAAATACTGATGTTAATGGGTTTGGGGAAGCAAGAGTTGGAAGGCTATGCAGTACTGAAGGAGTCAATTGTGCTGTGACTTTTCAAACACTGCCTTTATGTTGGCATTTGATGAGTCAGGTCAGCCTGTGCTTGATATACCTGCTGATACTTCTTCACTGATACAGAGGCGACTAGAAATGGCTACTTTTCTTTCCTTTCCGTCCTTTCACTTTATTTGAGAAAAGGACTCGTGCAGCCCAGACTGAGCTTACGATGCAGGTGAAGATAACTGTCCAAACTCCTTTTCCATTGCCCAATGCCAACATGACAGTAATGTGCTCCCCTGCTAATGTGATTATTCCCCCAGGAAAGCAGCCTGTATTGGGAGGTTCAGCCAGGCCCCTTATAAAGGATTGTCTCAACTGCCTCACTGACAGTTCACAGCCACCCCCTGATGGGGAAGTGAGGAGGACCCCAAGACTCCCACCTGAGCATTAGGCTACTCCCTAGCACCTGTTATATCCTACTCTACCTTAACTGCATGTGGCCTTGTGGAGGGGCTATAGTATATAAGCCAGGGAAGACTAGGGGAGGGGTCTCGTCACTGCAGGGTAAAGGCTTTCCAGGTACAGCCTGCTGCAGGGAGGGGCACCCAAACACCTCACTGATTGGTAAGAAAGCCAAAGAAAAGAAAGAAAGGAGGGAGGGAGGGAGAGGGGGAGAGAGGAAGGGAGAGAGGAAGGGAGGGAGGGAGGGAGGGAGGGAGGGAGGGAGGGAGGGAGGGAGGGAGGGAAGAAAAGAGGCAAGCCAGCCTCACTGTTTCCACAGAGTGAACGTGGGCAGTGTTAAGCCTGTTTTTTCTGTGAACACAGATGAAATAGACATGTCCACGTTCACGTAAGCACTAGAACACCACCAGAGCTTTGTATATGTTGGCACTCTATCAAATGAGCTACAACTCAGCTTTTACAAACAAAATATTTCAAATCAATTCTCCACAATTAAAAAGGCATTTATAATAATATTCGATAACAAAAATAAACTATTGAACATTTCTAAATGCCAGGTACTGTGCTTAATAACTTACGTGAACTGCCATATTTAAACACTGTAATATTCCTACTATCAGCTGCAGATACTGTTCCTGACAGATGCCGGAAGAGACAGAAAGGCTCCCCAGTCAGCAGATGACCAGAGTGGGTCCGAGTGCAGCCAGGATGTCTTTATCCTGCTCCGGCTGTGAGGCTGGGCTGCGCTTCACCTTCATTCTGAGCCTTGGGTTACTGCCCTGCGTATCATTTGATAGCCTGTACTTTGATTTCTGAATTAATTAAATTAATGCCAAAGGCAACTGACAGACACTCAGGAGGAAGGAACAGAAATCATGATAAAAAACCTTGTGAGCCTCTGAAGCCAAACAGCATCCATATTATGGGCATAAAGGAAAGTTAAGCAAGTTCCGAAAATATGGTTTCAAATCCCACTGCAAAACCAAGAGGTTCACAGAAGGCAAGACCTCTGGGGTGATTCTCTGAAACATTTGTTTGCAGGGGCACAGGGTGCTTTCAGAATCAACCCCAGTGGGTCCATCCTCAGCCCCCACAAATGCTTGCCAAACCACTACAGCTGCCACAGAGGGTCACTCTCAGGCCCTTTTGCTTCCAAACTGATTTCAGAGCTGAGCAGGAGAAAGGAAGTAACTAAAAAGGAACCAGGAGGTGTGGGGTGTCTGCTGAGGGTTGGGGGATTCAGGTAAGTTGAAAAGGCTTGCTTTTGTTCTTTTTGCTTTGTTTTTTCACTACAGCAAACAAAACACAAATGTAATTGTGTAAGACAAAACAGGGTTTTAAGGATAATCCTTGCTACAAATCCTAAAATCTTCCTAGCTGAAGCCTTCACTCCCACGGGAGCCTGAAACAGCAGGCCACTATTATCATTAGATGACATAGGAAGTGACAGCTTTGCCGTTTCTTCCAGACAGGGTTCTCTGAGCTCCTATAGACATGGCTGTCCTCAATCTGTAGACCAAGCTGGCTTTTAACTCACAAAGATCCCCCTGCCTCTGCCCCCATGTGCTGGGATTTAAGGCATGAGTCACTACCTCTCACCAGAAAGTGACTGCTTTTGTAAAAAGTAATTTACTTTAATTTCCTGTGTCTGAGTGTTTTACCTGCGTGTTTATATGCTTGACTGGTGCCCATGAGGTCAGAAGGGGTCGGATCCTCTGGAAGTGGAATTGCAGACAGTTGTGAGCTGCCATGTAGTTTCTGGAAACTAACCAGGACCCTGTGGAAGAGCAGGGAGTGCTTAACCACAGAGCATCTCCCTGCGCCCTGCTTTCTTCCTTTTTAAGCAGTGTCTCACTGTGTAACCTAGGCTGGCTTGGAATCCTACTGCAGCTCAGGCTGGCCTGAAACTCTCAGAGATCTACCTGCCTCTGCCTCCCAAGTGACTGGCATTAAAGGCACCACTCTCGGCCAAGTGACTGCTTTCTAATTCAGTGACAGTCTGAGATTTGATTCAACAGCCAATTTTCATTTGTTTAAAATTTAAAGAAAATTGAAAGTTTAAAAAGAGACAGGTAATAGACAGTTTTTAAAGGATTTATTTATTGAAGTGTACAAGTGTACACCTCTGTGAGTTCATACTCATCTGCACCCTGGAGGACAGAGGGCATTCAGTCCCCGGAACTGGAGTTACAGTGGCTTGTGAGTCTGTGGTGGTTTAAGTGAGAATGCCATCCACAAGCTCATGCACTTCAGTCTCCAGGTGATGACTGTTTGCAAGGATGGTCTTGTTGGAGAAGATTCTTTCCTGGGAGTGGGCAGTGAGGTTTCAAAATCCCACACCAGCCATCTGTCTGTCTGTCTCTCTCCCTCTCTGTGTTTCACTCTCTCTGTGTGTCTCTGTCTCTCTGTGTGTGTTTCTGTCTCTGTCTCTCCCTTCTACTCTCTTTCCCTCCCCTTCTTTCTTCCTCCCTCCCTCCCTCCCTCCCTCCCTTCATGTTCCATGTTTCATCTACTGCTTCAGCACCATACCTGTCTGCTTCCCACCATGGTGGTCATGGACTAACTAACCCTCTGAAAGTGTAAGCAGCCCCCAGGTAAATGCTTTCTTGTATAAGAGTTGCCTTGGTCATGGTGTCTCTTCTAAGCAACAGAACAACAACTAAGACAGTGTTAGTGCTTAGAATCTAACTCAGATCCTTTGTAAGAGCAGTTAATGATCTTAACCACTGAACAATCTCTCTGGCCTAAAATGAACAAAATTCTAATCTTTTTTTCCTAGCTATAAGCAAATGAAAAATAAAATATCCAGCCAAGGAAATCAAGATTATTAACAAAGAACTCTATAATTCCACACCTAAAAGAAATAAACTTTCATTTTAGAACATATTTAGAACTAGAACATATTGCCTAAACTTAATTTTTCCAAGGCATTAACAATATGCTTGATTACTCTCTGTCTCTGTCTCTGTCTCTGTCTGTCTGTCTGTCTGTCTGTCTGTCTGTCTGTCTCTCTCTCTTCAGATACTAACACAAGCTCTTGTTTTACTGGTGATGCTACAAAGACCTGAGACTACTGTAGGAAGAGTGATGTTGGTCAATAATCTGTGGAAATGCTGTTTTTACAGATAACCAGAAAAGTAAAGATGGTCTATATGCAAGAGGCCAGGGGAAGAGAAAACAAATATTAGCAGCATTAGCATGCCCAGTTAGTTCCCTCCTCCAGCCTTGCTGGCCAGTTCTAACCAGACATTTTCAGTATATGCATTTCTATTTCTCCATCTGTGCTTCTTCAAAACTTAACACAGAAGAAAGCCACTAACTCCACTTAATACAATTATTTATTTTGCAAAAGCAAACTTACTAAGAAAGGGTAAAGGAAAACCTAAATGACAGACACCAATGTGGCTCAGTAGGGAATAGCATGCATTTCAAATTAGTTCCTGGAGTGAACAATCCTCTAGGAAAGGCTGACCATGCAGCTGAACTGAGCTCTGTTGTAAAACTGACCTTCACTAATATCTGCCAATTACAGATTTTAAAAGAGAAATGCTCACCAACTGCCGTTTTGGCCTGGTCCTACCTATGTGTCCAAACTTCCCCTCCCCCTGGTCCTCTTCCACAGTTGTGTTCATTCAGATAGTTTCATTAAACATGGCAAAGAACTATAAAAATTGAAACCACAAATTAAGCAAAACACTAAACAAAGACACATTACATGATGTATTACATAATGTTCCCTACGGCATGCGTTCTCTTTTCTTTTGAGACATGATCTCACCACATAGCCCTGGCTGGCCTCAGGATCACAGAGATCTGCCGACCTCTACAGCACAAGTGCTACAATCAAAGGCATGCACCATAAAACCCAAAATTATATCATGAGTTTAAGCAAATACTAATAACAGATTATGGATAACATAACTTCCTTGAATTATTCAAAGGTTTACACATTACCTGGAACAAATGAGAAAAAATGACTAATCATTTTTCAAATGAGTTAACTTACATTTCTTTGGGAATTTGTCCAGATAGCAGGGCAAGCACAGAAACGTTACACGGAGCCAGGTCAGCACAGCACATGGCTCACAGTTTAAATGCTCTCATGTTTCACTGGTGAAAACGACTGGATTAGATCAATTGTGGAAATAAAGCTTATTTTATATGGGTTCATGTTTACTCACTACCAAATACAACTCTTATCGATATATTATTTAGAATATATTAATCATCCAAATACTTTTCAGTGGAGGATTAAGAATTCAAAGCACCATTCTGATAGTTACACAAACACCTAAAAAAAGTTAGCAGTGTTTATGAATGTATTTCTAAATATGAAGTCATATTGCATAAAAGAAAAAACCTGCTATACTAATATAATATGTATTGAAATATTCCTTATGTTTTAAAGACAAGGTAGAAGAAATTAATGTCTGTCAAAAAAGATGTTAAATCTAAAAAAAGAAAAACAAAAAGAAAAAAATTCAAGCACAAAAATCCAGGAAATCCATGAAATTATGAAAAGACCAAATTTACAAATAATTAGGATAGATTAAAGAAAAGAAACCAGGTCAAAGGCATAGAAAATAAATATTTTTAACAAAATCATAGAAGAAAATTTCTCCAATCTAAAAGAGGGATGTACCTATCAAGCTATAAGAAGCATATAGAGCTTCAAGAAGAGTAGAACAGAAAAGATATTCCCCATGATGTAATAATCAAAACACCAGATACACAGAACAAAGATAGAATATTAAAGCCACAGGGGAAAGACCAAGCAATATAAAGGTAGACTCACAAGAACAGCAATTCTCAACATCTGGATCATACCCCTCTCCCCCCACAAAAAAAAAAAAAAATCAGAAAACACAGATATTCCTAGCAGTAGCAAAAATATAGCTATGAGATAGGAATGAAAATAATTTTACAACTGAAAGCCACCATAACATGAAAAATTATATTAAGGGGGTCACAGCACCTGGAAGGTTGAAAACCACTACATTAGAGTGATACCTGACTTTTTAATAGAGGCTTTCAAGCCAAAACATCTGGTCAGACTACTACACCCACCAAAATTATCAATCACAATCAACAGAAAAAGAAAAATATTCCACAATAAATCAAACTTAAACAATTTCTATCTGCTAAACCAGTTTTACAGAAGGCATTAAACAAAAGCTTCAATCTGAAGCAGTTAACCACACCCAAGAAGACACAATGAAAAAATAATCTCACACCATCAAATCAGAAGAAGGGGGGAACCTACACTATAACAGCAAAACAATAAGCATCAATAAATACTTATTATTTATAGCTCTCACTATTAATGGTCTCAATTACCCAATAAGAAGACACAGACTAATAGAATGGATTAGAAAGTAGGATCTACCTTTTTGTTTCATCAAAGAAACACACCTCACCATCAGAGATAGGAATCATCTCAAGATGAAAGGACAGAAGAAGATATTCCAAGTAAATGGCCCAAGAAGGAAACAATTATCTTTATTTGCAGATATGATTTTGTACATAAACAACCCTGGAAACAGCACTAGGAATCTTCTATAGCTGAAAAACACTTACCAGCAAAGAAAGTAGCAGGATACATATTAATACACAAAAATCAACAGCCTTCCTACGAATGATAGACAGGCTAAGAAAAAAATTAAAGAAACAACATCTTTCAAAATAGCCTCAAAAAAAATAAAATAAAATACCTTGGGATAATTCTAACCAAGAAAGTAAAAGACTTGTAATAAAAATTTCTAGACATCATATCAAATAAAGAAACTGAAGGTATTAGAAGATGAAAAGGTCTTCTCTGTTCATGGATCAGGAAGACTAATACTGTGAATACAGCCATCCTACCAAAAATAATCCACAAACTCAACACAATCCTCATAATTCTTCACAGAAATTGAAAGGACAAGTTTCATCTTCCTATGGAAACATACAACACACACACACACACACACACCACAAACCAACAAACAAAATAAGACAGCCCTTATAATAAGAATAAACAAATGAACTGCTGGAGGAATCACCATCCCTGATCTCAAGTTGCATTACAGACCACAGTAATGAAAAAAAGCACAGTATCCCACAAAAAACCCAAACATGTAAAATGCAAACAAACTGAAGACTCAGACATATGGAAGCCATATAAACACACTGGGGAAAAGAAAATATTTTTCAAAAAATTCTGCTGGTCAAACTGGATGACTGAATTAAAAATCCAAATATAACCATACTAAACGCTCTGCACAAAACTCAACTCCAAATGCACCAAAGAACTCAACTTAAAACCAGACCTGATAAAAGAGAAATTGTCAAATATCTCTGAACTCACTGGCACAGGAAAAGACTTTCTGAACAGACCACCATTAGCACAGGCACTAATATAAACCATTAATAGATGCGACCTCATGAAACTGAAGCACTTCTATATGGAAAAGACATCATCATTCAGACAAATTCAGGCAGTCTACAGAAAAAAAAAAATTTTTTTTTACCAA
This sequence comes from Micromys minutus, assembly GCF_963924665.1. Lineage (NCBI taxonomy): Eukaryota > Metazoa > Chordata > Mammalia > Rodentia > Muridae > Micromys > Micromys minutus. The sequence continues at coordinate 3,854,762 of NC_137973.1, read as the reverse complement.
TTATACATTGATTAGAGGTTTAGTATCTGAACTATATCTACAACTAAAACCAAGCAAACAAAGAACATTGAACATCAAGGAAACAAATAACCCAGTCAAGAGTGGGTTGCAGATTAACTAGAGTTTTCAAAAGAAAACACAAATAGCTAAGAAACATTAAAGATATGTTCAAGATACTTGCCATCAAAGAAAGAAAAATAGCAGCTACTTGGAAATGTCATCTTATACCAATCAGTAAGGACATGATCAATAAAACGAAGAACAGCTCGTGCTGGTGAGGCTGTGGGCTGAAGGAACAGTCACCCACTGCTGGAGAGACTGCAGACTTGTACAGCCTCAATGGAAGTCAGGAAGCTGGGAATTCTTCTACCTCAAGATCAAGCCATACCACTCTTGGGCATATATCCAAAGGACTTTTCACCCAGCCACAGACATGCTTGCTAATCCATGTTCACTGTAGCTCTATTCGTAACAGCTAGAAATTAGTGACCACTAAAAGGCTTGTGACTATGTGGTCCATTTCCACAATTGAATATTATTCAGCTATTCAAATACAACGAAACTTGCAGGTAAATGGATGAAGCTAGAAAAAAAGACATAGCAAGACAACGCAGACCCTAAGGACAAATATTGCATGTTGTCCTGCGGATTGCTACTCCAGAAGACTCAGCATGTGCTATTAGACACGGGACTGACGCACATGTGAACTCGTGCAGACCAGACCAGCAAGCACAAGGCCCGCACAGGTTCCTGTCTGACAGCATGGAGAGGAGGAGGGAGCGCCGGCCCCACCGTAGCCCCGCCATCTGCACGGATCACCTGCTGGCGAGGGGAAAGGCATGCTCCCCAGTGCAAAGGCTCCGGAGCAGGCCGTATGCGCAGGAGTAGTTGGCCAAGACCAAACATACTCAAGGGTAAATTTTTAGACTTTTTGTCTCATTTTGCTTTAAGTTTTGTTGGTTTTTTTCTTTTGCTTTGTTCTTGTTTATTTGTTTGTTTGTTTTGGTCCTACTGGTCTTTTCCTTACTAATTTTGATCTCCATTTCTGTGTTTTGTGAAGAGTCTGTGTGTGTGTGTGTTTCTTGTTTTTGTTTGTTTAAGACAGAGAAAAACAGAGCATACAGTTGGGTGGGGCAGCAAATGAGAAACTCTAAAACATGATCAAAACTTGCTGGATAAAATAAATAAATATAGTCAGAAAAAGAAAAGAAAGCCCACCTAAAAGAAAAATTCTCTATGAAAATAAATGTCATTTATTAACTTTTATCTCATGTACAAAACAAGTCTTTTTAAAAAAAAAATACAAAGTCCTTACGCTTTAAGGTTACCTATATAAGTGTAGATAAAACAAAAAAATATATTTATGGCAAGCTGAAATTGTGTTTGCTGTTTTGCTTTTGATGAAATAAGGGCTAATCCTATATTTAAATATGTGTTTCCCATCTTCCTACCTTCCTATCGTATCTTACCAACGATTTAGGCTACTGAAGTATCAATATGTCTCTATGTCTCCATTCTCTGTGCTTCTTCGATCGTCATTCTACACGATGGCTCCTGGCTGGCAGTAGGTGACAAGCATGCCTCCTCTTCAGAGACAATGACAAAACCAAGGAGCAGTCACATACAGGTGACAAAGTGCATGCCAACTCATAGAAAAATGGAGTATAAATTCCAGGAAATTATTATGATTCAATCTTGAATTATAGTCATGACATTTCCCAATGTCATTGGCATTCACCTGAATCCACAAAGAAGCAAAGCAAGAAAAGCCTTTCACAAACACCCTGAACAGCTATGCATTTGCTGAATACAAATAGGGCAGGACCCACTGTGAGTGAGGCTGCATGCTGAGAACAGAACCTGAAGAGCCAGGGGGCATGCTAAAACCACTGCAGATGTGATTTACAGCAGACAGCCATCCGTAGGCATGCATGCATTTAGTGCTAATAGAAAACATGGATGCCAGCAAGAGACATATTGCTTCCATTTCTTCTTTCCTGACATAGAAATCATTTAACGTATAGAATATAATGCATATGCTTGAGTACCTTCCAGGAGATTTATAAACATCTCTAAGTTATGCACAGTGGTAAAGTAAAAGTGAAAAGCAGTATGAGAATCTTGGCTGCATGACTCATTTTGTGTTTTAATCATATGGCTACAATTTGATACAAAACATGGGACAACTGGTAAATAACATGGTCACACCACTGAGCGAGGCCCTGTAGGTAACACAAGGAAAGACAGCCTCAGTTTCATTCTTTAAAATTCTGACAAATTTAAATAAAAAGACTTAGCAAATACCAACTGTGCTGATCAGTTTTCATCAACTTGGCACTAACCTCAGACATATCTTGGAAGAAGAAAACTTAATTTGAAAAAAAAAAAAAAATGCTTTCATAAGTAGGCAAGTCTGTAGGGAATTTTCAAGATGAGTGACTGATGTGAAGACCCGGCCCACTGTGGGCAGTGTCCTCCCGGAGCAGATGGTCCAGGATAGTATAAAAACTCAGGCTGAGCAGGGGAGTAATCAGTTTTCCTCCAAGGCTTCTTTCTCTTCAGCTCCACACTCCAGGGTCCTGCCTTGAGTTCCTATCCTGGATTCTTTCAATAGACTTTGGCCCAGGATATGTAAGCCACATATTCTTTCCTCCACAAACTGCTTTGGTCATGGGTTCAATCACCATAAAACTGCAGCTAACAAACAGAAACAGAAAGGCAAGACACTGCATGATCAGCTACTCAGCTGTTTTCAATTGCTAATGCTATAGGAGATCAAAAGAGACATCACTATTCAATGCAGAAACAAGACATAACATCATGTAGAAGACAGCTCTAGAAGTATATAAATAACCACAAGAATGGAATGGGTAGTTTATTTTGGTTAGTGGGAAAAACAAACAACAAAAATGTTCTATAAACACACTGAACAAGCATGGGCTCCTCTTGTTAGAATTTTACTTTTTATATATAGAAATCAGTTATTTATTTATTTTTTTGTTATGTATATCACTTCACCTTTATCTTCTTTCTTTTTCCCTTTTTTATTGGATATTCTCTGTATTAATACTTAAAATGTTATCCCCTTTTCTCAAACTCCCAACCCCCCATCCCCTGGCATCCATGAAGAGGCTCCCTCTCCCAACCACACTCTTGCACCTCAGCACTTTGGCACTCCCCTACAGTGGGAAAATGCACCTTCACTGGACCAAATGTGTCACTGCTCACATTGACACCAGACAATGCCATCCTCTGCTACACATGCAACTGGGGCCATGGGTCTCTCCATGTGTGCTCAGTGGTTGGTGTTTTAGTTCCTGGGAGCTGTGGAGGGTTTGGTTGGTTGATAATGTTATTATGGGGTGGTGGGGGGAGGTTTGCAAACCTTTCAGTTCCTCAGTCCTTTCTCTAGCTTCATTAGGGTGCCCATGTTCAGTCTGATGGTTAGCTGCTAGCACTCTCATCTGTATCAGTGTGGCTCTGGCCAAGCCTGAGGTGGATCCAAATCAGGCTCCCGCCTCTAAGCACTTCTTGGCATCAGCAACAGTGCTTGGGTTTAGTGGCTGCATATGGGATAGATCTCCAGGTGAGGCAGCCTACTGATGATCTTTTCTTCAATCCCTGCTTCTCTATTTGTCTCTTTATTTCCTCCTGTGAGTGTTTTGTTCTCCCTTCTAAGAAAAACTGAGGCATAAACATTTGGCCTTCCTTCTTTTTGAGATTCATGAAGTCAGTGAATTGTGTCTTGGGTATTCAGAGCTTTTAGAGCTAGAATTCACTTATCACTGAGTGCAAACCATGTGTGTTCTTTTGTGACTGGGTTACCTCACTCAGAATGATAGCTTCTAGCTCCATTCATCTGCCTAAGAATTTTATGAAGTCATTGTTTTTAATAGTTGAGATGTACTCCATTGTGTAAATGTACCACAATTTCTGTATCCATCCTCTGTTGACAGACATCTAGATTCTTTTCAACTTCTGGTTATTATAAATAAGGCTGCTATGAACATGGTGGAGCATGTGTCTTGTTATATGTTGGAGTGTCTTTTGGGCATATGCTCAGGAGTGGTATAGCTGGGTCCTCAGGTAGTATTATGTCCAATTTTCTGAGGAACCTCCAGATATTTCCAGAGTGGTTGTACCAGCCTGCAATCCCACCAGTAATAGAGGAGTGTTCTTTTTTCTCCACATCCTCGCCAGCATCTGCTGTCATCTGAGCTTTTGATCTTAGCCATTCTGACTGGTGTAACTAGAATTGTGCTGACTTGCATTTCCCTGATGACTGGTGTTGAACATTTCTTTAGGTTCTTCTCAGACATTCAGTATTCCCAATGGAATTCTTTTTTTAGCTCTGCACCCCATTTTTATATAGGATTGTTTGCCTGTCTGGAGTCTAACTTCTTTAGTTCTTTGAATATAATGGATACTAGCCCTCTATCAGATGTAAGAATGGTAAAGATCTTTTCCTATTCTGTTGAATGTCATTTTATCTCCTTAACACTGTCCTTAGCCTCACAGAAGCTTTGCAATTTTATGAGGTACCATTTGTTGATTCTTGATCTTAGAGCACAAGCCATTGGTGTTCTTCTGTTCAGGAAATCTTCCCCTGTGCCTATGTGTTCTAAGCTCTTCCCCACTTTCTCTTCTAATAGTTTCAGTGTACCTGGTTTTAAGTGGAGGTCTTTGATCCACTTGGACTTGAGCTTTGCACAAGGAGATAAGAATTGATTGATTTGCATTCTTCTGCATGCTGACTGCCAGGTGAACCAGCCCAATTTGTTGAAGACGCTGACCTTTTTTCATTGAATGTTTTTAGCTCCTCTGTCAAAGATCAAGTGACCATAGGTATATGCATTCATTTCTGGATCTTCTATTCTGTCCCATTCATCTACCTGCCTGTCTCTGTACCAACACAATGCAGTTTTTATCATGCTTGATCTGTAATACAGCTTGAGGTCAGGGATGGTGATTCCCCCAGAAGTTCTTCTATTATTGAGAATAGTTTTCAGTATCCTGGGATTTTTATTATTTCAAATGAATTTGCAAATTGCTCTTTCTAAGTCTACAAAAAATTGAGTTTGAATTTTGAAGAGGATTGTATTGAATCTGTAGACTGCTTTTGGCAACATGGCCATTTTTACTATGTTGATACTTCCAATCCATGAGATTGGAAAGTCTTTCCATCTTCTGAAACTTTCAATTTCCTACTTCAGAGATTTGAAGTTCTTGTCATACAGATCTTTCAGTTGCTTGGTTAGGGTCAGACCAAGGTATTTTATATTATTTGTGACTATTGTAAAGGGTGTCGATTCCCTAATTTCTTTTTTAACCTATTTATCCTTTCAGTAGAGGAAGGCTATTGATTTGTTTAAGTTAATTGTATATCCAGCTACTTAGCTGAAGTTGTTTATCAGCTGTAGGAGTTCTCTAATGGAATTTTTGGGATCACTTAAGTACACTATCATATCATCTGCAAATAGCGATATTTTGACTTCTTCCATTCCAATTTGTATCTCTTTGATTTTCTTTTGCTATCTGATTGCTCTGGCCAGGACTTCCAGTACTATATTGAATATGTAGAGGGAGAGTGGGCAGCCAGTCTAGTCCCTGATTTTAGTGGTATTACTTAAACTTTCTCACAATTTAGTTTGAAATGAGCTACTGATTTGCTGTATATTGCTTTTACTATGATTAGGTATGGGCCTTGAATTCCTGATATTCCCAAGACTTTTAACATGAAGAGGTGTTGAATTTTATCAAATGCTTTCTCGGGATCTAATGAGGTGATCTTGTGTTTTTATTTTTCTTCGAGTTCATTTATATAGTAGATCATGTTGATGGTTTTTCCATATATGAAACCATCCCTGCATCCCTGGGATGAAGCCTACTTGATCATAGTGAACGATCGTTTTGATGTGTTCTGAATTCAGTTTGGAAGAATTTATTTTGCATCAATGTTCATGGGGGAAATTGGTATGACATTCTCTTTCTTTGTAGGGTCTTTGTGTGGTTTAGGAATAAGCATAATTGTGGCTTCAATGAATGAGTTGGGTAGTGTTCCTTCTGTATCTATTTTGTGGAATAGTTGGGAAAGTATTGGTATTAGGTCTTCTATGAAGGTCTGAAAGAATTCTGTATTAAACCCATCTAGTCCTGGGCTCTTTTTGTTTGGGAGGCTTTTGATGACTGCTTCTATTTCTTTAGGGATTATGGGACTGATTAGATGGTTTATCTGATCCCGATTTAACTTTGGTACCTGGTATTTGTCTAGAAAATTGTCCATCTCCCCTAAGAATTTCCAGTTCTTGTGAGTATAGGATTTTATAGTAGGATCTGTTGATTTCTTGAATTTCCTGCTTCTGTTGTTGTTATCCCTTTCATTTCTGATTTTATTATTTTTGGAAACTTTCTCTGTACCCTATAGTTTGTCTGGCTAAGTGTTTATCAATCTTGTTGATTTTTCTCAAAGAACCAGGTCCAGGTTTTGTTGATTCTTTGTACATTTCTTTTACTTCTACTTGATTGATTTCAGCTCTGAGTTTGATTATTTCCTGTTGTCTACTTCTCTTTTTTTTTTTTTTTTTTTTTTCTAGAGCTTTCAGGTGTGTCAAGCTGTTAGTGTATGCTCTCTCCAGTTTCTTTTTGGAGGCACTCAAGAGTTACGAGTTTTCCTCTTAGCACTGCTTTCAATGTATCCCATAAATTTGGGTACGTTGTACCTTCATTTTCATTAAATTCTAAAGTCTTTGATTTCTTCTGTTCTTTCTTCCTTGACCAAGCATTGTTAGATTCCATATGTATATGGACATTTTGTTGTTTTTGTTGCTATTGAAGACCAGCCTTAGTCCCTGGTAATCTGAGAGAATGCATGGGATTATTTTGATCTTCTTGTATCTGTTGAGGACTGTTTTATGACCAGTTATATGGTCAATTTTGGAGAAGGTACCATGATGTGCTGAGAAGAATACATGTTCTTTTGTTTTAGGGTGAAATGTTTTGTAGATGTCTGTTAATTCCATTTGGTTCATAACTTCTGTGAGTTTCATCGTGTCTCTGTTCACTTTCTGCTTCCATGATCTGTCCATTGGTGAGAGTAGGATGTTGAAGTCTCTATTATTGTGTGAGGTACAACATATGTTTTGAACTTTAGTAGAGCTTCTTTTATGAATGTGGGTGCCCTTGTATTTGGAGCATAGATGTTCAGGATTGAGAGATCATCTTGATAGATTTTTCCTTTGATGAGTAAAAAGTGTCCTTCCTTATCTTTTCTGATGACTTTTGGTTGAAAGTATAATTTATTCTATATTAGAATGGCTACTCCAGCCTCTTTCTTAGGACCATTTGCTTAGAAAGTTTTTTCCCAGCCTTTTACTATAAGATGAGATTCCTATATGTATCAAAATGCTAGATCCCGTTTATGTATCCAGTCTGATCACCTATGTCTTTATTTTATTGGGAAATTGAATCCATTGATGTTAAGAGATATTAAGGAATAGTGATTGTTTTTTCCTGTTATTTTTGTTGTTAGAGGTAGAATAATGTTTGTGTGCTTTTCTTCTTTTGAGTTTGTTGCAAGATTATTTTCTTGCTTTTCCTAGGGTGAAGTTTTCCTCCTTGTAATCTTGTTTTACATCTATTATCCTTTTAGGGCTGTATTTGTGGACAAATATTGTGTAAATTTGGTTTTGTCCTGGAATATCTTGGTTTCTTTGTATATGGTAATTGAGAGTTTTGCTGGATATAGTAAATTGGGCTGGCATTTATGTTCTCTTAGGATCTGAATGATGTACATACAGGATCTAGCTTTCATAGTCTCTGTTGAGAAGTCTGGTGTAATTCTGATCTGTCTGCCTTTATATGTTATTTGTCCTTTTCCCCTTACTGCTTTTAGTATTCTTTCTTTGTTTTAAAAATTTGATGTTTTGACTATTATATGTCAAGAGGAATTTCTTTTCTGGTCCAATCCATTTGGAGTTCTGTAACCTTCTTGTAAGTTCATGGTCATCTCTTTCTTTAGGTTAGGGAAGTTTTCTTCTATAATTTTGTGTGTAAGATATTTCTTGGGCCTTTGAGTTGGGAGTCTTCCCTCTCTTCTATACCTATTATCCTGTGGTTTGGTCTTCTCATTGTGTCCTGGATTTCCTGGATGTTTTGGGTTAGGAGCTTTTTGATTTTTGCATTGTCTCTGACTGATGTGTCAATGTTCTCTATGGTATCTTCTGCCCCTGAGATTCTCTCTTCCATCTCTTGTATTCTATTGGTAATGCTGGTGTCTATGACTCCTGACCTCTTTCTTAGGTTTTCAATCTCCAGGGTTGTCTCCTTTTTTATTTCTTTATCATTTCTATTTTTGTTTTCAATTCCTTCATCTGTTTAGTTGTGTTTTCCTGTACCTCTTTTAAGTGATTTTTGTGTTTTCTCTTCAAGGGCTTCTACTTGTTTACCTGTGTTCGTCTGTATTTCTTTAAGTGAGTTATTCATGTGCTTTTCAAGGCCCTCCATCATCAACATGAGGTATGATTTTAAGTCCAAATCTTGTTTTTCTGGCATGTTAGGATATCCACTACTTGCTGTGGTAGAAGATGTGCATTCTGATGTTGTCAGGTTGTCTTGGTTTCTGTTGGTTAGATTCTTGTGCTTGCCTCTTGCCATTATCTGTGATGCTAGTTGATGTTGTTGTCTCTTACTGGAGCTTGTCTTTGTGGGTCTGTGGGCCCGTGGGCTCGTGAAAGACTCCTTTGGGTGTTCAGCTGACTGTTGGTGGGCTGTGAATCCTGATGGCAGTTCGCCTGCTCTGGCTTTGGACACAGATGGAAGCTGGAACAGTTTGTTCTCAAGCAGCAATGTGATACCTGTGCCCTGAGAGTTCCCAGAGGTTTCTCCCCGGATAATCAGTGGAAAGAAAGTGGGACCTCACCCATGGGCTCAGGAAGGAGAGCGCTCCTGGGGCTCCTTTAGGTGCCCCAGTTATTTTCTTAAAGTTAGTCCTATCAATACAATTTCAGGCTGAGCCTACTGCTCAATTCCTTATTAGTCAAACCTCCATTTTCTCTCAAAACTTTCCAAATTGAACTATAACCCTTAGGTCATTTCACTTATAGTATGCTATCTTTGCAGAGAATCTACTACTTAGTATGCTTTCATTTAAGAAAATTCTGCACTAAGAAGGACATTTGCTAATAGATATCCTTGATCTTTTAAAAAGATACTTGGTTTTCTGAATTAGCAAGGATTTATCAGGGGACTAGAGAGATGGGTCGCTCTTAAGAGCACTTGCTATTCTTGAAGCTGACCTGTGTTCAATTCCCAGCATACCTACTAGGCAACGCACTCCATAGTAACCCACTTCCGGGGATTTAATGTCTTCCTCTCACCTGTGAAAACACTAGGCACATACATACCTGAAGGTACTCATGCTACACATAAAATAGAAACAGATAATTTTCTCTTTTAAAAGGACGTAACACACAGTGATTCAAATGCATATGAATCTCTAAACTTAGGAGAATCCAAAGCCTACCCCCTCCTAAGGGTTTTCATTTTTTTTAAATACAAAATAAACCTAGAGTTTATAGAGCTCCTTAATCAAAACAACCTTTTCATACCTCAGTTAACATCATCACCAATAATCATCAATTCTTAGAAACAGTGGCTCATGCTCCTAATTCCAGTCCTGAGGAGGTGGATGCAGGATTCATGTTCAAGACCAGTGTGAGCGAAACAGTAAGATCACGTCTCCAAAAACAGAAAAGAGAGTGAATAAGAAAACGTGTACCAGGCAGTTACCCTATAAAGGCCAATGCTCCAGTAGATACAGTTAGGTCTCAGAAAGTAAGATACAAACACCTATAATGTACGATATGTTCTCCAACAGTCTGCAGAGCACTGCCTGTTGTGTATCTACCCATTTCTCCTTCCATCCACTCACCTTCTCATCTACTTAACCATTAATCCAGAAGCACAAAATATCACATGCAAGATACACAAAAACGTCCTGTATGTAGTCAGTAATAAAACTATCTGAAACTTTGATTACATATAAAGTAACTATATTTTATTACTTATATTATGCCTTGATGGGGAGACATTTCAGGGCTGACTGCAGAGAGATGCGATGTTGTTAGAAGCTAAGGTTATTTTGTTAGAATGTCACTGTCATCACTACAGTAACCTCACCATTGCAAGAGGTGGATGTCCCTTATCCTGACCTGTGATAGGAAGAAAAATATGGTGAAAATTTTTGTGAAAATCCAAATGACTTTAACTTACATATCATTTCAGATCTTTATAGAAAGTCACTGTTAATTTCAAAGGAAGATGTGAAGACTGCAGGCTGTATACCATGCACAAGGAAGGTTCGGTTCTGCTGCCCACAAACAACAGACAGGAGAGAATCCCACAGTGTCACCACATGCTTTCATACCTGTTCGTAAGTGAGTCAACTGAATATTACTAGATGTTAGGCACCATGCTAAATATAAAGAACAAAACCGCAATTTTTTGGAATTTACATTGCAACCAGAAATGCAAACACCAAACAAGTATAGCTAAAGACTGCCATAAAGGGACAATAAAAGAAGCAAACACCAGGACTGGCAAATGTTTTATTCAAGATCTGTTACCTCAGCCAAGCCATGAAAAGACAGAGAAAGGGAGAATGGTTGTGTGTAGTATAAAGAAGATGTAAGCATGCAGCAGGTACAGCAGCGATGTGCACTGACTGAGGTCGCCAAGTAAAAACTGGTTTGGACAGGGGCAAGTCAGCCAAGGAGGCTGCAGATGTCCAGACATGACTAGAAAGCAGACACACAGATTCAAGACATTAAGAAAACGAAAACCAGGAAATACCACTACTGAATAAGAGAGCAGATTACAAACTGTCTTTGTGTGATGTAGCTTTGATGGTTTATATTGATTGTTGTAAATATTGCTTTTATTTCCTCAGATGAAGTAATAAGAGCTGTTCTCAAGCTGTGCAAACACAAGGCTTAGGCTGAGCCCAGAGCATTGCCTTCTCTATTCTAACCATCTCTAGGCCTAGGCTTGGAAGCCTCTGGCCTCCATACAATCTCATCTTCCAGCCTGACTGATTCGATTGGCTTCTCTTGGCTTCTGACTGAACTGTTCTGTTGGCCTGAAACTAACTCTGGCGATCTGTTCTAATCTTCTGACTCTTTCATATTCTCGGGCTTACTCTGTCTTCACTTGTGTTCTGCTTGTTCTCTCTACAGCCTGTCTCTGTAAAACTGCCATGGTAAAACTGTCTCTCCCTCTCCCTCCCTCTCCCTCTCTCTCTCCCTCCCTCCCTCCCTCCCTCCCTCCCTCTCTCTCTCTCTCTCTCTCTCTCTCACACACACAACCTCTTTCTTCCTTTCTTTCTTTCCCTCCCTCTCCCTCTGTTCTTTCTTGTCTCGTATAAACTGGGTGTATCCTATCTCTGACATATTCTGCCAAATCTTTGTCTGATTTGTCACTTTGCCCCTCAATTACACATTTTAAACATGGCTGCTTCCTTCTACACATTTCAATGTTAAGGATTAAAGGTACGGGGGCTGGAGATATGGCTCCGTGATTAAGAGCACTGACTGCTTTCAATTCCCAGCAACCACATGGTGGCTCACAACCATCTGTAATAAGATCAGATGCCCTCTTCTGGTGTGTCTGAAGACAGCTACAGTATACTCACATAAATAATAATAATAATAATAATAATAATAATAATAATAATAATAATAATAATAATAATAAATCTTTAAAAAAGAATTAAAGGTACATATTAAGGACATGTCTGTATTCCAGACAGATCATACTCTAATTCAGGGCACGCCTGCATTCTGGCTGGATCATATCTTTAGATGTGACCCCTTGCCAGAGCAGCCGTGATGCTTGATTAAAATTCATCTACAGATTCTTCACTTGACATGATCTAGAATCACCTTGGAGAAGAATATTTGGGATAAGTTAACTGAGGTGGGAAGACTCACCCTCAATGTGGGTAAAACATCCTGGACTGCACACAAAGGAGAACAGGAGCATTCCTCAGCCTCTGCTTCCTGGCTGCAGGTCGAGAGACCAGTGCTTTAAGTTCCTGCCACCAGGAACCCCACCATCACAGACTTTACCCTCAAACTGCACACCAGTAATAAACCCTTCTCCCTAAAGTTGTCTTTGTTTCTTATCACAGCCACAGAAAAAGTAACTAAAACGCCAGCAAATGAAAAGTCAGGATAAAAAGGACCAGACTTTATTTCTGTGAGAGGAAAAGCTGAACAGAATCAGGAACACAAGGATGTCAGCTTGGGATGATAAAAACAGGTGACAGAGAAAAACGTCCAAGTGAGGTCTACAATCATCTCTGTGGAAATACAGCCAGTAATGGACACCAATTCAAGCCCAAACACACTATGCTGCTTGTCAGACTGGAGTCATCAGTAGCTGGCAGGGAGGTGCTGTCCTCTCCTAGACACAGTTCCCACAAGGACTGAACTGGAGCAAGACTAATGTGACATGGGGCTGGATACACCATGTGCAGAGAAACAGCCAGTGCAGAACAGCCTCGGAAGTGCAACAGAAGTGTGGTACAGTGTGGTGCAGGCCTGAGCCGAGATGTTTTACAAGTTCCCTGGAGTGACTAGCTGTGTGTGTGTGTGTGTGTGTGTGTACATATATATGTATATATAATGTGTATTATGTTATATATACATATGTATACTATAAGACAAACATGTGTTTTATAGTATACATATACTATATATCATAGTATATAGATTATACATGTGTATACATATATATACATATATAACACATATATCTGTATTATGTTATAGTATATATATACATATGTATACTATAAGATAAACATATTTTATAGCATACATATATTATGTATCATAATATATAGATTGTGTGTGTGTGTGTGTGTGTGTGTGTGTGTGTGTAAGGCACTGACTAGATAAGTGACAACATCACAATGAGAGAAGTGTGCTAGCTTTGGCAGAGTCTCAGCAATGAACACTGATGTCTACATATTTCCAGACCCATGTTTGAATCATGAGAGTAGGTGTGGAGGTAATACCATCATTAGTGGAAAGACGGTAGTCAGTAGTATATTACTTCCTTTTCTATTGCTGTGACCCTGGCAGCGATAGTTTATTTGGCTTACAGTTCCAGACAGACATGGTGGAAAGGCACAGTGATCAGAACATGAATGAATCTGTGAGTTTGTGTCCTCACCTGCAAGCATGAAGCAGAGTAAGTCAACTGGGATGGGGTGGGAGCCCAGTGACATGCTATTCCAGGAAGGCCATTGTCTCTGAAACCTCCCTAAACAGCGCCACCAACTGGGAAGCAAGTGTTCATACACCTGTGCCTATGGGAGACATTTCTCATTCGTACCACCACAGATACCATGCCATTAACCTTAACAAAACATAGAAAGGACAAAAAGGAGGATGACAATTCCCCCAAGCATTAAGCAGCCTGCCTTCCTTTCCTGTGAAATGATCAATTCTTTGACCATTTTGCAGATGAAGAACTCAAGGACCAGAAAAATCAAGAAGCAAATCCTGAGCTTAGGCCAAGGCAGAGCCTGTGAACTGACCCTCGTGCTGTGCACTGATTCCCTTCCACTGTGTTCTCAGAATAAACGAGATTTAACCTGATCGGTCAGGACTCAGCCCAACAAACCTTATATTTTTGTTGTGATAATAATTAAGGTTAAATAAGAGACATACAAGGTAAAAATACATACACACAAATATAAAATATAAAAATATAAAATACTGTTAATTTTAAAAGTTTGAGGGATAAAAGAGTACCTTTAGAAAGACAGAAGTAGAGAGGAAAATGTTTATTTTGGTAACCATGTTGCTACAGCAACATCATTACTATCCTCAGAAGAGCTTTCACAGTTATAGTGGTAATAAAATAAATACATGTATACATAGGTCTATCAGTACTGGTGAATAAATATCAGCCTGCATAATCTTGCTAGATCTGGTGATGGGGAAACCCATGTAAACGTTATTTATACTGATCACAAAGTATCTGTTGCTTTCTGCTTACTGTCTGGTTGTGCGACAGTGTCGGCTCTGCCTCGGGACTCAGCAGTGTGGATGATGTGGGACTGGGACCTGAGAACTTCGTAACATAAACACATTTAGTTCAAAGCTGATGAGGTGCAAAGTGCTGGAATAAACACATCAGCTTCCTATTCCTATGCCTACAATGAAACGCAATAGAAACGTCTAGGCCACGGGTCTACTAGAATACGTTTTGAGCAGCATAAAAGGAATGGATTCTTTTCTAGATGGCTCCCCACAGCTAGTGCTAGTCTGCGATTTCCTGCAGAGACTCCACCTTGACAGAAGGCTGACCAGAGATTTGAAGTGGTTCTCTTAAAACCCCACCCTGAGAGAACTACAGGTCTGTATCAGTTCCATCTTGCTTTTTCCAAATGAGTTATCCAGTCATGTTAACATGTGTGTCTTAGCTATATCCACAAAGGCCAAAACGTGCTTCAGAAATACAAGCAGCAGAAGCCTGGGTTAAGGGGTCGAGACAACTCAGCAGCAGAGAACTGGGTTCAGCACACACGTGGGGGCTGCTGTAACTCCAGTTCCATGGTGTCTGACGTCACATATGCATGCCTCTGCCAGTTCTTTCTGCCCATAAACTTAAAAGTATTTCTATGTTAGTGTGTCCCCAAACGCTGGGTTTAGTCTGTCTCTGGACATATGGTATAGTCCTGTGTACTTTCCTTGCGCTAACTGCTTAACTTCACTTATAGTTTGCCTAGCAATGACAACTGCCAACTACGATTAAAGTATTTTTGATATTTTAAGATTTTTTTAAATAGATTTTTTTCAGATACAATGGTATTTAATAATTATAAACATGAATGAAATAATACTGACCATATTCACCCCTTGTTCAAATGTAAACGTTCTGGAGACAGGTCACTGGGCATGTTTGTGTGGCATTATCTTGTTTGATAACTGGAAAGACTTATCTTGCCTGTGGGTGGGACTATTTTCCTCAGCAAGCCCTTTGGGTAGCACTAGTTCCTCAGCAAGGCCCTGTGGGTGGGACTAGTTCTTCAGCAAGGCCCTGTGGGTGGGACTAGCTCCTCAGCAAGGCCCTGTGGGTGGGACTAGCTCCTCAGCAAGGCCCTGTGGGTGGGACTAGTTCCTCAGCAAGGCCCTGTGGGTGGGATTAGTTCCTCAGCAAGGCCCTTTGGGTGGGACTAGCTCCTCAGCAAGGCCCTGTGGGTGGGACTAGCTCCTCAGCAAGGCCCTGTGGGTGGGACTAGCTCCTCAGCAAGGCCCTGTGGGTGGGACTAGTTCCTCAGCAAGGCCCTGTGGGTGGGACTAGCTCCTCAGCAAGGCCCTGTGGGTGGGACTAGCTCCTCAGCAAGGCCCTGTGGGTGGGACTAGCTCCTCAGCAAGGCCCTGTGGGTGGGACTAGTTCCTCAGCAAGGCCCTGTGGGTGGGATTAGTTCCTCAGCAAGGCCCTTTGGGTGGGACTAGCTCCTCAGCAAGGCCCTGTGGGTGGGACTAGTTCCTCAGCAAGGCCCTGTGGGTGGGACTAGTTCCTCTGCAAGGCCCTGTGGGTGGGATTAGTTCCTCAGCAAGGCCCTTTGGGTGGGACTAGATCCTCAGCAAGGCCCTGTGGGTGGGACTAGTTCCTCAGCAAGGCCCTGTTGGTAGGACTAGTTCCTCTGCAAGGCCCTATGGGTGGGACTAGTTCCTCTGCAAGGCCCTGGACTGTATAAAGTAGAGAATACAAGCTGAGTACTAGCTTACATCCATCCCTCTCTATTTATGATTATAGATATAATATGACTAAGTGTTTCAAGTTCCTGCTGCCTTGATGTACTGCCCATGACAGACTATACCTTGAACAGTAGGCTAGCCTAAGTTCCTTTGATCTGAGTAATCTAGAGTAATCTATCCAGCAACAGAAAAGAAACTAAGATGACTCTTTATTCTCCTTATCCTCTCAATCCTCTTGCTAGTTCCTTCTCCACAATGAGCTCCCTTCTTTCCCGCATGGGGAGAGAGGAGGGAATGTGTGTGCTCTTGCAGTATCTCTGACCCTCTCTCTCCCTTGGTGCTCACTGAGCCCGGAGTGGCTGGTAGAGAGAGATGTCTCACTAAGAGCTGAGGACTCTGTGAGTCTCTCAATTAACAGTTGCCCTGTGGAGGAAGGAGGGTCCTCTGACCCACACTGACAGCAACACTAGTGTCTGACCTCACTCTGGGTCAGTCTGAGTACCCGTACATCCCAGTAATAATAGTTCTTATTATTTTAACTGTCCAAGTTTCTCAAACCAACACTTAATATGACTAAAAATCAACTCCGGGTTTTATTGAGGAGGAGTTTTGTTTTTTTCTTGCATCTAAAAACTTCAACAATGGCAAGACTGAAAGGTGGGAGGGAAGGAAGCAGATGGAGCCTGAGAAACACTAAAGTGATAAGGTCCCTGGCTTTCTTTTGTTCCTCCTGCTCCACACACAGTGCTGTACAGGTTTCCTTCCCAGCTCTGCCCATGGCCACAGAGAAGAAAGCCAACTGAGAAAAGGGTGGCTGATCACAGAAGACATTTTTAGCAATACCTGTCTTACTGTGGCCAAACACAACTGAAAAACTCTATCTGTCCACCCTATGGTTTTGTAGGACAGAGTTTGAAGAGTCACCTTCCACACAACTTGACCCCGTCACACAGGGGTGTGCTCCAAGTGGAGAGTCAGTAGGCTGAGCTGAGAACTGATAGGTTAATCCTCAATTCCAGAAACAAGGCTCTAGTGTCCCTCACAGAGCAGTGTCAGCAAGGCCAATGGGGAGGCGAGGCACTATCCCCAAACTGTCCAAGACAGAACAGGATAGTACAAGCGGGTAGAGGTAAACATGAGACTTTCTATGAAATCTCTGTGCTCACCCAGAAGCAGACACTGAGGGGCATGGAAAGAGCACCAGTGAACACTCCTGCCAGCAGGCCCAGAGCACCACTGGGATGGATGAGGCAGCGTGGCTTCAGTGGGGCTAGCTCAACCTGCATCCCGGCTGTCTTCATCAAGGATTAAGTGGCTAGAGGCAAGGTTAACTAGCATTCTACTTCCTCTGCCCCTCAGTGGAAAGAGAGAATAGAAGAGGCAAGCTTTTGGCTCTAAACCATAGCTACAAAGCAATGTAAACCCTTGGATTCCCTGAGGGAGATGATTTTACATCCCACTGCAAAAAACATAGAACATATAAGATAGTGACCTTCTTTTCCCAGAAAGGTTCGAGACTATGGGGATAGATACAGTTCCTCTCCACCAATCTGATACAAGGCCGAGTAAACCAGGGCCTCATTTTTTTTCAGAACAGTATCAGCAGGCCCAGTAGAAAATGGCCTATACATTGTATTAGTCAGGGTTCCTCAGATAAACAGAAGCAATGGGTTAAATGGAAAGAGACAGAGAAAATAAAATCCACTATGAGGAATTAGGTCATATGACAATGGGAGCTAATAAGTCCATGATGCCTGCTGTTAAGTTGTGGACCTAGGAAGGTGGCAGTGTACTTACCTCTGGTCAACCCCCAACACCCCACAACCCTCTCATTCTCTGCGCACAGATGAGCAGAAGCTCTTGTCCAAGGGCAGAGAATAAATACTACACACCTCAAACACAGAGGAGTCTCTTTCTCCTCAGATGGCACAACCACACTTGGGTAAGGCCCATCTTTACTAATACGGGCACTAACCTTTTAGAGAAACACAGACACACTGAAGATACTTTTGCCAGCTTTTGGGTAACCCCTCTCTGTCAGTCTGACGGAACTGAACTCTACAGACCCCGCCATGGGAGCGCAGTCAGCAGAAGCAGAGCAGGGAGGGAAAGGCGGCCGAGACGGAAGAACCACCTGACAGGAGCTGCTTGGCAGCTAGTACACAGACAGTCGGACGTTAGTCTCTCCAAACAAAGTGCAATACAAGTATAAAACTAAACATTATTCCGAAACTAGCAGTATAAAATGAAAGAACAGAATGAAGGCAGGATAAGAAAATGGGAAATTACAAAAACACAAGTCGGGAAAGGAGGTCACCAGGCTAAAGTTGGGCTGAAGCTTCAAGGGAGCTAAAAATCAAGAATCCCAGCACAACTAACATGTATTCCACAAATTAGCAACAGAAAGACAATTGTCTTTATTTTCAAATTAAGATGCTAAGCTAGCAATAGGCAGAGCTCCAGGCCTGATGTACGCCCTTGAGGAGTGTTACCCTCCTCTCCCTGAGGTTTCCTATTTCTCCTGAACTGTTAAGTTTCATTTACAGTGAAGATACTCTAACTTCCTGCACCTTTTGCTCAAGAGTTTCATCTTATCAATAGCAATCCTGTCTGCACATTAAATCTCAAACCTGGGACAAATAGCCCAGGTGCTATTTAACATATCCAAGCAGATCTGGCTGCCATGGTTTCTTAGCATCACTTACCTGTTACAGGGTTTGGGGTATACCAGGGCCTCGTGCCCTCCCCCACAAGGCTACCCTTCCGCCAGAGGCTCTTCTCTATATAATCTGACCTTCCCCTTTCTGGCCTGTTCTCTCTTGGCAGCAGAACCAGGTTCCTCTCTCCACCCCTCCCCCACCCCCTTACACAGCTCAGGGTCAGTTCAGCGCTCTCCCAGACGCCCCAGCCTCAGGCTATGCTCTCCTTTTATCTACAGTAAACCCCCACCGCTACCTAGGAGCAGTCCTTCCTTTTTATTTATTTACTTTGAATTCACATACCAGGAACCACCCGGTGACCTCACTTGCATTCCTTAGCAACCTTTTCAAGATAACAACTTCAGAACTCAGCAAAGCCCTAAGCATGGCTCTCCCTGTGTTCTCCAGGCACACCATTCTTCCCTGACTCATCTTTCTAGTGGCCTCGGTGCTCAAGCCCTATGTTTAAAATGTGCTTTAATAAAGTACAGTTCTGGCTCACCCTGAGATTTATGTCTGTGCTGAAGCCACAGGTTGGCTTTACCTGAAGAAAGGTCTCTGAAAAGAAGTGTCGGCTGCTAAGAATGGCAGGATGGACCTGCACCTCCACCCACACCCCACACAAGTACTGATGAACCGCAGAGAATGGTATCAGCAAAACTTTAAGACTTTACCCAATGTGACTGAGGGAGGAAGGGGAGGGCACCTTCAGAGCTCAGTGAGAAGATAACAAAAGCGCTAGCCATAGGATTTCACCTAGGGAAAGCTATGTCTGACAAGTGGTTACCATGGAAACCTGGATGGAGGATACAGGCTCCGGTCTTACAAATGTGAGTATGCAATTATCCCTAAATTATAAGGTAAGACTTATAAGCCTATAATGAAATCCTAAACAGAAGTATTTTGACCAATAACCAGATAATGTGGCTCTTCAATTCTCTGGAATTAACAGCAGCTGTGATCAGCCACTTCCCCCATGACAATTTTAAACGCAGATATACCAGATATATAGCATTCTAGCTGGCCAAGTAGTATCGTCAGCTTACTTATTAGATTTTATAGCTTGGACTTCATTAAATTAAAAACTTCTATTCACAAAAACAAGATAGAAATTGAAGACAAGCCACAGATTGGAAGAAAATAATAGTAAAAATATCTGATATAGGGCGTCTATATTTCCTAAAATATATAACCAACTATTGAAACTTAGCAATAAGAAAATAAACTGTTTACAAACTTGGCGAATACCCAAACCTGGGCTCAGTGGTCAAACACTTGCCTGAATTCACAAAGCCCTCGATTCACTTTTTGTTTAAAAAAAAGAAAATTCAAAAGGAGCTATAATATTATTAAACACAAAGGATAAATACCAGTATGTTTAAGTTATTTAGAAAAATTAAAATTTCTAAAGTTGACATAAGAAGGGGCTAAAATCAGTAAAAAGCAGTAACGGTGGAGGAAACAAAATGGGTCATCACAGCCCTTCTGCCAGACATTTGAGAAACAGGTGCAGGCCTGCTGATCCCTGGGCTAGCCAAGGCAGGCAGCTGCCAGTTTAAAGAAAGCCTCAACTACAGCATGCATGTGCCTTGTATGAGTGTGACATACGACTGTCTCTAGACCACGAGAAAGCTACGAACCAGCTTCCCCTATGGATACATATGCAAAACTATGTAAAGTACTAGTCAGAACTCTATCAGAAAAACAAAGTTATTCATAAACTTGTAGACATCCCTGCTAGCATGAGGGAAAGACTGGGTCCTTCTACATATCCCTGGCTATACTAGAATTCACTATTTTATATATATATATATGTGTGTGTGTGTGTGTGTGTGTGTGTGTGTATACATATATATATATATATGGCCAGGCTGGCCTTAAACTCACCTAGTGCTGATGGGTAGGACAAAAGTGGTCCACTAAAATGGTCGCAATAATGTCCTAAAGGATAGTCTGGGCTCAGCTAGTAATCTGACCCAGTAAACAGACTGTTACCTAAACTCAGCATTCCTCAGACATCTTGCAAAGCTGGTTTCTGTTTGTCAGGAAAACCCATTATTTCTGTCATCTGCTCCCTACTACCTCAATTGGGCATCTAGCTCCTGACTAATGCAAACAAGCCTGCAACATACCAAAGTCCTCATGCTAGTCTCCAGGCTATTCTGGCTCACACACACACACACACACACACACACACACACACAGGCACACGCACCACTGCCGCCGCAACACATCTCTTTAAAACTGTGCAGGCTTTTGCTGTTCTTTGCCGCTGAGAGAAAGCATTAGCAGTTCAGCCCCCAGTTTGGTAGTTTCACTGTATCTTCACTTGCACTGGGATTGAAAGCGTGTGCTACCATGCCTAGTAGTATATATCTATGTTTTAACTTTCAATTTCATTCTCATGGAAAGTAATACTTTAACGCTTACTATGCTCACAGAAATGCATATATCTAAGTGATTATTTTCAGAAAACTAGTACAGAGTATGTATAGCTATGACAATTTATAGACAGACACACAGATAGATAGATATTGTATATATTTGTGTATATACAAATTATGTGTATATTTGGTCCCCAGGACCATATGAACATATATCCCAGATCAAAATACTTTTTGCTAAAAGTAGAAGTATAGCTTCTTATTAGGAATCAAGTTCTTATTTACGGCACTAACAAACTAATGCCAGGCATGGGAGGCAGGAGGAAGATCAGGAGTTCAAGGTCATGCTTGGTTTACATAATGAAGCCAACATGGACTGCAGGAGACAGTGTAAAACACACAGTTCAAGTTTGCTCTCAATTCCTGTGATGAAGACCATGACAAAAAGCAAGTTGGGGAAGAAAATGGTTAATTTCAGACTACAGTTTCTATTTTAGTCCATTATGAAGGGAAGTTAGGGCAGGCACTCAAGGCAGGAACCTGGAAGCAAGAACTGAAGCAGAGGCCGTGAAAGCTTACTCTTGCTCACTGCATGCTCAGCCTGACTTCTCATACAGCCCAGGACCATCTGCTGTGGGTCGTACCACCCACTGTGGGCTGGATCTCCCTCTTCAACCATCAGAAACTGCCTAAGAGATTGTCTAACATACCAATCTCTGGGGGACATCCTCTCAGCTTTAGTTCCCTCTTTTGTCTTCAAGCTGACAGGCAGACAGACAGACAGACAAACAAAAAACAAACAAAAACCTAACCAACACAGGTCAGGTGATGACCCCATCACACTAAAGGGAGAGGGCAAATAGCACTTATTAAAGGGCAGCGGTCATTCTTGATTTAAACCTTTAAAAAGCAGGAACAACTTTCTCGTATTGATAAACAGAATCTTTAAATGTCTAGAGTGTAAAAACACAGCAGACAAGTCCACACTGGATGAGAAGGAAGACACGGAGGGCCTTCGAGTTTAGCGCTCATGTACCAGTTCAGCTTAACAAAGCCAGAGGCGGGGACAGGAGGAATCGGAGTGAGGGGATCGAGGGAAAGATCTCATTAGATACGTGATGGGGTTCTGTGCATATTATACATCTTCAAGAAAACCAACTGCAAAACACACAGCTAATAAAACTAGGCAAAGGAGCTAGATATGTAATCAATGTATAAAAATTACTTTCATTCAGAAATATTACAACACTTAATAAAGAAAAATCTCATTCCCCCATAGCAACAGTAATTACATACAAATGTGTAAATATAAATTTTTATTGACAAGGAGTAAACAATTGTATAAAAACTATAAAATTTTCTTGAGAAGATTCAAGAACAACTAAATAATTAGAAGGGAAACATGAAGATTTTTATAAAAATATCAAATCTGAAGATATGTAATTATTCTAAGAAAGTAAATGCAAGCCCAGTCTAAATCTTAACATAAAATCTGAACTGATTGTAAAATTCTAAGATACACTATACTAAAGAAGGGAAGACTTGTCCAGCAAAGTATCACAGCGAAGTTATCCTAAAGATAAAGTAGTTAAGTGTGGTGCTGAATGGTTGGGAGGCAATAAATCACTAGCACCAAACAGGGTCCAAATTAAACCAGAAACCAGAAACGTGTCAAGTCAGCTGTATTTCAAATTAGGGGACAAAAGAGGACATAGTTAATCAAAGGTATCAGGATAACAAGGTAGACGTTTGGAAAAAAAAAAAAACATAAGAGTAAAAATCTACCTCACATCATAAAAATTATATAAAAATTCATAGCAAATATTTAGACCAAACAGCTAACTCTACACCAATACTATAAAATAATACCATACAGTTTCTTCCTTGTAGTTTTACACTGGAACTGTTGCAGTTTTCCTTCCAGTTCTGGATATTTTACTTGTCAGATTTACATTTCCCCTTCTGACAACAAAAATCTAATTTCTCTTAGTGATCTCTCTTCCTCTGCTGTAAGTCTTCATAGAACTGACGACCAAGGCTCTTTCCTGTCTCAGGCTCCAGAGGTAGGGATCAGGATGGTCACAAAACTCAGAAGAAACTAATGCATGCTCAGACGTGAACTGAACAGTACAAGGAAGGAGAGTGGGGTGGAGGCATATGTCCTACAAAAAGACTTAAACAGGGTGTTGCAATATCCTTTTCAACCCAATCGCCAATTTGTTGCATTTTCCTCTTCAACCCAAATAAACCCATTCAAAGAAAACACAACTCAGTAATTAGGAAAACAAACTTCGGTCTATGTTGGGCTGACTCACCACCACACTCTCTATTCCCCTCCTAAGAAATTCCTCTCACTTGCCGTGAACAGTCCTCTTGTTCCCGATCCGAGGTCCTCTCCTCCTCTGACTCCTCCTCTTCCGTTTTACTCCCTGACTCCTCCTCTTCCGTTTTACTCCCTGACTCCTCATCTTGTGTTTCCTCTCCTTTTTCCCTGCCTCCTCTCCCTGTCTAATGATGTATTTTGCCTTAACATAAATCTACAACAGGGTCTGTCTCCCATCCTTTACAAAGTCGGAGGACCTGAATTTCCCATTATTTCAACAGGTTCCCACTGCATGTTCTTCCAGTGAACTCCTTTGTGTTGATGCTGTGTAGCATGACACAGAACCTTAGCAGAATTTGACACAGTATGGAATTTTTGAAAACAAAAATCATATAACAAAAATTGTAAGACTAGGCAAAAAGATAAGCAACCATGAGAAAACATTAAATATTATATTAAAAACTCCGTAGACTGGGGATATAGCTAGTTGGTAGAGCTTGCCTAGCATACATAAGGCCCTGGGTTTGATTTCCTGGCACCACATAACCCTGGTGTGGAGACACATGCCAGCACTGGGAAGTAGAGACAGGAGAATCAGAAGTTCAAGTTCATCCTTTGCTACATGAGACTGTGCCTCAAATCAATAAAACGCCTGTAAACACATGACCCAATAGAAAATTGGACACTTTATGTGTACAGGTAATCAGCAGACGAAGAAATATCTGATCTCTACACTTAAAACAAAAACTCTCCTTCATTCACAAAAAAGAAATATAAAATAAATATCCAGGAGGAAACATTTTTTTTCATGTAGGCGACTAAAACAAAAGGGTGTTGATATTTAAAAAGTATAAAAGATAGACAATTCCTAAATACTTGATCAAACATAATTAATGCTGTCTTCTCAAAGGACATTTTGGTTTAATAATCATCAAAATTTACTGAAATTTACTTTTTAATTTTTGTTTCTGAGACTTATTCTATGGAAAACATTATGTTCAAAGGCACATAACCATAAGTAATAACTATAATGATAAATAGAAACAGTATCGATATGAAAAAGTGACATGATGAATGATGATATATCTGTAAAATAAAAATAAAAGGACACGGTCCCAGGAAAGAGCAAGGTGTTTGCATGAATGTTGTGTGTGCAACAATCCCAGTGCACATATTTAAGTGGCAAAGTCACAGGCCACAGCACTTCATTGTTAAATATTATCAAAAGATACTAAGCCGCAAATATAGCAGAAATGTATTTACAACAGAACCACAGCAAAAGACACAGAAAACAGATTGCTGTCCTGGAATTCTCAGTGCTTCTGTGGAAATTACAGGCATGTGTTACCACACCACCAAATCTACTGTTTGCTTTAAAACTAAGTAAGAGATAGGAAGCGTCCTCCAACCTTTCCTGCTTGGACTCGCTGTCAGCTTTATACTGCTCCAACTCTTGGCTAAGGGACTGCAGCTTTTCTTGAAGGCTCTTTTCTCGTTCTACACTTCCTTGATAAAACTTCATTTCTTCTTGCACTGCTTTCAGTCTTTCTTCCATAGCCTTAAATTCATGAAGAATTAGATAGCTGACACCACAGTATTTACAAACCGTTTCTTCAGGAGACATCTAGGAAACAAAACATGTATTTATTGAAATGTATGTTTTTAATTGTGAAAGCCAAAATTCAACTAAAGCTGTTATGCAACCATGCTGTGGAGACAGAGAGAATGCACAGTCTGCTACGCCACTGGCATTAGTCATTATGACGCTGCCTACAGATGGATAAAAATTTTAAAACCAACACAAAATCTTCTCAACAAAATGATTTCTCCACAGTATAGCTAAGAAATATTTACTCTTGAAATATCTTTCACAAAATAAAACTTAAAATGCTGAGGACCTCCTTACACCTTTGGTTCTGAGTTCTGACACTAGTGTCAAGGAACCCATGGGTTTCCTCTGCCAACTACGCTATGATCGTCTAGATCAGCATTTCTCAACCTGTGGGTCACAATACCCTTGGGGGTCAAATGACCCTTTCACAGCGGCGGCATATCAGCAGCTACCACGCATATCAGAAATTTACACTACAATTCGTAACAGTAGCAAAATTACAGCTATGAAATAGCAAGGAAAATGATTTCTGGTTGAGGTCACTACTGTTAGGAAAAGATGACGAGCCGAGTCACGGCACCAATGTTAGGGGAAGGATGAAGAGAGTGGGGGGCATATGGCCCATGGAAGTGCGGTGAGGCCTGAGGGCAAGGGAGATGCCTCTGGGGGGCCCATGTTGGAAATCCCTTCCCTGAGGGACCAGCCACACAACAGTATAGTACGGAATAGAGTTTATTCAGGTCATGGGAGAGTTAAGAGGGTGGTAGAGGCAGAGAGAGAGAGAGAAGTAGAGGAGTAGAGGCCGGCCATGAGCACGTGGGAGAGAGGGGGGAAGGGAAATGGGAGAGCAAGGCTGCAAGAGAACAAGGACAAGACAGGCCAAGAGAGAGAGGAGGGGTCAAGCAGCTCCTTTTATAGTGTCACCAGCATACCTGGCCACTGCTGGGTAATTGAGGGGTGGGGTATACCTGGCTGTTGCTAAGTAACTGAGGGGTGGGGTTTACAGACTCCCAACAACTACAGCGAGAGGAACTGTAGTAACGCCATAGCATTAGGAAGGCTGAGAGAGAGAGCCCTGCTCTGCACACCTCTGACTGCTTCTGATCCTCCTGTGCCCATTTACCAACTCATGTGCTGAACCAAATGAACTCTGTGCTCTTACTCAACTTCACTGTTTTATGATTTGTATAGATTTTTTGAAAGATTTATTATATTTATATGAGTACACTGTCATCTTCAGACACACCAGAAGAGGGCATCAGATCTCACTACAGATGGTTGTGAGCCACCATGTGGTTGTGGGGAATTGAACTCAGGACCTCTGGAAGAGCAGCCAGTGCTCTAACCACTGAGCCGTCTCTCCGGCCTATTATAGAATTTAATATTATGTCCAAACCTACAACAGGAAAAGTGTTTTGAACTTACTCTCTTCTTCGCTTTACTCATAAGTTAAAACTGAGATTCCTGCAGTTTCATGGCCAGCTAAAAGGTAAGAATGTTAAAACTAAACCTAAGTCCTTTTAAAAAGCGATACTTACATATGTAGGCACCATATTGTACTTACCTACCATGGATATACGGGTTCTCATGTCCTTCAGACCAAGTGTGTGTGGCGCTGGTCAACATGAAGGCAGTGAAAAGCAAGCCAGGAAAAAGACCCTTATTTCTTCTTAAGGATAAATAGTTCTTGGTAGCCTATGTTTGATTAGCTTTTCATAAAAGTAAGAGAGCTCCAAGGCACCAAAGTGAAATCAATTCTTAAGATTATTCAGTGACTTTTTAGAAAGCACATTTTATCGTGGCTTGATATTTGGTGACTGGTCCACCATGGCCTCCAACCCGCTGTCCTACCTATTGTCTTCAATACTAGGATTGAAGGCTACACACCACATGTGGTCAAAGTGTTTCTTCTTAATACAGCCTTCTTTGATGTGGTAGACAGTGTCCATGTGAGTGTTACAGCAGGGGAGGTAGACAGTGTCCATGTGACTGTTACAGCAGGGGAGGTAGACAGTGTCCATGTGAGTGTTACAGCAGGGGAGGTAGACAGTGTCCCTGTGACTGTTACAGCAGGAGAGGTAGACAGTGTCTGTGTGACTGTTACAGCACCAGAGGTAGGCAGTGTCCGTGTGACTGTTACAGCAGGAGAGGTTGACAGTGTCTATGTGACTGTTACAGGACGAGAGGTAGACAGTGTCCGTGTGACTGTTACAGCAAGAGAGGCAGACAGTGTCCGTGTGACTGTTACAGGACAAGAGGTAGACAGTGTCCGTGTGACTGTTACAGGACAAGAGGTAGACAGTGTCCGTGTGACTGTTACAGGACAAGAGGTAGACAGTGTCAGTATGACTGTTACAGCAGGAGAGGTAGACAGTGTCCGTGTGACTGTTACAGCAGGAGAGGTAGACAGTGTCCCTGTGACTATGTTAGGGCACATCTACTTATCAACTTCATTGCATAAGTGTCACTTGAAACAAATGAATAACAAAAGTTATAAAATAAATGTCTCACTTAAATGTTAGCAATTTCAAATCAAAGGCCAGAATACAATGTGTGAGCCATTGTTAGCTCCTTGCCACTGACACTAAATGTACAGATTTATAAAAATAGGTTTCAAAGAAATCATAAGTGACTTGGGTAAGCTTTAGATGAGTTCTTTGGGTCTACTCTGACTGAGACATATTGTTCAGCCTCTAATCTGACATCCCAAAAGATGAGAAACTCCTTTCCAACTCGGCCTGCTTCATTGTCTGACAGTTCTGTCTCCCAGGAAGTCCTCCTGCGTTCACCCCATTACTCCTCACATCAACAATCCTAAGTAACCGCACAAACACCCAGACTCTCACAGAGCTCCTCCTAAAATACAGTCACAGGAACACGTCATGTTTTCTCTTCCTCAGATAAACCCCTCCAATTCCTTCACACACATCAAGTCTCCATCTCATCCCAGCTTTCTCTGAACCTGTCCAGTGCTTCCCAGCAGGATGTCTAGAACTGAATGGTGCAGTGTGGCTTCTATGGGAGAACAGGAAGAGATTCAAGCACGCTACTGGTTACAATACTAGCAATACTTTCTAGTAGAACCTGAATCTGCACTACTCTTCCATAGTTTAGCAATTTTCTGTTACACTATCCTGTTAATTAATGCCCATTTAACTGTATACTAACTTCTATTTGGTAATATGACTTTGTCTACCTATCTACCCTACCCATGGTTGACTGACAGCCTCAAGTTAGACATTGAATACAAAAGAACTAACCTCTAGACAGTAATAATTCTGAAAGAATTGGAGAGTTAGGCAGTTAGGTTCTTAGCAACTATAAGGGTAAAGCATCCCGTGTGTGGCACAGAATTAGCCACACACAGATGAAACACTGATGAAAGAGAAGCTGAGTCTAAGACATTGTGCTCTAAAGAGAAAGACTATTGGGAAGAGCTCGTGTCCTACACCTGACGGTTGCAGCTCCGCACCTCAGTCCCTCGTGAACGCTGAATGTCCTACTCGCCTCAGGATCTTTGCCCAAACATCTTAACTTTCTTCCTTTACACTACTTATCCCTTGAAACCAGTATTTCCCATTCTCTTCTCTGACTACTTGCTCTCAGATGCAAGGACAGAACCACAAACATCAATGTAAGTATTTAGTGTCTATAATCTATACTCGAGAATTTGCATATAATACAGCATGTGTCACACATATGTATGTATACATAAATTATACATATATGTTGTGTGAATATACATACATACACACATACAAAATGTATGTTCAGTACGTGTTCAGGCTGGAACCTCACACACCTCACCTTAGTTGGTACTAGCTCTACTTACTAAATCCTGTCCCCTACACATCTCATATGAAACCGCTAATGACTTCTGCAAAGAGCCTAAAGTTCCTCATAGCCACTGTGATGATGATAAGCCGTACTTTATCAGCCACCTTCCTAACACTTCATGCATTCTATACCTAAAATAGTTTGTAGAGCTGGTCACCACAGACACAGAAATGAAAGGAAGGCCGGCGAGATGGCCAGAAGCTAAAAGTGCTTGCTGCTCTTGCAAGGACCTGGGCTCAGTTCTCAGCATCTAAATAGTGACCCACAACAATCTGTAACTCCAGTTCAAGGGGATCCAAGGCCCTCTTCTCATTCATAGGAGTCGAGAACAAATGCAATGGTTGTTTATATATAAATTATATATACATACAATTTTAAAATCTTTTTTTAAAAATAAATTGAAATAGAAATGGGCAAGACAGTGCAACATGTAAGCATGTTTACTGCCAAGCCTCACAAGCTCAAGTTAATCCCTGGATCCACGTGATGAAAGGCAAGAGCCAGCTCCTGCAGGCTGTTCTCTGCACATGCATTGTGGTGCACATAAATGCACATAAAGTAGTGTAATAAAGAACATTTGAAATGAAACAGCAAGGGTCATATGTTATCTCTTAGTGAATATAAAATTAGTCCAAGGATTACAGCCTTCACTAATACACCTTAGTCCAGGTGTAATGGTACAGGCCTTTGATCCCAACAGTCAAGAGCAGCAGGGATGGTTCTCCGTGAGTTTAAGCCATCCTACTCTACATACTGAGTTCCCAGATTAGTCAGGGATATGCCGTGACCCCCTGTCTCAAATAATTAATTAATTAATAATAACCCTTGCAAGCCACACTTTAATAATATACTCTAAAGCCTTGTCTGGAGCTGTCCAATAGCTTTTCATATGTGGAAAAACATGGGCATATCACCCTCTCCATCCACAGAGATAACAAATGACCCCTTTGGAAGCTCACCTCCCATGTCAAGAAACCTGAGCACATCCAGGACAGATGGGTATCGCTGGAAGTCCCTTTGCTCATCTTGAGTTTTGATTCCTTCTTATCAATTAGAGCATTCTCTTGCTTACCCTAAGGCATTTTATTCCTGAATTTGTCCATTTGTCACAATCTTTTTCCTACTCCTGGAAAATGCTCTATCCTTACTCTAAAGAAAATTCTTGACAGTGAAAGTAGATTTTAAGGTGGCTGTATGAAGCAGAAACCATATAAGCTTCACACTGTAAAAGGTGATAAAATAAATAGCATTCATCATAAAAAAAATCAAGAGATGAAAAGCTAAAATAAGTAAAGCAGTGCATTTTTGAGATTTTCTAAATGTTCATCAAGGAAAATCATGATAGTCATTGTGATCTAGAAACAAAATAATAAAATAATGATGGGCCTAAAAGACTGGGCCAAGCATAACCAGGATCCCTGGATCATCCACTAAATATATACTGGCGCACAGAGCCGCAGTTCTGACCAGTGGTAAATAGTTTCTCTAAGCGAAACTGTAACAGAAAAGACAGAACTTTTTCAGTTCTTGGTGTCTGAGGACTGAGTGCTTAGGACACTGTTCTAAACTGAAGAAGTTCTGAGATACTGTCATATGGATCCAAATGAGATCTCTGTTTGTTGTGATTTCTAATTTGTACATCCTTCTTTTAACTTGGCTCCATCGTTTTATTTTCACAGTAAAATGATGGCTGTCATTACCGGGAGGTTCGTCCCTTCTGCGGGAGGAGGCACCAGCAAGTGCAGAATACGGAGGAGAAACAGAGCCACTGAAAATATGCATTACAGACAACCTCCTAAAATTACAGTTATTTAACAACAACATCATGATAACGGTTGAAAAGTAAAGTAAGCTTAAACCCTTGTCAGCATTCCTGACCACACTCAACTACAAAAACCACCGAAAGCCTCCTCTGCCCAATGGAGGCTCCCCTGCTTCAGAAGCTTGGCCTTCTTTTCTTTTTTCTATTTACTCTACCAAATATTCGCTGCCCTTTTCTTTTGGCTTGTTTCTCTAGCTTTGCTCTTTTCTCTGTGAAAAGAAATGAACTTTAGACAAAGGCATATCAACATTCTTCAGACATTTTGTATATTGAATGCCTTCCCCGGTGCCTGTTGCAGAGCCTACATACCTGAGTGCGTCCCAGGACCATGGTAGAGGAAAGAAGCAGCTACTGACAGCTGTCTCTGACCTCCACACACGCCTGCCATCAACATGCACAACTGCCATGAAACACAGTAAATATACGAAATGAAATGAAATTGTTAATGTTTTTATCGAAAATAACAACTTTATAGAAACTTTCAGCCAAACTGGCAGAAAACTTTTGAGATAAGACAGTGGGCCTTGGTGACCATTAGGCAGACAAACGAGCTGGCCATTTCCTAAGCCAATGCAGATCACTCCCCTTTATTAAAGTCAACTTTATAATTAATTTCATAGCATGTGTATAAAAGCACCTCACAAATGCATCACACTTGATGATTGTGGTGGTGATGATGATGGTGGTGGTGATGATGGTAGTGATGATGGTGGTGATGGTGATGGTGGTAGTGGTAATGGTGGTGGTGGTGGTGGTAGTGGTGATGGTGGTGATGGTGGTGATGGTGGTGGTGGTGGTGGTGATGGTGGTGATGGTGGTGGTGGTGGTGGTGATGGTGGTGATAATGGTGGTGGTGATGGTGGTGATGGTAGTGGTGATGGTGGTGATGGTGGTGGTGGTGGTGGTGATGGTGGTGATAATGGTGGTGGTGATGGTGGTGGTGGTAGTGGTGATGGTGGTGATGATGGTGGTGGTGATGGTGGTGGTGATGGTGGTGGCGACGGTGGTGATGACGGTGGTGGTGATGGTGGTGATGACGGTGGTGGTGATGGTGGTGGTGATGGTGGTGATGATGGTGGTGGTGATGGTGGTGGTGATGGTGGTGGTGATGGTGGTGGTGACGGTGGTGGTGATGGTGGTGGTGATGGTGGTGAAAGCCTGAGTGCTTGTCCCTTAGACTGGGAGAAGACAAAGCTGTCCGTTCTCATTGCCTTTATTCGGTACAGTGCTGGAAGGACTAGCAGAGTAAGGCGGAGCCACACATATCAAATGCTGTTCAGAATGTGAGTAGGATTCACATGATCAGAAACACAATATGCTGACTGAATAAACTGAGGCACTGTTGTGGGCGTCCAGTGTTCTGACAGTTGATACAAAGTGGTCTTCTACAAAGTTCGCGTTTGAGAAATACACAACCGACTTACAAAGAAAAAAAACTGGAGTTTTAACATTTTAAGTAAGTTTACGGTTTCCTGTGGAGATACATTCATAGCTATCCTGAGCTGTATGGGAATTAGAAGGGCATTCTGTGCTTACAGGTTTCTGTCAGTAACTCAGGAGTAGTTAAAACAGAACACACTCTACCCAGCATCTCCAGCTGACACACTGGAGCCTCCATTCGCCTTCCTGCCTCACTATCATCTCTCCAGCTCATCCCAGGCCTGGACAGTTTGCCTTGCTGGAGCCTCTCCGCCCTCCATTCCCTGTGGACTCAGCTCTCCTCCCTTCCCTCACTTTCCATCAGCCACTGATGCCCAGAGTCACTCTCCACAGGATCCCTGGAGTCACCCCGGCAGGAACTGGGGTAGGTGAGTCACACTATCTTCCCTCACCTTTCCACCCATCCTCATCCTCACCCTGATGACCAGCTGCTTACAGATGCACCTCCTCAGGCCCAGAGTGCCCTAGCCCTTTCACCCTCTCTCCAGACAACTCTTTCCTTACTGTGTATCTCCTTGTCACAGCACACCTCCAACTCCCAGGGGAGCCGCCTCTCTGTGTGAACAAGATCCCCTTAGCTCTTTCTTGAAGCCCCTCTCCTTTACAGGAGAAAAGGGCCTTTTCTCAGCCTATCTTTATTCCTCTCTGCCACCCACAGTCCTGCAGAAACACTCACTACCACGCAACTGACATACATCACACTTTCCTGAGATCCAGGGAAGACAAAGATCAAGGAACGGAAGGAACACCTACCTAACAAAGACAAGACCAGGTAACACCTAAAATTATCTCAATCATCCCAACCTCAGATGCCTCGACACCAGAGCAAAAACCCAGTAACAGCCAGGACAATATGTCTGCAACCAGACCCTAGTAACCCTACTATACTAGGCCCTGAGAAATGCAGTACCACTGAACCCCAAAACAAGGACTTCAAATAGCAATTATGAATACGTTCAAGGGCCTTCAGGAGGTGATGAGTTGATCCCTTAATGAGGTCTATGAAAACACAGTGGAATGAAACAATAAAACTATTCAAGACATGAAAATAGAATTTAACAAAGAAGCAGAATCACCAAAGAAAAAGACTGAGATAAAACTAGAGTGAAAAACTCAGATGACAGCAGGTGCTGGTGAGGATGCAGAGAAAGAGGAACACTTCTCCACTGATACAACCACTCTGGAAATCAGTCTGTTGGTTCCTCAGAAAAATGGACATAGTACTACATAAAGACCCAGTTATTCCACTTCTGGGCATTCACCCCAGAGATGCTCCAACATACAATAAGGACACATGCTCCACCATGTTCATAGCAGCCTTATTTATAATAGCCAGAAGGTGCAAAGGACCCAGATGTCCTTCAACAGAGGAATGGATACAGAAATTGTGGTACATTTACACAATGGAGTACTACTCAGCCATCAGAAACAATGACTTTATGAAATTCTTA
The DNA here is from genome assembly GCF_963924665.1 of Micromys minutus. Lineage (NCBI taxonomy): Eukaryota > Metazoa > Chordata > Mammalia > Rodentia > Muridae > Micromys > Micromys minutus. Next base: position 3,821,421 of record NC_137973.1, on the reverse strand, counting down.
GGAAAATGTATGTATCTAGAGAATATCATCCTGAGTGAGATAACCCAATCACAAAAGAACAGACATAACATGCAGTCACTGATAATTGGATGCTAGCACTAGAAAGCTCTGAACACCCCAAAAACAACTCACAGGCCATATGAAGCTCAAGAAAAACAAAGGCCAAAAAGTGGAAGCCTCAGTCCTTCTTTTAAAAAAAAGTGTATTGCACCCTCTCAGAGTGTGGTACACCTAGCCCTTATAATAATTCAAGAGCTAAGAAGATAGCCTTGTGCAATTCTTGGTATTTAAAAATCATTTGGTTAAACTTTACACACTAAGAAAACTTGGACTATTTCCATGTTATATTTTGTTTTACATGTATTTTATGCTCATTGTAACTCGAAAGATTTCAATGCATACTATCAAACCTTTTTTAAAAAGCAAGTACTGACAAAAATATATTCATATAATTTTATGCAAAAATGCTTTTAAAACTCTGTACATTTATCTGGTTTTTTTCTTACAACTTTATTTTTAAAAAACAGTCAGAATGCCCTTTAGACATGCTGCTGCTGCTCCTCCTCCCCCTCCCTCTTCCTCTCCTTTCCCCTCCCCCATCCCCCTCCCTCTTCCTCCTTTCCCCTCCCCATCCCCCTCCCTCTTTCTCCTTTCCCCTCCCCATCCCCCTCCCTCTTTCTCCTTTCCCCTCTCCATCCCCCTTCCTCTTCCTCCTTTCCTCTCTTCATCCCCCTCCCTCTTTCTCCTTTCCCTTCCCCCATCTCCCTCCCTCTTCCTCCTTTCCCCTCCCCATCCCCCTCCCTCTTTCTCCTTTCCCCTCCCCCACCCCCTCCCTCTTTCTCCTTTCTCCTCCCCATCCCCCTCCCTCTTCCTCCTTTCCCCTCCCCCTCCCCTCCCTCTTCCTCTCCTTTCCCCTCCCCATCCCCCTCCCTCTTTCTCCTTTCCCCTCCCCATCCCCCTCCCTCTTTCTCCTTTCCCCTCCCCATCCCCCTCCCTCTTTCTCCTTTCCCCTTCCCATCTCCCTCCCTCTTTCTCCTTTCCCCTCCCCATCCCCCTCCCTCTTTCTCCTTTCCCCTCCCCCACCCCCTCCCTCTTTCTCCTTTCCCCTCCCCATCCCCCTCCCTCTTCCTCCTTTCCCCTCCCCCTCCTCTCCCTCTTCCTCTCCTTTCTCCTCCCCATCCCCCTCCCTCTTTCTCCTTTCCCCTCCCCATCCCCCTTCCTCTTCCTCCTTTCCCCTCCCCCTTCCTCCTTTCCCCTCCCCCTTCCCCCTACCTCTTCCTCTCCTTTCCCCTCTCCCAGCCCCTCCCCCTCCTTGAATCAGAATGCCCTTTAGGCTTGCTCCTTCTCCCTTGCCTTCTACATTGTATTCAACTGACACAACACTGGCCAGATACCAAACGAGCACATGAAAAGATGATCTATATTTTTTAACTAGATTTTAAGAAAATACAAATTAAAATTCCAGTGGGATCACTATTCCTACTGAGATTCTCAAGTGCTGGTAAAGGTATAGAAAAAGTATACTTATATATATATGTGTGTGTGTGTGTGTGTGTGTGAGTGTGTGTGTGTGTGTGTACTGACATAAAAGTATAAAATGGTATATCTATCTGAGAAACAATTTATCACCTCTTAAAAAATAAATGCACCATACATCATTGTGTAGTTAAATTACAAAAGTAAAAACACATATTCATGTAAATACCTTGTATGTGCTAGGCAAGAACTGGGAACAATCCGATCAGGTGAATGATTAAATGAACTGATGAATTCATAGCCTAGATCCAGTGGTCGAACCTGCCTTTTTAATCCCAGCACTCAGGAGGCAGAGGCAGTGGAGCTATCTGAGCTCCAGGACAGCCAGGGCTACACAGACAAACTGTCTTGAAAACCAAACAAACAAAATCAATTAATTAATTAAAAACGAGGAAACTCTTGATACAAACAACATCCTGTATAAATTCTGAAATATTGCCTAATAAATAACACCCAAAATGTTGCACATTATATGATGTCCATTTATATAACATTCTTAAAATAACAGAATTGTTGAAGATGAGATCAATAGGTACCAGGAGTCATAGCGTGGAGGGAAGCGAGACGAGAAAGTTCAGGTGAGCACAGTTTTTAAAAGACAATGTGAGGAATAACTTCTCTGAAAGTTGCATTTAGTTGATTGCATCAACTAAAACTGTCAATTTTCTGGTTATAATATCATCCTTTTGTCCGCCAAATGTTACTCCATAAAACCTCTCCACTTCTTAAAATTGCATGTAAGTTTAATTTTCAAACATAATAATAAACACATCTGGTTTAAATTAAAACACGAGATCAATACAACGACATTTTATTGAGCAATAAATAAGTAAATAAATATTGGATTTGTACTATAAAACTATGCATGCCACATGACCACCTACACAGGAAGGCAAGGCCTACTTCCTCTAATAACTTTCTCTACTAGGAGCCCAGGAGCCTCCATGACCTTCTATAACCAGCCAGCAAAAGGACTTTTTAACCACAAATAGAAAAATGAAGATTTTTCAAGATGTATGTTTTCAAAATATTTTTACTAATGAAATACTTTGGATCACAGCATTAAGTAAATAATGTTCCCATAAATTACACAGCTTGCATCAAAAGTTGTCAAAACTGCAAGTGCTTTACAGCAACAGCACATACATACACACACACATACATATGTACATGCATACATACACACACCACTTTCCAGAATGCTCAATCTAACATTTCTAAGACCATTTTCTTTCTTTCTCTGCTCTAACTCAATACAAAATCTGAACCTAGCCACAGTGGCCCAAAATGACCTGAAAAATTAAGTTTATTTTCTCTGGCAGTGACAACCTGTGCTTGGAAATAAAAAGCTGTTATTCTGAATAAATTTCAGAGTGCCACAGTAGTAAAAGTGCTTTAGTAAAACAGGACGAAACGAGCCATTAGTGCTGGGGCAGACTTGCTACCCGGAAGGAACAGTGTGCACTCCAGCCCCTGCACAGACACTTCTGCTTTGCAGAATAAACAACCCTGCTTGCTGTACTTTGTGTTGGGTGGTGACCAAGATCTCCTGAAGCTAAAATCCTGCAATGTCTTCATTTTGTCACCACTTTAAAAACAAGGGATTAACTTTGCTGTGGGAACGGACTTTGTTGCTGTTCTTTTCGACCTACTCATATCCCCTAGCAAACGCAGCAAAAGAAATGTGTGTTTTCTGACAAAAGGACATAAGTCTCTAAAATAGTTACCACATACGAGAGGAGGGGATGCCCAGTAGGACTTTGCCGATCTCTAAGTGCTGTTTTCAATTTAAACTGTAAGCGTGAAAGCACGCAGAACTGTGTGTGCTGCTTTCTACTTGCAGAAGGCCGGACGAGGCTTCCAGCAACACAGCTGGTTCTCTGAAGCCAGAGACAGAACAGACTCACTGACACTGCTAAGTACACACAGAAGTAAAATGTAGAGCCCAGCGAAAGACAACAGGGACAAACTCTCCCCACGGGTGTCCAGTACATTCTCTGTCACTTCTGGGGATGGAAGTCCGAGCAGTGCTGGTGCTCAGCCAGAAACTCTAATAAAAAGCAAAACGGACCAGGAAAATGGAAGTCAATGATCTTATTTCTTCTTCCCTGAGATTCCCCGAGGAGCTGACATCAAAGAAAGGAGACCTAATCTCTGCCTCTGAGCGGGCTGTAGACTCTCACTTCAGCTGACTATCGTCATTCTCCTTCCTTTCCTTTGATGGCCTCTCTCACCTCCTTTTTAGTTTCCTCCAACTGCCATTTCTCCACTCCTGCCCCTTTTGCTATTGACGCACAGTGGCTCAGGGCCATTTTCACATCTCAATGCATCCATTAGCATATCACACAGCAAAAGTACAGAGAGAAAGAAGAAAGGGCTCCCTCACCTCTCCGCTCCCATTTCTGCAGAAGCCCTCCTTGCCCATACACAGAACAAGAAAAGAAAGAAACACAGCAGGGGTATCTTTAGGAAGAAGAACCAGCCTATAAAGTAATAAAAAAAGTTAAGAGACAGGAAAGAATGGGGAAGGCTTTGAAAGACATGGCAGTCACTGTGCACTGACACCCATTCACCCCCCTCCAGTCTTTCTTCCTCCCCCAAAATAGAGCACATTTTCTACGCCTTCTCTCCATCTTAAGAAAGAACTGGTTCTAGTTTGAATTGTCACTATTATTATTACAAATTATTCATGATAACCATCCCTTATATAAAGTGCTTACAAACACAAGTAGTTCAGATTTTAGATGGTCTCAGACTGTGGAGTATATACATATGTAAAACAAGATTTCTGGGCTAAGACCCAAGTCTAAATACAATCTCCATTCACATTTTACCTGTGTCAAACACCTAGCCTACATACGATCCTATTCGTCTTAATAAATGTACGCATAAAACAGATTCGTATGTAAATTCTATATTTATAGCATATAAGCATTGAATTCTTCTATTTGAATTTTGCATTTCAGATCAGGAATCAATATGCATATTCAATTATCTAGCATGACTCTACAGAATGATGAAAGCTGGTCATTAGGCAATTAAGTTAATGTGGACGGTGCAGATAACACATAGGCAAAAATTTTGAAAGATAAATGTTTAATTTTAAAGACTTTCTAAGTTTGGGAATATATATATATATATATATACTGGCTGCCTTATAGTCAAACCACCAGACAATAACGGGAATAAAAGTATTTTTTATAAGTATATCTAACTTAGGTCTGAGAAAAACTGCCAAGTTATTCTTTACCTTCTACACATTGTGCAGGACAAGTCTGTAACTCAAATCCTCGTCCCTGGATTTAGACTGCTGACCCTCTCTGCCGTCCCCTCCTCTGCAAGTGACAGGACAGCATCTGCCATCCTTACTTATAACTACCTCCAACATGACAAAAGCACTCTGCAACTGTCTTAGGTAGGATTTACTGCTGCGAACAGACACCATGACCACGGCAACTCTTGTAAGGACAACATTTAATTGAGGCTGGCTGACAGGTTCAGGGGTTCAGTCCATTATCATCAAGGCGGGAACATGGCAGCATCCAGACAGGCATATGGTACAGATGGTGCAGGAGGAGCTGAGAGCTCTACATCTTCATCTGAAGGCTGCTAATGGAAGACTGACCTCCAGGAAGCTAGGGTGAGGGTCTTAAGCCCACACCCACAGTGACACACCCACTCCAGCAAGGCCAGACCTCCTAATAGTATCACTTCCTGGGCCAGTCTTATACAAACCACCACAGCAACTCTAAGTCTACTGAAATAGTCAGCTTTCAGGAGCCAACTCTAAAGTCATGCCTTCTGCACAAAACTCCACCTCTGATGATCCCCAGTATCCAGGGATTTATTCTCAAAGGACAGTCGGCAGGAGCCAGTTCTCTCTGTCATGGGTCCCAGGGCTCCAGCTGAGAGCGTCAGGCTTGGCAGCTCGTGCCTATACCAGGTGAACAATCTGGCCTCCTGGACACTGCCTTATATGGAACTTAAACCATAACACTGTCTTACAGACTTTTAATGTTACTTAATTTTTTCCCCCGACAAGTGATTAGGATCTGGAATACAGGCTGTTTGCTTTTAGTATTTTGTTTTGTTTTACTGTTTCTTTTAACCTCTATTACAGCCAAGCTATTTCATGAAAGGAACACAGTTCAGGTGAGAAGACGTTGAATTTTTCAGACCCATGGAAGTACCATTTCTGAAGGAGCAGCATAGCTGAGCTTCCTATTGGCTTAGCATCTTCCGAGGTAAAAAAGAGTGACAAGGTAATTCAAAGGATCTCTTCTGGTAACTATTTTCCTTTAAAGTTTCCATAAATCTGGAAGGTGGGCACCAAGCAGCGGCACGTCAAGTCAACGCCATTACTGGTGTTAACAGGGCAGCCCCAGCAGCACACACTGCGAAAGCACTGCTGGGAGCTCCGTGGTCCCCGTGAAGAGCGGCGAACTATCCTTGTGAAGAACCGACTGTAAGGCTGGGGTCGAAGCCCAGTTACAGAGCCACGTTGAGGTCCTGCATTCAGCTCCTAGCAGGATAAAGGGTGGAGGGAGCTGGTGGTCGATTTGCTATAGAAGCTGTATCCACAGGGACAGTTAAAGCATAAGGCTGTAACTCACAGTCTGGGTCAATTTTTAAGGAAGTATTTTTCAGTTATTATATTCATAATGTGTGGATTGGAAAACTAAATAGAGAAGAAATGCCTTTACCAGAAAACAGATGTAGATTAATATGGAGAAAGGTAGTATAAAAGCTAGAAGTTGATTGTTAACTAGAGCAAACAAATTATAAATATAAAATCAAAGCTGGCATGATGACTCAGCAAATAAAGATACTCACTGCCAAGCCTGACAACCTGAGTTTGAGCTCCAGGTCCCACATGGCAGAAGAGAACCAACTCTCACCAGCCATCCCCTGAGCTCCAAATGATGTATTCCAAACACACACACAAACACACACACACACACACACACACACACACACACACACACTATACACAAAACAATACACACACAACACACACACAGACACACATAATATATACACACGATATACCCATATAATACATATACCGTATGTTAAATGTAAAATTGAAAGAAATGGGATTTACTTCTTGAGATGTTATACAGGCATTAAGAATTATTGAAGTAGGGGCCTGGAGAGACGGCTCAGTGGTTAAGAGCACTGACTGCTCTTCCAGAGGTCCTGAGTTCAATTCCCAGCAACCACATGGTGGCTCACAGCCATCTGTAATGAGATCTAGTGCCCTCTTCTGGTGTGTCTGAAGATAGCTACAGTGTACTCATACATAAAATAAATAAATCATAAAAAAAAGAATTACTGAAGTACTATCAGAATCACTACCAGTGTTAATAGTAAGTTCTTATTTTAAAATGTATGGCTTTTTTATAATAAGCAAAGCTGTTGGGGATATGGTCCTTTGATTCTGTAGATGTAGCTGTTGGATATTCCCTTGCTGCCCTGGCTGCCTTGAATTAAAAGGACGTTTGGTCAGGTAGCCAGCTACACTATTCTAGGTCAGCCACTGCCATTTTGAACACATCTGAGAGGTCCTGAGCTAATGACAGTGGCCACAGCTGTCTGCTCTGGCCCCTGAAGACAGAGACGCAGCCAGCAGCGTTTGAAGCCATTTGTATCAGAGGTTCTGCCATTACAGGCCTAAGTAAACTCCAGATGACCCTGCAACTATTTCTGCCTAGGCCAGACTGGGAGAGAATTTTCCATGGTGTCCTAGCTAGTAAAGTGACTGTTAGGGACAGGTACAAAGGGGGCATTGTCTTGTTCGGTGCATGGGAGGCTGGCTGTGGTTCCTGTAAACACTTTTTCTCCGACTATATGGCTGTACGCTCACTAGGAGGGCTGGATAGGAAATGCCCCGTGTTTCCTCCCTCGTTTTGCGACACTGTGCTCAGGAGAAGGCTTCTTCCCTGTGTGACTTCTTGTCCACATTTGACAACAAGGCTGCTCACCACTGCAGCAGTCACGGCTAAGCAGCCAGCACGGTGAGCCGCAGACATGGCTGAGAGGCCAGCACACTGAGCCACACAAGTAGCAGTGCAGCCAGCCACTTGACAACCGAAGCAAGAGCAGAGCTAGGCAGTCAACAGTCCGAGCTGTAGAGCTACGGCGTGGCAGCTGTAAAAGACTGAGCATGTGCCAACAGCAGAAGCCAAGGTCTAGTCATAGCGCGCGGCCTCCCAAATGGACAGTGGCAACTCAAACGGTGGCCACAGCGACAAGAGGGTAGCCAAGGCAAAAACGAGAGGAACTGTGGAAGCACAGAACGCTGAAGAACGGAAGCCTGTGAGGGACCAGCAAGAGGAATTGTAGCCCTGGTCACTAAGAATTTCAGAAAGTAGAGTATCTTCTAAAGATACCCCAGGTCTAGGTGTTTTAAAACTAGTTACTACCAAGGGTTTAGGAATCCTACCTCCCTAGGTCCACATGAGAGCTGAAACACTTGTAAAGCTTAGGGCCCTGGTACTCTAAGTCTGTACAGGAGTTCTAATACTTCCAGAGCTAAGGCTCCTGCTACTCGAGGCCTTCCCGAGAGCTGAATACTGAAGAGTGCTACCTGCTTCTGTTCCCACCTGCTGCTACCACCATCAAAACACTAAGGAATGCTGGGGAAGCACCTCTTCGCCTACTCACACTTTCCATCTGTGCAGAACAAAGGACGAAATGGGCTGGTAACTGATTAAAATCGTATCTAAACCAGGATGGCGGTGCTCACCTTTAACCCCAGCTCTCAGGAGGCAAAGGAAGGCAGATGCCAGTGAATTCCAGCCGTGCATATCCTATGCAGTGAGTTCTAAACCAGTCAATGCGACACAATTAGACTCTATCTAAACCAACACAATAAAGTAGCACCTGGCACACAGTGATTGATGACAATTAATGCACGTGAAAATAAATTATGTAAAAAAATCACAAAAAGGCATAAACATGAACATTTTTAGAATCTGTTGCCACTCGGACTCCAAGGCCAGTTAAATTCTAAAGTGGGACTCTGTGTCTGTTTATTGCATATTCTGTGCAGTGAGAGTTACAGTGTCTTACTTAGTTGAAAGGTATAGCTTTCTGGCCTACGTACAACACCATGTGCAGAGGCTTGTTCCTGCACAGCCTGAAAGCATCCATCCCTCCTGGAGCAGGAAAAGTCCCTGTGACACCTCAGTGCAGGTGACCAAGAGAAGCCAAGCTGCCTTATAATGACTGCTCCCCCCAGGGCTCCTTTCTTCGTGCCTCTCAGAAGCTTGGCTGTTTGCCTTCTGGACCAACAGCCAAATATCCCCTGGGAATCAGATCCTTAGCTAATAATCGGATCTAGATAATGCTGATACTGCTCTTCCTTCCTCCAGAGCTGCTTAAAACTCTGTTCGATACTTAGTAACCTTTACAAACCTGCAAGGACCCAGTGTTCTCCTAGAGCTTCTCACCCATCCTGAGCAGATATGACTGTGTGCCAGGCACAACGTAACTGGATCTGTGTCCCTGCGTTATTCCCAACTGTTCACACAGGGTGCCTGAGGTCAGCTGTAACCTTTGGTCACTTAGCCTTAGGTTAGTTTTACCTTCTCTCCACTCCTCTAAATAAAATTTAAAAGGTACATTTTTATAATGCAGCATCATACCTTCTGGATTTCTTCAGGTAAGGCATGCATGGGAATGTGTCGATCCATAATTCCCCCAAATGGACTGAAAGACCACTGCAGGAAAAACAGTCTAAAAACATTGATGGCAATGGTTAGAATTCATATTTTGACAAGGACATTTGACTGGCAATAAATACTTCAACAGATTCTTGTTTCCTCAGCTAGTTTTTAAGTCACTCACACAGGAAGCGCCAATTACTGACTTATACACCTCTTGTGTTTTTCAGAAATTTATAAACTAATAGTAACAATAATAGTGCTTTACTAATTATTTGTCTTGCAGCATAGTAACTATTAGATTTTAAGTAGACTTATTTCAGTATTGTAAAGTAACATTTTTCTGAAAAACTACAGAAACTAATGCCAAACATAATATCATATTCTAGATCAGCAGGATAAGAAAAAAAACACTTGTGCCATCAAGGCTTGTTTAAATAATAAGAGGACAAAAATACTTCACGTTACTAAGTTACAATATACAGGCACTGAACTGAAGAACCACCAAAGCATCAAAGACAACATTCAACTGTAACAGAGATGGATATCTATGTAAATTCATCTAGATTTTACCTTTAACAGATTTTCATTTTCCAATACCAACAATTCAAAATGAAACTTTTATTACTTTCATGAAACTACAGACAACAGAGACATTATTTTCTCCCTTCAAAAATTCCCCAAATTGGACAAAGAATACCCAATCCAATCGTATCGATGAACAGTCCATCTGTCTATCCATGGAAAGAGTAAAGGGGACTAAGAAGGCTCACTGAGGATGCCAGCACCCATAAATGTAGAAATACCAGCCTTGGGAGGCAGAGACAGGGATCCTGAAAGCAAGCTGGGTTGCTGGACTTGTTGAATTGACCAGTTCAGAACTCAGGTAAGAGACCCTGTAAGGTAGAGAGTGACTAAGGCACTCTGCATCAACCTCTGGCTTCCACACATACATAAACATGCATACACATGTGTGTCCATGAACATAATACACATATGCATTCATACTAACCAAATGCCACACACACACACACACACACACACACACACACACACACACACACACACACACGCATCGATGTCAAAGCCAGAATGGTAGAGTGGTGCAGCAAACTCAAGTGACAGAAACACAGATTCCACAGCAGAAAAGATGGTCTAAGGCCATGGAATGTAAGAGTCAAGAAAGGATAATGACCTATCTACCATTTAGGTGGGGAATGGGAAGTCAGCAACGGCTTCCTAAGACTGAGTTAAGTCAGGGCAAGAGACTAAAGGGAAAAAAAAAATAATGCTGGTGTTATTTTTGTAAACTATGCATCCATTGGTGGAGGAGAGACTCCTCAACCCTGTGTTAGCCCAAACTATCCCTCATTTCAATAAGCTACTATTTAAAACAAACGAAACTAATGAACCATCTTCCCACATATAACACAAGACAATGTGTGTGTTTGGTAATGTTAACTGAGGTCAACCATGAGAGTAAAGTTAATCATGTTGACATGGGTCCAAGTGACCAAGTACATAATCTGATACTGTCATAGTCACATGGCAAGAAACCAGAGGCTCATTATCTTCAGACTGTCGTCTTTAGTAAATGGGACTGATTATGTCTTCAGCTCCACAGGATATTTTCCCCTAAATAACCAACTGTCTCTCCTCTTAAAATACCATCCTCAAAAGTATTAGCAAGCATGGACCTACATAACATATAAATTCAAGGTACCAGTGGGATATTTATTTAATGCCTACACTGTGACTACTCTAATGTATTACTATATCACCAGAAGTGGCAGGCTTCTGGCTATGAAAAAAAATAAGAATAGTATCCTGGAAAATTAGAAGGACCTCCAAAACATGGGGGTGGAGAAGAAACTGATTCCAATGCACATTGCAGAAGAATGATAACACGACTAGGGGTCTCACTCTTGTCATAGAGACAAGAACACTTGTAACATGTCCTCAAATAAAGAGGACATTATTTTATTGTAAATCCATGGAAACTCTGAGTGCAAACTGTAGTAACTAGTTGCTTTTCTGCTAAGGAATGCATGCTGATGGTTACAACTAAGAGGTAGGCACCCAAAATTCCCAAGGTGACTACAAGGGCACTACTTTCTTTAACGTTTATTTTTGTTGTGCCTATATTTTAAGAAAATGGCTTTTAAACCTTTTAGAAAATCCCACTGGGTCTTTATAAAGACATGACTACCCGTGAAAAGAACTATAGAATTCGCAGATAATTCTGCATTTCAAGAAGTGTGGGACTGTTTGCTCTTTAGTGGGAGAAAACTTGTGATTTTTAATTTACTCATTCATCATTTTACCAAACAAGTTCCTTTTGATCTTTCCCATTATATATGTGGAAACCGTCCTTGGCAAAAGTACAGTGGTACGTGGCCGCTGCTACGTGCGTGTTTGCGAACCTTCTCTGCGACACTGGTCACGAGATAGACGTGTGTGTTCTGAAATGCAGAAATGTCCTTGGTGGTTCATTTCCGATTCTTACACCGGTGTCACGCCCGGTCATTAACTCGGGTTCTGCTTCCAGGACCTTCCTCAAGTACCATTCCCGGAGCGTGATTCACAAGAGGGCAGGTCAGGGGCAGGAGAGCCGGAGGTCATGTCCGACCGGCCCGCACTGGCCCAGGCCTCGCCCGGGAACCGAGAGGCCGCCCCGCCTTCCTTCTCCCCGTCCCCGCCGCCTCGCCGCCCCGCACTGCTGGCCTCTGCGCGGGAACTGAGTCCCCGGCGGCCCGGTCCTCTGAGGACTGAGAGAGGACATGACCCTCACCTAGCCCGGGACTCCGCAGGGTGTAAAACGGCTTCCCCGGTCTCCCGGACGACCGCGCTGCACGTTGGCCTGACGTCAGGGCGCGGTGACGTCACTGCCCACGCCGACGCCGACGCGGAAGCGGAGCTCCTTTGCATCACTGGTCCCAAAAGCGAACTAGGCGGAAGCTGGTTCGTGTGGCGGGGGTCGGAGGAGAGGGCGGATTTACGCGCGGTTCTGTGACGGACCCGGACTGGCAGCCGAGGCTGATGAAGAGGCGGAAGTTGGGGGCCATGTGCTCTACTGCAGGGGCAATCATTGCTCTCTAGAGGAGGACAAAGATGCTTTTAAGTGGAATGATAGCACGTCCTCAGCCATTGCTGGGAGGGCAGATTGACTGGGGAAGGCTTGCATAGAATTTCCTTCTCCAAAAGAAGTCAAGATGAAAGATTAGCTCATGAAGTTTTAATGAGACGTGCTACTGCACACTCAAGTTATGGAAGGCCTCTGGCTTTTACACACGGACGACTTCCCTTTATTCATACTTTATTTATAAAACAAATATTGATGACCTACTACGCAACCAGCGAGCAGGATGAGATGATACTTGGTGACTAACGCAGGCCACTAGTGTAATTAATGGCTTCTTACTCTGCTCTCCAGGATTATCTGAGGTCCAGTGTGCTGATGTTCCAGGAACTAAAGGAAACTCGGTTTCCCAGCAGAAAAGACTGTAATTACTGTTAAAGAATAGTTTGCATGAATAGGAAGAAAAGACATTGAAGAGAGAAGGGTGAACAGATGATTCTAAGTAGTGCCACAACTACTGAAGCTGCTGGTTGATACCTAGTTAGAAAATAGTGGATACTTGTCTAAGTCATGAAAGGTATAGTTATACAGAAACTAGCAACAGTTGCTTACTATTGTGTAACTATTATGTGCTGTATATGAGTGAATATATACTCGAGTGCTACAAACAGAAGGCTTCTGATAGCATCGCCACGAACACTTGAGTTGTGCATTGCACAGAATGTTACCATAACTTTTAACATCACTAGATATTAGGAATTTTATAGCCAGTGTACTGGTCTGTTATTAACCAAAATATTGTTTTAGAGCACATAACTACAGTTTTGGCAATAATATTGCTTACTGAGCATTTATACCTACAAGGGAAGGCACCCCTCTGAAAACGGGGTGAAGTCTTGTGGAAATGCTGTAATTCACTTTCATCTCTGACTACTTGTTACACACCACTGTGAGTCTGTTTTCCTTGCCACTATAATGCCCCTCGAACCCAAGTCCCATTGCTGATTACCACACGCCAGACTTGCTATAGGGGTGCCACATGTGAATCTGTGCCTAGTCTAGTTGCATCTTGTTATGCCATGTTTGGTGACTATCACTGAGAGGCTTGTTTTCCTGAAGAGAAATGGAGGAACAGTGAATCTAGGGGAGAGGAGAGATTGGGGCCAGGGCCTGGGGGGATGGAGGGAGGGGAGATTGGGGCTGGGGGGATGGAGGGAGGGGAGATTGGGGCCAGGAGTTGGGAGGAATGGAGGGAGGGGAAGTTTTGTTGGGCTGAATGAGAGAATAGAAGAAAAAGAGTCCATTGATTTGAAGGAGAGCAGGGAGAGATATATGTTGTAATTAAAATACAATAGTAAAAAAATTTTAAATCCTCTAAAATGAAAAAAAAAAGTTTCTTTGAAAAAGTTAGCAGGTTAGCATAGGTCAAAATATGACTGGCAGGTACTGAAAAACAATTTTTTTAATGACAGCTCCAAAGACTGTCTGTCCTGTGTTGGCATTTTTTCTCTTGACTATCTATTAATTTCAGTTTCTTCCCCCTCTCTTCTCATCCTTCTTTGCCTATCCCATTACTGCCTGTTCTATAACTAAAATTAAAATATTCTCATTGTAGGGTGTATTGAATACAATTTTGTGCTATCCTTTTGGTTTTGGTTTTCTGGTAGCCGTGTGTGTGTGTGTGTGTGTGTGTGTGTGTGTGTGTGTGTGTGTGTGAATCAGGAGCCTACATATGCTAAGCAAGTGCTTTACTATTGAGCTATACTGTAAGATATTTCCCTTTTTGCCATGACTTTTAAAGATAAACCACCATTTAAAAAAGAAAATGAAAAATTAAATTCCTTTTAACTTCCTTGTGGCCTTTCACTGTTATTTTCCGTGTGGGTCAGTGACCCCGGGGGTAGGGTACCCTCTCTCCTAGTTTGTAGAGTCTCTGTGTATGAATGAGATTCAGTTTTCCATGTGGCCTGTAGACTTCCTACAATTTATAAGAACGTCCATGTGTTTGCTACCATAGGGATTTCCCAAAAATACTTCTCACACAGGACAGTCCTTTATGCCCGTCATTTGGGGCACTTGTCTCATGCCACCGCCTTCCTTTCTTTCCCGCGCACCCATGAAAAGCAGTATAGGAAAATAGGTACTTTGTTTATAAGTCTGCTAAACCCAGTAGGAAGTCCACCCAAGATGGCTGATTTTAAAGTCCGTGTGACATGGTACGAAGGTAGCGTGATAAAGTGACACTTAAGTCCAACAGTATTTCCATCCTGCAAGTCACAACACAATACAACTCTGTCCTCCCGTAAGTCTGAATAAAATGGCTGCAATAGGACCTCCCAGGTTGGAAAGAACTGCTGCTTTCATTGCTATTCTGGGTTCCATCCAAGGCGAGTGCAGAATTTTTAAAACGCCAACATTTGTTGGGTTCTTTCTGTTTGCAAGGCCCTTCATACACAATGCCCCGTTCACTTGAGAACCCTTCCAAGTATAACTGTCAGGTCCTACTTACCACTGACTTTCAACCAAATGATAGGCGTGGCCAGGGGCACGGCCCATCCTGTGAATACAGAAGCGCCCTGAACCCACTGAATCCGGGGTGGGTGGAAGTGGCGGCGCTCCTTAGTGGTCTTTGCCGAGCATCCAGTCCTCCCGGGACATTGGCCTACTGCGGTCTAGAGACACATGTCTCAAACCTGGATTCTTCATGATGTTTCCCATTTCAAAAGCGGTTAGCTGCGAAGCCCGCTTGGCTTTGTTTTACACATTCGCCTCTAGCGTGCTTTTACATTTAAAGCTGCAGATCACCTTACAAGGCCGATTTGCATACTGAACCCCAAAAAGTTGTGGTCTAGAAATGAGTTAGGCCACAAAACACTGTTTTGAGGCTCGAGCTCTGTGTCCTTTTATTCCTCCCATTGCTTCGGTATAAACTTGAGTATGAGACACAATAAAGGTTATAGGGTTCGAATGGCAGCTCTCCAGGGCTTCCAACGCTTTGTCCTGTGTGCAGGGACAAATCCGGGGACAAATATGAATCTGTTGGAGTCCTAGACTTTAATTGTTGAACATATTTTCAGTGAGACAAGTTAGACCCTTAGATAACTTGATAATTAAGACACCACTACAGGAACTGGAGAGATGGGCCAGCGGTTAAGAGTCCTGTCTCCTCTTCCAGAGGTTCAGTTCAGTTGAACCCTAAGTTCAATTCCCAGCACCCACATGGCAGCTTACAATTTTCTGTAACTCCAACTCAAGGATATTTGACACCCTCACATAGATGTACATACAGGTAAAACACCAATACCCACAAAATAAAAACGAGTAAATAATTTGTTGAAAAGACACCCACTACAGCAAAATGTTGTATGGCTGTAAATATATCTGCTTCAGGCTGCCCACTACTGATGAGCATTTCATTTTAAAAAATGTAGTGTGTCAGTATAATCCAATATTTGTTACATCCATATTTTTTTAAAATACCAAAGTATAATGCTCTAATGACAACACCCATAGTAAATTTGATACTCAGAAATAGGACAGTGGTAATGTCTTAAAAATTAATCTTCCCATTAACTCAAATTCCTTTTATTAAATTCATAGGATCCCAATCTGGCCTACAATAAACACCCTTTATATATTAGGTACTTCCAAAACCTGAGAACCTTAATTCACGTTATTTTGATGCGTACCTGGCAGAGGTGATTCTGTTTTATATGGTGAAGTATGTGCCTGTACATTTTAATTTACAGGTAATGAGGTATAGTCATTTTTCTCATGTGGTATGTCTCGGCTAAAGACTTAATGCCGTTCACGTAACTGTGGGCTGGAGTTGTAGGTCATTTGGAAAGTTGCCTAGCATGCCTGGGGTCCAGGATTCAGCTCCCAATGTCACATACAGCAATGAGCTGGCTCAAACCTGTAATACCAGCACTTTGGCAGTGGAGGCAAAGGGATCAGAAGTTCAGTGTCATCCTCAGCTACAGTTACTTCATCCTGGGCCACATAACATTCTGTCCCACAAAGGAAAATACTTACATCACCATAAGCATATGCTGAGAACTCTTAGTACAAATTATCAATCATTGTTATCAGTTTATCAAACAGATGTTATCAAAATCATTGTAGTAGCCCAAATCATCAGGGTCTAGAGCAACCGGTGCTCCCAAACATCGCTGTTAAAGAATTTAGACATTTATTACTTTTTAAGGGATTTAAGTTCTTGAAATGTTCAAAACTATCAACATAGACATTTGATCTGCCATCTCCCATTTCTTCCAGAACCAAAACCTCTTCACCCTCATCTCTACCCTATCTATTCCCCAGAACCTGTTGGGCCTCCCAAGGCCAGGAATAGATTGAGATCCGTCAATTCCTGGCTCTTCTATGAGATCAGCGACCCAGTCCTGATGATAGAAGCTCCAAGAAGTTAATGGAAGGGGTATTCAGTGTCCATCGGAGCTGTACTTATAAAGCCTTAGAGCCAGAAATACTACAGGCTGGGAATGTAGTCCAGTCCTTGCCCAGCCTTCGGAAGCCCTGGGATCGAGTGACTGTCAGCAGCACATACTGCTGGGCCCAGTACAACAAGCCTGTCATTTGAGATCAGAAGCCCAAGGTCACAGCAAATTAGAAGTCAACCTGGGCTCCTAATGAGAACATGAGGAAACAGTAAGAACAAGAGGGAAAAAGAAAAGAGAACAGGAAATATTAAAATGTAAAATAAACTTGTTCAAACAAGACTGAATAGCTGTTAGAAATGGTGTGGGACAGGGAAGGGGGAGGCTGAGTTGGGAGAATCACAAGTTCAAGGCCAACCTAGGTAACTTAGTGACATTCTTTGGCACAAGTTGAGTTACATGCTGGTCTTTTTACCTCATCACTAAGACTAGGAGTTGGGTACCACAACTGACTTAGCTTCCGCCAGATAGTAACCTCTTGACCAAGTGTGTGGGACCAGAAAAAGCAACACCAGACACATGGACACGTTTAATTACATAGCTAGAGGAATCCAGGGAAGGGGTCAGTCCTGCCCAGGAGAAGAGATGCTGGACAAAGACAAACGTTACCTACATGCACTTAGGTGAGAGTCAAAGAGAACCCTGCTTCCTTACTAATGCATGTGTGTAGTGGGTGGGGTGAGGTGGGGGAGGTTGGGCACCATAGGCCTCTAATGGTACCCCAGGGGAATAAGGGAACAAATTCACCAAAGTCTAAGTTATAGAAAAGACCGATGTAGGGTTTTCCAAGCTTTCAGTTTAATGGAGTGGTTTTGTGTTAAACTGGGTGTCAATGTTTTCTTCCTAAAATTGACTTATCTTCTAATCTCCATAAGTAGATAGCTGCGTGAAAAACGTTTTTTTTGTTTTTTTGTTTTTTTTGTTTTTGTTTTTGTTTTTTTTTTGTTTTTTTTTTTTTTTTTGGCCATACAGTTTTGCCCAAGAGTTTACTTGGATTCAGCAGCCTTAAAACCTGTGTGTTCCCTTCATTTCCTTTGAGCTTTTGAGTCATCACAGTAAAGAGGTCTCCGGGCCTGGGCATGTGGAGTGTGTGTGTGTTTGTGTGTGGGGTGCCTCTGGGAGGGATGAAAACAAAGGATCACGACTGTTTTCAGAAATGAGGTTTTGCCCCAATGAGCGGCCAACGCCTCTGCCTTTTCGGCACGCCTGGGAACTCGCACTTGTGAGCTGTGCCTGTGGACCTAACCCGTTCCTTAGAAAGTTCTGCGGCTTATTGCTACTGACAGAGCAGCTCGGCTCCCGAGTGGATTAACGCATAGGTCTGAGCAGGTTCTACTACCCAGGTCACTGGCTTCCCCACCCTCAAACCTAGCGTGACTGCGGTCCCGGGTTGTAAAGCGGACGGCGGGCTCCGCCCTGCAGCACCTGTGCCCCCGGCACGAAGTGCGTGCGGCCGGGAGCCGGCGGGTCACGCAAGCCCCAGCCTCCGCCGCCGCTCGCGTGCGCTCCCGGGGCCTCCTGGCCGCCCGGGCTGGCCTTGCGTGCCGACGGCGCCGCCTAATCCGCGGAGGAATCTCACTCCGGACGCCTTCTCTAGCCGGAGGGGGTGCCCTGCTCCTCGGCTGGCCAGCAAGTTTCCGGCTCGGAAGTTGCAAGGCACTTGTCAGTCGGCGACAAGGACGGAACGGGCAGGGGGGACGGACCCCAAACCCGGAGGAGCTCCGGCGGACCAGGGACAGGGTGGCAGCTGTGCGAGCGCAGGGGGCAGGGGGAGGGGTCGAGGATCCCGGTGCAGAAGGATCGGGCGGGGAAGTTTCTGTCCTTGTGACCTTTGGGGCGTGATGGAGGTAACTTGAAGAATGACTAGAGGAGTCGTGGGACGTCGTGGCGACCCGATCGGGTTTATTTGCAGCTCTGGCTCGCTGCTCGGAGACCTAGGGGCGGGCGTCTGGTTACGCCGCGTGCAGGCGACGGGAAGCGCGAGTCGTGAGCAACAGCGATGAGATCAGTTTGCATAACCACAGCGTCGGGGTGGGGAGTGCAGCCAGTCACGCACCCAACCAGGCACTGACTCTGCCCGGGTGGCCGCGGCTACCCCACGGGATTCGGGTGTCAGGAGCTGGGGTGGTCCTGCCCCTTCCAGGCTCGGGCTATTCCAAGGGAGTGGTGCTGCAGTGTGGAAGAAAACCACACAAAGAGCAACCTGCGGGGTTAGCAGGCTGGATTCTATTAGGCAGCTTTCTAGACACAGAAAACCACGGTGCCTAGTAGGTAACTTCAAAGACAACTATCATGGAAATCAAAGATCATTAAAGGGGGCCTGTAATTTGTTTATACTTTTTCGCTAAGCAGTCTTTCGTATGTGTGCGTGAAATTTAATTTATGTACTCAAGTCTGGAGTCCTGGTTTAGCAAAGGAAATAATTATGAATTCAGTTAATCGTATGGGTACAAACGGATTACTTAAAAGAACAATGAACTGGGGGGGGAAATTCCAGCTTCTAACTAACAAGGCCATTCATTACATTCAGCTTTTCACGGTCTTGAACATCTTGCCCAGGCTCAACAATACGTGGCGGAAACTTCTAATTAGGCATTTTCCAACGCTAGCATTTACGCCAGGAAAACGTCAAGAATGCCTTATGTTGTAGACACGTGACTGCCATCTACGCATGGAGTAAGCAGTGTGTCTGTCAAAGTTTTACGCTTCAGGTTTCTTGGTGCCAGCGGTCCCCTGATAGGTCAGCCGGGGGTGAAGCCGGGTTTGATGCTGGGGGATGCCCTCTGGTGATTCGAACTCTGGAGTAAAGTACGCGAATCGTGCCTCTCTAGTAAAGGGTAAATTAGACTCCCAGTGTTCCCTGGAGGGACAACTATTACCTACCATGGCTGCTTTGAGATGTTTATAGGAAGGGGGTGAATATCCAATTATTACAAACTGTTCAAAAATCTACAAAAGTATAATGTTTAAAATTGTGTTGCCAATTTTACTTGCATAGGTTTATCAGGCAGTGACATATGGAATAAGAAGATATATATATATATATATATATATATATATATATAATCATTACATCAAATATTTGACTTAGAGTCAAAAATTTTTATCAGTCCTTTAATTCATAGAATCTTAAAGGCAAGAGACCTTCTTAATAAACTTTTCTGCTGCTGCAAGCCGAGTATCTAGGATTAGAAATGTATTAAGTCCACTGAGACTGACTGTGTGAGGTATTGTTAAAGTTTGGGCCTCCTGCAGACAAAACAGATTGCTCGACATTTAAATGGTCTCTATTTAAACACGTTAGGAACGCTAATGCCTTGCACCCTTGTGTAAATATAAAAATCTTGTCTCACTTGAAGCTCTTAGTAGAGGAGCTCTGAGAAGAAAAGGACACTCAAGGAGAGGAGCTTTCTGAAATGGAACTGAAGCTTCGGGCAATGCAGTTAGCCCATGTTAACTGGAATCAGAAAGCAGATACCAGACTTTAATCAATGTCTTCCATTTAGAAAATCATAAAGCAGGGCTAGGGTTTGGCTCCCTGGTAGAGAGGCACTTGCATTGCATGTGGGGAGCTTTGGGTTCAAACTCAACTCTAAATTATAAGGCAAAAGCACACACTACTATCCGACTTTCTTCCCGTCACGGCTACTCTAATTTTTTTAATGTCCTCTGTGGACACGTTAGGGCCAGGATCCTACACCGTCGTTCCAAGTACTGGAGTGGAGGTGAGCATGCACTGAACTCCAAACCTAGCTCAGTCTGACAAGACATGTGCTTTGCATCCTCTTGAGAAGGGAAGTCTCTCTCAAGGCTTGCGGCGGCAGAGTGATTTGTCCTCAGGAACAAAGCTGCTCCTTCTGCAGGTTGGTTTGTATTTAGTTCCCAATTGCATTTAGTAATAGTATTGCTCTGCAAAGAGGGTCGAAGACATTGGAACTGGAAAAGTGTGGGGCCCAGGCTGATGGAGCTGTGAATCCAATGACGTCACCTTCCAAGGTCTCATTTTGAATTGCAGCCAAGGCGAGACAGTCTGTATAGAGCATTCAGTAAAGGCAGTGGCAGGGCAAATGGGCGGAGCCTTAGCTACCACCCATTGTCCCAGCCTTGCATTCCACTGGGGAGAGATAGTCAGTGTGGCGCAATCTTTTGGCTGAACTACTTGTAGGATCTGCTATCTGATTATTCTACGTGTGCACAATACAGGTCCTGCTGCGCCTGCCTTGAGTTTAAAGTACTTTTTCCTGTTGCTAACATCTCTGAAGTCTCCTGTTCTTTGAGTCACTGTAGAAACGTAGAAACAATTGTGTCAGGACGCTGTGACCTGATTAGTCTGAACTTCTGCAGGACTGTCATGCAAATAGATGAGCCCCACCAGGGTGCTGTGGGGCTGCGGTCTCTTCTGGACAGCCACACCTGAATGCACCCTAAATTGCCTACTTCTTTAAAAGTTTAATTTATTGCTTAGCAACTCCAGGAACAGATTTGATTTTTTTGTATGATTTCATTATCATGAAGGAAGAGTTTCTATGTAACTTATTAAAATATGTGCATAATATAAATATATAAAATATGTGAAATTAATGTCATGTTCTGAGAGCATAAAATTATCCAACTGAATTAACATCTTTAGAAAAAAATACTTCCCAAAGGTAATTAAGTAGTCGGTTTTGTAAGTTGGCATTGAGGCCTAGAGCGAGGAAAGCACATGAAGGATCTGCTGAATTGCACACTTCACCATTTGCTTATCAAATGAGATTCCTAAGAGGTGTTTTTAACGTATTTTCATTTTTTAAAATTTATTTTATATGTACAAGTGTCTGTCTCCTTATAGGGATGTGTACCATGAGCTTGCCTAGTGCCCACAGAGACCAGAAAAGGGCATCAGATCTGCTTAGAACTGAACTGTAGGCACAGTGAAGCTGCTAGGAACCAAACCCCCATCCTCTCAGCCATTTCTCCAGAACTCTCCTCCCACCCCTACCTTTTGAGCTAAGGTCTACCCAAGCCTTGAATTCTTGGCAATTCCCCTGACTCAGTCAGATATAAGCCACTACTCTTGATTTCCCATGGAATTTGAGAAGTTAATGATTGTCATTTACAAAAGCCTTTCTAGAATGTTCCTTTCAATGTTAGGTAGTCATAAAAATATGAAACAGATTGAATAGTTTGAATGAAATATTCCATAAACCCTGTGGCTACCAAAAATAAGAGATATGGGGGAATTCAAACAATTGCAGCGCTCCATACATAAAACATGCTTTTAAATAGGATATGTTACTAAGAGCGAACACATGTAATTCATCACGTTGAGACAAATGCAGCCTGCCATAGATTGGTCCTTGTCTGAGGACAGACACAGTTACTGTTGTCTGCTTTCCCAGTACCGGCCTGTGGGTGATAATGGCTTGAGGGAATCAATCGATTGGTTGAGAAAGACATTCAGAACTAGCTTCTGGGCCGTATATTCCCCAGGCCTTCCCCATTTCCCTCTGGATGAGAACCTGCCCAGATCATCCATGCTTTAAGTGAGTAATAAGGAAAAAGGAAGTAACCCAGATGGCAGCCTCCGGATGGTCAGATGTCTCTAAACTGAACAAAGTCTTTGCAGATGTTTCAACCAGCAGAGGGGCTGGGCTATACCTAGACCATAGGAAACAACTTCCGCACCTTGAGGCTACTACAAGAAAGGTATCATCTCTCATCTGGACAGGATTCCGTTGGAAACTTGAAAAGCACCCTCGGTTGGAATGCTGCGTGAATCCAGGCTTGCCTCAGGAATGCCGCCAGTGCTCAGGGCTGAGCATCGAAATTAATGTGATTTGTAAAAATAGCCATCAGGATCATTGCTTATCTGGAAATCAGATCCTTTCATCACTGCAGACAGAGCTAATGAAAGTAGAAGAAGCCATCATTGATTTTGAGAGTCGTCTCCTAAATTAGTTGGCCTTTGGCTTTTGGAGAGCAAAGTTCAAATTCCAGTTCCTGTGTAACAGGGAAATAAGTCAGACACTAAATAGGAAAGTTTGTGAATTCCAGACTGAAACAGCAGGCCACAACGGGCCTCTGAGCCTTGAGGAGCCTTCTTATGAGAGCTGTGAAGTCATTCCCCAGATGAAACATTTCTCAGAGTGCCTTTCAACCTGCTCTACGTGGTTTGCTTTTTTCCTTTTTTCTTTTTTTGTACTATGTCTTTTTTTTTTTTTTTTTTTACAAATGGTTTTAAAAGCATTTGTGTGTCCTTAGATTTCACTTTTGTCATCCAATGTAACTGTTTATATTTTCTAATAAAACTCTTTTACAGTCTACTGTTGTGTGCAGGCTGTCTTCTGGGGCGTCTGGGGTGCATTCGCCAGCTTGGCTGGGAATGACAATGGCAGGTGCTGTGAGTAATTCCTTAATATAATGATGCCATACAAAGGCACCTTCAGATGTCCAACTCATCAGCTTTGTGTCCCAACCACATGACAATCTGAGACTATTTTCTCTGTCCTGGTGTAATAAGAACTGGGGGGAAAGTTTTACTTTTAGGTAAGAAAAAGCTTGTTTTCCAAAGCAATGGGAATGCATAACAACACTGAATTTGTTCCCTAAAAATACAAAAATGTTAAAAGACTCAGGCATAGTGTTACTGTAGTACACACACACACACACACACACACACACACACACACACACACACACATTCTTTCTTACCCCAAATAAAATATCTAAAACCACATAAAAGCAAGAGGAAAAGTACTGTCATACTTAATAAAATTGACCAGCATGTGTGGAAAAGGGAAAGGTTAATTAACACTAACATTATTGGAGAATTACACACATATTGCTGTACTGAGTGAACCGACCTTTTTTAATACTGGGGTTCAATATGTAACACTAAGTGCTAATGTGGTTGCAAAATGCTCTTGTCTGATTTTAGAACCAAAACAAACTCAGACTTACAGTAGTAGATTCAGGATTAGATCATTGAAACCCGGGAGAAACTTCACTGTTCTGAGATCTCAGGATTAGATCATCACCTGCAATACACTAGCACTAATAATTTGCAAGACACTAATCTTGGGCTAAAGATTCAGCAATGAACAAGACAGATGTGTTCTCTCGCCCCAGTCACACGTTAACGGAGGAGCTGGGACTAGAAAGAGCCTGCGGAGTTCTAATTAAGACAGCATCCACCAATCAAACACCAACTGTCCAACTGTAAGTGTTTCACCTGCATTAGGTCATAGGTCAAATGTGCTTTTCCACTCCAGGGGTCTCCTGGCTCCTCAACTGCCCCATTTTCTCTGCCCAAAGGGAAATGACTTCTCTATTTGAAAAGAATTTCATATGTAATCCAGCCCCTTCCCTCCTCTCTCATTTTGGGAGAGACGGGGGAACGCAGCGTGGGGCGGACCTTAGCTTTCACCATTGGACCCTTGCTCAGCTCTGCATCTCCAGGGCCCTGGGGAGCACAGGACCAGGAGGAGGGCTTCTTCCAGCATTGCGGATTGGGTAGCTGAGTATCCCACTAGGGTTTAAAATTAGAAAGCTGATTTTTCTCATTGATATTTGCTTTCTCATCAACCAACCAGGGATGCCCATGTCCTACAAGAGAGAATTAACCTTCACAGCTTTCGCTTTGTTCCCATAGTTTGTAAAAGTGTGATGGCCGGCCAGTAGGCTCTGAGGGAAAACAGGTGGTGAAATGAAAATCACGTGGAATTTATGGGATTGGAAAACCTAGATTTGAGTCCATTCTGAGTAAATCTTTAAAATTTTGAACCTCTGGTTTGTTTGTTTGCTTGCTTTTCTTAAAACTTGCCATTGCTTTACTAAGCTCACATCGTCATGTAAGGGACTAATGACTGTATACACTAATGACTGTATACACTAATGACCGTATACACTAATGACTGTATACACTAATGACCGTATACACTAACGACCGTATACACTAATGACTGTATACACCACACGGGCCAGGGAGGTACCTCAGGGGACAAAGGGACCCACTGCCATGCCTGATGACCTGAAGTTCATTCCCTGGACTCACAGGATAGAAAGAGAGGACTTAAGCCTACAAGTTACCCTCTGACTTTTACACACTGGAGAGCGTGTGTAAACACACACACACACACACACACACACACACACACGGTAATAACTTTTTAAAAACAGGTTTGATTGGTTTGTATATGTTTTTCCTGTATGTCGGTCTGCACAGCACAAGTGTGCTTGATGCCCTCGAGGTCAGAAGAGAATACGAGATCCTTTGGCTGGAGATGGTTCTGGGCTGCCTGGTAGATACTGGGAAACCCAGGTCCTCTGCTAGAGCAGTGAGTGTGGTGGTGGTTTGAATACGAATGGGCCCTTGGGTTCCCAGTTTATGGAACTTTTGGAAAGAATTAGGAGGTGTTGCCTTGCTGGAGGAGGTGCAATGTTATGAGGTTTCAAGTTAATTCTAACTGTTCCTTGAACTTGCAAACAGGATGTAAGTTCTCAGCTACTACTCCATGTCTGCTTGCCTGGTGCCGTACTTCCCACTGGTCATGGTCATAGACTCTCCTTCTGAAACTGAAAGCCCAATTAACGTATTTCCTTGATACATTGTGGTTCTTCTCAACAATAGAAAAGTAGCAAGAGGAGCAGCAATCACCCTTAACTGCTGGACCATCTCTTCAGCTCCCATTTTAAAATGCAATCCTAAAACAATAGTTCTCCGTTTCACTGCAACTCAAGTTTGACTCTGTGCATGGGTCAAGCTAAAGAGTTAACACCTAAATGAATTCTCCTTTTCACTCATAAAGGAGGCCTCTACCAATCTGCAGGCAACTGCACGGTATTTGCTTGTTTTTAATAATGTCCCGGTGTGACTGATGACTCTCCTTGCTTTTATAAAAGTTTAAATTACATTTACTTATTCATCCGACTCAGAAGCATATGTGACAGAGTATAGAAGTCAGACAAGTTTCAGGGCTCTCCTTCCACTACGTCATCAAGTCATCAAGGTTGATGGTATCAAGCATTAGGACCAGAGTTGGGATCCTTAAGTCTCACATGAAAGTGAGTAGGTATGCAGTCAATTGGAACGCCAACATTGAGGAGGTAGAGACGGGACACGTGGGGCAGGATGACGGGACACGTGGGGCAGGATGGCGGGACACGTGGGGCAGGATGGACGACTCCATGAGACAGGTTTGGAGAGCTTTAGGTTTAGCAGGAGACACTGCCTCAGAACACAAAATGGAAAAAATACAATAAAATAAGAAAGAAAAGCTGGAGAGATGGCTCAGTGGTTAAGACTGCTCTTCCAGAGGTCCTAAGTTCAATTTCCAGCAACCACATGGTGACTCACAACCATCTGTAATGGGATCCAATGCCCTCTTCTGGTGTGTCTGAAGACAGAGACAGTGTACATGAAATTGAAAAAAAAAATTAAAACACACAAAATGGAGAGCAACTAAAGAAAACACAAATGTCAGCCTCATGCATGTGAGCATACTTATGATCAAGTTTATCTCACACACACATACACATGTAAAAATCAAAACATACAACTGTGCTGAAATTTAGAAGGGTTGCATTCTTACAGGCTTACACTATCTGTGTGTGTATATATAAGTGTGTGTATGTGTGTGTGTGTGTGTATGCCTGTGTGTGTGCCTGTGTGTGTGTATGTGTGTGCGTGTGCTTGTGCATGTGTGGATGTGTGTGTGTCTCTGTGTGAGTGTGTGCCTGTGTGTGTATGTGTGAGTGCATGTGTATGTGTGTATGTATGAGTGCATGTGTGTGTGTGTGTGTATATATATGTGTGAGGGTGTGTGTGTGTGTGTGTGTGTGTGTGTATGTGTGAGTGCATGTGTGTGTGTATATACCCTCTGAGATGGAGTTCTTTCACAGCTCTTGAAGCTGGGCTGGTGACCACCAAGCCCCAAGTGATCTTCCCCCCAGTTCACCCATCACTGGAGTTATAGGCACATAAAAAGCTATGCCGGGTTTTGGGAATTTTTATTTAAACATGGGGCCTGGGGACCAAAATCAGGTCTTTATGCTTGTGCAACAAATGCTCTTATCCACTAAGGTCCCCCAGATTACATCCTAAAACCATGATCCTCATATTAGAGTCAATCTTTTAAGGTTAAAACAATTAAAAAGAGACTGGGATGTCGCTCATTTGTAGAATCTTTACTGCTGTGCCTGAGGCTCTTCCTAGATCTCAGCACTGTAAAAGAAGCGGAAAGGGAGGATCATTAAAGGGCATAGAAGTTAAAAGAAATAAATCAAACAGAGAAACAGAACAACAGAGGAAAACTGGGTCTTTGAACTGCCTCTTAGCTATATTAAAGAGTTACTAAAAGATTCCCCTGAATCATTTTCATGAAAATTCTAATTAATCCCCAGGTTTCCTTTGCACTTGTAACCCAATTGTAATACTTTTTCAAATAGAAACTCCCTATTTTAGGCTTTTTCTAGGCTACCAAATGTTTACCCATTTTTCAAAGTCGTGCTTAAATGCCCCAGTTGAGTTCCCATACATGAAAACACCATATGTGCAGCATCTTCCTAAGCGCACTGCCTGACTTATTTTATTTTAGCAGCCACCAGTCTTCAAAAATGGAAGTGGTCTTCCCGTTTTCACAGTTCAACCAGAAAAAGAGTCAAGCCAGGAATGGAACCCAGGACTTAGGGTCCAAAGTCACACAGGGTGCCAACATACCACGGCTACTGCTTGTCTCTGGGCATTTGCCTTAGAGTGTGCATGTGTGCCTGCATGTGAGCACATGTGCTACTTGTGGGCTGAAGTCAGGGCCCAGCTTTTACAGAGCAAGTGCTCACACAGTCCTGTGTGCCCATCACCCCCGTCTTAAAAGCAGCAGTGATTTCATTTGCTTTTCATTTCGCTCTTCAAATGGCCAGGCTCCTTTCATAGCTGCTAGTCGAGCATTTCTAGTAGGTAAAGTATTGAAATGCTATTAAAACAATGTGGATTGGCAATTTGTTTTGTTTCGGTACTTAAAAGAAACTGGGGTAGGGCTAAGCCGGTGGTTGATCCTTAGCAAACCGCAGCAAAAGAAAGTTGTGGTAAAAGACATAAAATTCACTACCCTGAAAGTGGACAGCTTGCCAGTGTTAAGAGAGCCACTTTGCTATGCAGCTGTAAATGGTTTTATTAACATTTGGAACCCCCACAGTACCTAGCAGATGTTTGCTGACAGGTGGGGAGTTTAGCATCTGTCTTAATTCATCAGATGACTATAACAAAATACCATGAGCAGGGTTAACCTATAAGCAACATATATATTTCTCACAGTTCTGGAAGCAGGGGAGTCCATTATGTTTCCTGCAGATTCAGTATCTAACAGTGCCTGGTTTTTGCCTTTTAGACAGGAAGCCCCCCTATTAATGCTTCCTCCAGTGGAAGGAAGAACAGTTAGCTCTGTCCTCCGGGACCAACACCTCACCAAAGGTCTCACCTTCTAACCCTTTTCCTTGCAGGTTAGGATTTCAACATATGATTTTGGGACCACAATACTGGGACATTATGTAACATTCCCAAAGTGTCTTTAACCCGAGTACACCAAAAGGCTCTCCATATCCCCGCAAAAGTCATTTTTTTTCCTAAGGCAAATTACTCCAAGCATGTCATAAGAGTCATCATACATTTCATGTCTTTAATTTGATTTACTCATTTTCAAAATAGATTCTAAAGTCACATGGTGGTTAAGAGCACTGACTGCTCTTCCAAAGGTCCTGAGTTCAAATCCCAGCAACCACATGATGGCTCACAACCATCTGTAACAAGATCTGATGTCCTCTTCTGGTGTGTCTGAAGACACCTACAGTGTACATACATATAAATAAATAAATCTTTAAAAGAAAAGAAAACTCTGATTCACATCCAGCAATGTCTTAGCCATCTGTAGACAGAGTCGACAGCTGCTGGGCCCCACTTTCACACACGTGTAAACTGCTACACGTGTTCTTTGGAATCTTTTGTCATATATCTTGATAGTCACAGAATTCCCTACATCTGTGTTTTACTTCCCACTGACTGCCATATTCCGTAGCTTACTTACTCAGTTCCTTCTTAGTTAACATTTAGATAGTTTTCTCTCATTTTCCTGCTGCGGCTCCCTCCCTCATCTTGGGAATGAAACATTGCTGTAATCAATGACATCTGCATCTATCATCGTACAAGAGTCAAAGTCTATAAAATAAACGTCTAGACTCTGAATTACTTGGTGAGGGTGCGCATGTCTATAGCTTAGGTAGACATGGCTGGAGATCTGTAAATTGCTGATTTCCTCTCTGGTTCTGTAGGGGAGGAGAACTGTTAGAGTGCAATGACAATTGAAGTGTATTTCACATGTATAAAGAGGAGAGGCAGGAAAAATTGAAGCACTAACCCCCCCAGGCCTCCCCTCCCTACCGCACAAGCACACACACCGCCACACCCTTTATTCCTAGACAAAAGAACTGCTTGGTCAGGCCGGTCAGATCACGTCCTGTCTCCCGAGGGTCTCCGCTGTCTCTAACCCAGGGTTATTATCATGTAAGTCACATGCTCAAAAGAGTTCAGACCGGCCCAGGGTTAGCTTGAGAAGCCTATGGCTGACTTTCTACCTGGCTCCCTTTGGAAGGTGACAAGGTCAACTGGATTTGCATATCTATAAAAGCAGACCCCATCGCACTCTAGTCTGGACTGCCCCTGTTCTCTGCGTGGCTTAGTTACTAGTGGTGCTTCCCTTCAAACTCAAAAAGGTCTTGGAGTGGATCCCAATTGACTAAAATTGAATAGATGGAAAAGTTCTGTAAGGAATCCTAGGTTTGTGCAAATGTGTTTGAGAGAGACACACAGAGGGACGTGGGATTTGGGCCTCGTGGTCATTGTATGATGTGCCCCCCCCCCCAAAAAAAACAGCTTAAATTTATAGTAAATGAACTAACTTGTACCTAATAAGAGTTAGATCATGGTGAAAACATTTAAATCAGATGTATTTGTCCCTTTTCTACTGATAAATATGCTGGTAGGCATTTTCTCCTCCCTAATACATCATTGGAAAAACTACTGAACTACTAATCCGCTGACCTCCACAGATCTAATAAGAATACTTGGAATTCACTTGGCAGTTTAGATGAGATCTGTCACTCACGGCTTTGAGCAAGTACCTCCGGGCAGCGCTTCACACCACACACGGAGACCTGAGTCCGGCCCAGGTGACAGAGTGGACACAAATGGCTTCTGGAGTTCAGGTCAACGATGCTTTGCTGTGATTTACTTCCAAAGCCACACTGAAGCAGGGCAAACGCTAGGCACAAATAAAAGCAGTGCGGCTGGCCACTGCCCCTTTGTGTTCCACGGAGTGACCATAGATTTACCCATCTCACCGCTGAGGAGTGAGGTGTCCTGGGAGGTCAGGGTTATCCAGGCCCGGGGGCTCATCCCTTCCCAGTCCGGCCACATTGCATCTAGCAGCGATTTACAAAACCATATAAGGTAAAAGCTTTACCCAGCCAGCAACTTCATTCAGGTCAATATCTAGATTGTAGACCTTGAAATGCCTTCGGTGCCCAGCCTGCGGCAACTCTACCTTATCTGCAGCTGGGCTGAGCGCGGAGGAGGTTTCCTCTTAGTGTGCAGACAGGCCCGGCCTTGGCCTACCACAAACAGACTTAGCCTTTAAGTCCACAAACAAATTCTTGGTGTTGTCCTGCATTAACGCAGGCTAAAGGGCCTCTGCGCTGGTTCTGATCAGCTCTCCACCCAGGCCAGGCTCTCCAGGGCGCTAACGCTTTGTGTCACCTCTTGCTGATTACTCTTGATTGCAAAAGCCCAGTTCTTCAATTGCTGCCTGATTCTCTTTGTCCCTCAAAACTCTTCCCTGGGTGACACAATCATTGTCCTATATATACATGCAGCTCTTATAATTTCTTCCTCGTTTAAAATGTTTATTCTTGCCACTTGGGTTTCTGTCACAGCCGCATGCATCCTCTTACTACTCTCACAATTTTACGGCCTTTATACTTTATACAATGAACTAAATGTCCGTTTGCCCCACCCCCAAGGCTATGCACAGTCATAGTGAACTTGACTAACGACTAAAATGACCAGCAGTGACTGCTAATGGCATTTTTCTGTGCCACGAGACGGAAGAACTCTTCCTCAGAAACCCACATTAGCTGATGTCTGTGTGAGCACATTGCCTTAATAATCTTTCCCTCTTTCTTTTCTTTACCAATCTCTCAGTGTAGGGTGTTTTGAAGGCTTGGATATCAAAGGGGGACATGGTTGTACCCAAACAAAACCAGAGCTGACCTGCTATTCTCATGAATGGGCAATTTACATAAATGAAAGAGTAACCTATCATAAACCATTGAAATATCAGTGTTGAGTGTTACAACTCTAAGGGGAAAGGTTTCCCCAGCCCACAGGCTACATCCCTATGCGTGTTACAGTTCAGAAGGGAAAGGTATCTGGGCAGTTCAGAGCCAAAGAATGCCATAAAGGCACATCTCTCAAGGAACCTCCTACAAGAGGGGATTGGCAGAGACAGGGGAGGGGAAATAAATAAACATATTTCAGAGTGAGAGGGGTTAAAGTGGATTTTCAGCACAGTGAGCCAGTTCAGTATCGAGAACCACCATTACCAAGGGCAACAATACAGGCTCTGAAAAGACCCAGGAGGAAGAGCCACAGTGGAACCTGCAAGGCAAGTCTTAGTAGCCCAAGGCTTCGAAGGCTCCTCTGAGCTAACCCATCTATCCTGGGCTGCTAGCTGGGCCTTACTATCTTCTAAGTATATCTCCAAATGGAAAAGATACAGAAAAGGCTCAGCCATTCCTGCAGTGCTAGACTGAGCTCATTGGTGAGCTCCTCTTGGGTCAGTCCAGTTCAGCCTAGGTCACTTTGGGAAGCCACAACCAGTATACCCTCAACTCTCTTGTCTTTTCCTTTGTGTGGTTCTCATCTAGACCATAAGGGGTCCATGATGAAAACTACCCTGAAAGATAAATATTTTCTCCATTTTCTCCACAAGGGAACCAAGACCTGGAGTATCAGGTGACTTTCTATAATCACAAAGTAAGTGATTATAATTAAGGGATTGTGATTTAATCCTACCAGCCCAGCTTCTGAATCCACAGGAAATTGATACATTCCTAGGCACATGCTTTGAAAGCACTGCCTATCATGATTGTCAAATATCAAAATGGGTCACCTTTTGCTCCTAAATGAGAGTTGACTCAGACATCAACAAATGAAGGTATAATTCTCCATTCAAGACGCAAGTATTTCTTCCTCTTAATCTTACTACACTTGTTTTTTTCTTCAGACCAGAAATCAAGGGGCACAAACATCCTGAGAACGCCGAGCTCTACTCTAGACTCTGCCTTAGGTTATGGAAATACCACAACAGTCAAGCCAAAAGCTTGATAAGCATTTTTATTCTTCCCTCTTCTGTATCTACTTCATCAGTATGACATGGTCATACACACACACACACACACACACACACACACATCAGATATGACCCTAAGCCAGAGGCACATCAAGGCGGACCCCAGCACAGGAGACAGCTCACAAAGCTGGGAAGCTAGGGCACAGCCTGCATCAACAGGGACAATATTCTCTTCCAGAGCCTAAGTTGCTCTAAATCTCTTCCAGGCAGCTGGTGTGGTCTCCAGTCTTTTGCAGTTAACTGTGTCTCAGAGTCTGCTGTTCAGCTCAGCCTTTTGTTTTGCTTTTGTTTTTTGTTTCCCTAAAGAGGACTCTCAGCTTCTATTGTTTCCATTGGCAAAGGGGGAGGGGGTGTAAGCTAGTGAATCTAGTCAGTTTCAAGAACTTCCTGAAGCTTTTTTTTTTTTTTTTAGTTGTTTATCTCTATGTTTAAACTTTCTTTATAGATAGAATGTTTGACCTTGGAGGAAACTTACAGAACTTATATACACAATAAACACACACAGACACACACAAATAAATAAATATAACAAGAATCTCACCATGTAATATAAGAATATTAATATGAAATAAAAAGTGTCCTTTCTCCATTACTCTTTTTTATTTCTTTTTTCTCCTTTCTTCTTCTTCTTCTTCTTCTTCTTCTTCTTCTTCTTCTTCTTCTTCTTCTTCTTCTTCTTCTTCTTCTTCTTCTTCTTCTTCTTCTTCTTCTTCTTCTTCTCCTTCTCCTTCTCCTTCTCCTTCTCCTTCTCCTTCTCCTTCTCCTCCTCCTCCTCCTCCTCCTCCTCCTCCTCCTCCTCCTCCTCCTCCTCCTCCTCCTTCTTCTTCTTTTGTCAAGGTAATCCTCAGGTATCAGATAGACGATGTAAGAGAATAATGGTGAAAAAATTTTAGGCCCTAAAATAGCATTTATCAGAATTTAGACTTCCTTCCTTCCTTCCTTCCTTCCTTCCTTTCTTTCTTTCTTTCTTTCTTTCCTTCCTTCCTTCCTTCTTTCTTTCTTTCTTTCTTTTCTTTTTCTGAAAGAGCTATCCAGGAGCTCATGATTCTCCTGCCTTTTTCTCCAGAATGTTGGGATTACATGTGTGAACCACTGTGCCTGGCTCACATTTCTTATTTCTTTACTTAATGTTTTGTTTATTGTTCCAAGTAAAAATATAACCTCAATGAAAACAAGAGGATTATTTATCTTGGTCTCCACCATAGCTATAGCTCTCACACAGAGCAGGTACTCAATAAATATTTATTAAATGACTGAATCCACAGTGTGGTTAAGCTCCTAGGAGAAGGACATCTCTGGGAGGCCAAATACCAACACAGCCCCATTTATGTCTAGAATTGTTCATCTCAAGACCCAAGCACATTTGTTTCAGAAGCTGTGTTACCTGGGCACTAGCTAAGTACAGTCGATCTTCTAAATAAATTGATCGTAGTTTAAAGAGAAGGAAAACAAGTGTAATGATTCGAAGAAATCCAGAGTGAACAACCAGGGCAAGAAATCTAAAATAAGAACATATATCAAAATCTTACATTAAAAGAATAAACATCATGAATGGTTGATTTTGGACACAGAGTCTCTATATAGACTAGGTGCCTGGAACACATTATATAGTGCAGGCTGTCCTGGAACTCACAAAGGTCATGCTACCTCTGCCTGAGAGCTGGGATTAAAAGCTGTGCCTGGCGTCATTTATTTTATCTTTAAAATGCTTATTCTTTGGCAATTTTATACCTGCATCCTTACTACTCTCGCCTCAGGACCTTTTTCTCCCTCCCTTCTCCATTGACCTCAACCGTCCTTCCTACAATCTGCTTCCGATACTCATGTCTTATTCACTTTTTCCCATATTCATGTCATATTCATGTTTGGTTTGTGACTCACTGAGTTTACCCAAGAGCACTTGTGTGACTGTGGGTGTTATTATTATTGTGGTTTGAAGGACAAATGTCCCCCCATAGGCTTAGACATTTAAACACTTGGTCACTAGTTCCTGGTGCTCTTTGAGGGAGTTCAGCTTGGCTTTGCTGAAGGAAGTACATCACTGGAGGTGGCTTTGAAAATGTATAGCTTTGCCTGCCTTCTAGTTTGTTTGCTGCCAAGACCCACCCCACAGTGATGGACACTGCGGCATCGGTAAGCCAGAATAAACTCTTCCTTCCACAAGTTGCCTTGGCTATGACATCTTACCATGGCAAGAGAAGAGCAACTAATGCAGGGTAAGGGATTTCCCACGGGCACCTGATGAGTTCACCAGTGAGTACTTAACTGAAGACAAAGACTGCCCCTCAGCCAGACCCCTCAGTGATCTGAGCTTAGCCCTGACTACCTTACAAATACATGAGACTCAGACTACGGCTATTTTATTTTGGGTTTGACAACTACTGGGAGGTAACCCTTATCTGCTCTTCTCACTGATGACCTGGCTACCTCCCTAGCTGCCTCTCCTGGCCATGCTTGTGTGGTTCATCTCCCCTCATGCAGTTCCTCTCTCCTCTTTGCCTTCTGTCCCTTTCTCTCCTTGGTCTCTCTTTCTCCAACCAGGTCAGTCTAAATCCACCAACAGGTAATTCCTTCAGTATTTGGCTGTAGTCAATTTTATTTAACAGAAGTTTTAGATCAAGGAACAAGGTCTGCACAACAAAAGCTTGTAAACATAGAAAGGCATTCAGGGGCGAGAGATTCCAGTATAAATTTAGCATTACAATACATAGATCAAACCGCAAAGTCCATCAATTAGCTATAGTGCACTGGGGAAGGGCAGGCCCAAGGTACACCCTTCCCTACCCCCATCTAAACTTGGGCACAATCCGTCTGGTGCAGGCCCAGCACAAAAGATGGCAGCTGCTGTGAGTTTGTAGTTTCAATGGCTCTGCCGTGCCCTGAAGGTACAGCTTCATACCACTCATCCTTATCATCCAGCTCATTACATTTTAAAATGCAGTTTTAACACATAATTCTCAGGCTATCAAGGGAGAGGGAGGGAAGGCGGAAGGGCGGAGGAGAGTCACCCAGGTATATCCGACAGCAAGATACCTTCTGTTCAGCAGTGAATTCAAATGAAATCTTCCATTGAATAACACATATACATATATTTGCTGGGGAAATGAGTTCTCAAAAGCACATTTTATTATAAACAAAGACAACAATTATAAAGCAGTGACATTTGCTAACTTGAGTGACAACAGCCCTCCCATGGAAATAGTTTGGTTGCCTTCTCCATTAGAGCCTCTACCCTGGAGGGTTCACATGTCACTCGAAGTTTCCTGGAAAAGCCTTTGGAGACTGCTGGGCTAACAAGCAAGTTAGAAATGAAAACAAAGCCGGGTGCCAAGGTGCAAACCTTTATAGCCCAGAACCTCGGAGGCAGAAGTAGCTGGAGCTCTGTGAGTTCGAGGTCAAGGTCAACCCGGTCTACATAGTGTGTCCCAGGAAAACTAGGGCTACATAGAGAGACCCTGTCCCAAAACAAAACAGACAGACAACTAAGAAAGCAAAACAGAAATTAAAACAGAAAGTATTTTGTGGAGCTATGGTAACAGAGTCCTCTATCATCAGACGGCCCTTAGGCCCAAGCGCCTATAGGTATTTGTGTAGGGCAGCGCCAAAGTGGGCAAACCAATTACGTTTAAAAATCTGAACAGACAAACACCCTCATTATACAGCAGAAGGCTTTTATAAAAGTGGCCTCTGAGTACAGAGACAGATTCAGGCATGATGTGGTCCGCACACTTGTAGTCCCAGCATCCAGAAGCTGACACTGGAAGATATCAGGTTCATGGTTGCCCAGGCCACATCGTGAGACCTTATCAAATAAAGACAAGCAAACCCACCAAAGAACAATCAACAAACTCTTATAAATAATGATCATTTGACTTTCCTTTAAGATAGTTCTTTACTATTGAGAACTTATACATGAATACAATGATGTATATGTGGTTATACATACCCCATTTCCCTATCTAAATCCTCCCATATTTCCCAAACAAGTCCTCCTCATAACTTCATGCCTTTTCTTTTTTTCTTCTTAATAATACATTATGCTAGTTACTGCTACCCTTATATGCAAGGGTGTGGGGTCATGCACTGGAGAATGCAGATCCTTTCAGTGGCCTTATGCTCATAAGGAATGACCGAGTCTCCACTCTGAGAGAAACTATCAACTGACAATAGCTCCTCAGTAGGGGAACGGGCTGTTGTGGAAGCCACAACTGCTATGAGTTCATTAAGACAGCATTTTACGAAGGAATCTTCATCCTGAAGCTCTTGAGTCTGATCTACCTCTTCTTCGTTCTCAGCGTCTTGTGGGAGGGTGGCATGACGTGGGGGAGGGGAGTATGGAGGGGATGGTGTGAGGGGGTTGATATTCCTGTCCTGTTGGGGTTGAGCACCCAGTATCTGTACTTTGCCCAGTTATGTGTCTCCATTGACTGCTTCCGACTGTGTCTGTTGATAAAGAACAAGACAAGATAAACAAACAAAAAAGAAAACACCACAGCAACAAAACCATTTGGGGTTAGAGAGATGGCTCAGTGCTTAAGAGCACTGGTTGCTTTTCCAGAGGACCTGGGTTTGAATCCCAGCACCCATGTGGTTTCTTACAACCAGGTCTAACTCTAGGTTACAAACCTAGCAGATCCACACCTTCTGGGTTCCAAGGACGTCAGGCATGCAAGTGGTACACAAACATACATGAAGGGGAAACTCATGCACATGGAACGGAATATTTTTTCATTTTTTAAAGTAGCAATATGATGACAGAAATTACAATAGAAAAGTACGTGAGAATAAATATGAGAACTTTCCTCATCAAAATGGGCCCATGATTTTAAAAACACGAAAATTCTTTAATTATATTTTTTTTCAATAATCCATTTTCTTCTCTTTGATGCCATCAGTATTTGTCATCACTTCTCTGGGACATCTCCATCCTTTGCTTTGTGTGGATGAATTCCTCCAGCTGCACACCCACAGTCCCCAGGCTCGGCAGAGTCAACACCTCAGTCAGTTCCGTTCTGTAACTGTACCTACAGCCCCCTCTGTCTACTGTCACCATCATTGTCACCGGGGCTGCCCACTAAGGGACAGGACAATACAGCTGTCCACCCAGCTCTCTGACTGTGAGCTGAGTGACAAATGGATAATGACGAACCATTTCTGACTGTCTCTAAAGGAAGTGACGCAATCGTCATGGATACCGATGTCCACCTGCTATTTGCAGAGGTCATAGTGAAAACTTAGAAGGGCTGGTTGCAGTCCGTACACTTAGAATAGACACACCATGGAAACGGAAACTTTACCAGTGTCATTGGTTATTTAGTTAAAACATGGAACTAAATGTGGGCTGTGGTGGCACATGCCTTTAATCCCAGCACTAGAGAAGCAGAAACAGGCCGATCTCTGAGTTCGAGGCCAGCCTGGTCTACAGAGTGAGATCCAGAACAGCCAGAGCTATACAGAGAGACCCTGTCAAAGAAAAAAAAAGACATAAAAGAAAGGAGGAAGTGAGATTCACATGTACGGGAATCTTTCAGAGAGAGAACTTCCCATACAATATGTATCAGTCACTGTTTTTGGTGTTATAACTAAACACCTGGCAAGAGCAATTTAAGAAAAGAGGGGTTTATTTTGGCTCACAGATGGAAACTGCAGCCCATCAGGTGGGATGTCATGGACATAGGATCTTGAAGCAGCTGGTCACTTGGCATCTGCAGGCAGGAGGTAGAGAGAGATGAACTCAGTTCACTTTCTCCTTTGTAGGCAACCAAGGACCCCAGGTCCCACCTTGACTAATTCAACATAGAACCCCTCACTGACCCAGAGGCTTTTCTTCTAAGTGACTCTAGAACCTGTCAAGTTGATGATAATTAATATTAACCATCACACTACAGTATCTTTACAGCATCTGCTGAGTCAGAGGAAAATATTCTCATAGGACAAAGCTGTCTCATATACCATCAACAAATTGGTTCAACCATGAAAGGCTAATGAGGTAATACATCAAAATGAAGTGTTATGCATGTCCTTTAACACAACATACAAAAAGCCAGTATCTTAGGGTTTTACTGCTGTGGACAGACACCATGACCATAGCAACTCTTACAAGAACCACATTAATTGGGCTGGCTGACAGGTTCAGAGGTTCAGTCCATTATCATCAAGGTAAGAGAATGGCAGCATCCACGCAGGCGTGGTGCAGACAGAGCACAGAGCATTTCTCTCTCACCCTGTAGCTCTTCCCCCTGTATATTCTCCAGTCTGGACAATTCGTCTCTACCGTTAATTCTGACAACGCCGTGGAGTGGCAGGAGAGGTGATTACATGATTACCTTCCTATCTGTACCACTTCATGGTGAATAACGTTGATGAACACTAAGTGAAAGCCATAGTCATTCCACACAACACACACACACACACACACACACACACACACACACACACACACTCACAGTCACATACACACAGGAAAAATAAATACAACAACTTTGAGTCATCTAGAACAAATCCCTTAGAGTGTTCCTGAACAGAAGGGCCCACAGCAGTCTCACTCAGCCCAGCCTGTTCTGCATTTGGCCTGAAGTGACGCTCATCTGTCACACTTATCACATCTCTGCCCGTAGAGGTCTATGACGTCATCAGAAACCAACCGTGCTCCATCAGCTTCCGTTCAAGAGCCTTCAGAGTCCTGCTCCTGCTGTTGCCAACTACCAGCTGGCTCTGCACTCACTCACAGTCAGCCTTGTTCTTATCAGGACCCGAGAGGCCCCCGCCTGCCCTGGTCGTCCCACGTGTACTGTGCTCGCTGCTGCCTGCCTCAGCCATGTTTGCTCTGCTCCTCCTCACCCAGGCCCTTGGACTAGCCTTTTTTCCTGCTGCGTTGGAGCTTTTTGCTTAGTCTATGATAGGCCAGGTCTTTCTCTCCAGCTGGGATTCAGAGTAAAGGCCACACGGCCACAGAGATGTTTTCTCTCACCAACTCACCTAAGGTATAACCACAGCTTCCTTGCTCACCCTTCTTGGTTTTATTCTAGTCATGGTGCTGGAAGTTACTTTCTGATTGGTTGTCTCTGTGTCACCTGTATAAATACCATGTACAAGCCTGAAACTCGGCTCTTAATACAAACCTACCTACCTACCTGGTAAACTGCCATTGTAATGACCTTGTTCCCATACCTTGTGCTTCTTAATGTATTCTTCATGACTGCCCCGCTTTTCTTTCCTTCTCGGAGAAACTCGGTTAAAGACTGAAGTCTGAAAGTCCTGGTTGAAGATCCGGACTGGGGCAATCCATATGTATAAAATGGCAATGCCTGCCAATATATTTCATTGGTTCTTAGTAAAATCCAAATCATCTAGCAATATTTTAAAAATTAGAAAATTTTGGGAAAATTGAAACCCTAATGCCTCTGGGGAGGAGGAGTCGGAAGGTTAAACAACAAAAGACCTGCATTTTGGGTGTGGCTGGGCTTACACCTAGAAATGAAGCAGCTGTCCCTTACTACAGGATATGGTACTCACATGACACGTTATCCAACTGACCGTGTGGTTGTTTATATTAACTCTGTCAGAGTAAAATACCAAACCCCAAAACTAGAATCGTTTATCTATGATTCTGGATAAACAACGTCATTTAATTTCTCTATTCAGACTGAAAATATTTGAGAAACAGAATCTGGTGTTTTTCCTTCGCTGTGCATAAGGCAAGTGACTAGAACTTGTTTATTGAATATTAAATCTAGTTATATCCATAAACTTGCAGTAAAATCCAAATACCATCCAATAAAAATTTTATGTCAGCTGCTTATTAGCTTCTGTAAAGGAAGACAGGCACCAAAGCGGAGCTAACGCCCTGAAACAGAGCCTGTGTGCTATGGAAAGCCAGACTCTGGACAGATATCAGCTAAACAGATTTGGAAAAAGGAATAAATGAAATATGGGTTTTTATAGCCCTCCCAATTGTCCACTGTAGCTGCGCAGGCTGATCTAGAGCAGACAATACTTTAGGGACAGAAAATCCTGCTATTTGTTCTCCAAGTAATGGTCATGTGTTCAGCAGCTGGGAAATTCTAAGTCCCTCATTTATTACGATACCAATAACTACCTCGTTGTGTTCCCAGAAAACCACAGACTATTTGGCATGGTTCAGGGCCACCATATTGAATAAATCCCATTGCTCTTTTTGCAATAATTCATTAACTTTAAAAGAGAACACATCACACCAAGTATTTTCCATGGATAACAGCAATAGCTAAAAGATTCCACACTTGGGCCGAGCCATGTCTGGTCCACCCAAGTAAATGGGAGGCTCAGGCCCGTAACTGCGAGCCGTAACTGCGAGCCGTAACTGCGAGCCGTAACTGCGAGCCGTAACTGCGAGCCGACTCCACACTGACGCCTGGACCCTGAGCACTTTATTTGCTGCCTGCCATTTTCTATTCTAAGGAGTATTCCTAAATGGTGTAAATATTTAAAAGGGCCTGCATGTCTCAAGAACTCTGCATAGTTACAAAGGACATATCTGACGCTTTGCAGTTCTTAGTAAACACCAGAATAGATCTTTTGTGTCAAGTTGGGTGACTAAAATTTGGAAAATATTTAGGAATTTACAGTTATTCAAAACATTATTTGACGAAGAATTAAGATATAAATAAATCAAGCTGATTGTAAACTTTAACCTTTACAATAAACCTTTTTTAATTTGGACATTTTAAATCTCTAAGAAAACAAAAACCTGTTGGTGCGGAGACTGAGCTGCAGTGTATTCAGGAAGGACGTGGTTTAGTACGAGGTGAATAACAAATAATGTTTGAAAGGGAGGTTTACTCAGCCCAGAGAATACTTGGTTTTTCAATAGTGGAGGTTTCTTTTATTTATAAAACATCTATTCAGTGTGTGGGCAAGAGGAGAGACCTTCTTAGATAGGCTAATCATTTTATCTATTGACTAAATCTGGGCCTTAATGGCCAGCCCTTGTTACTCATTTTTTCTGGATACTCTATGTACTTGAAAATTATCTGACTACAGTCCCCTGAAATGGCCCAGTTACTCCAGACTTGGGAGTTTTCCCGTGTGTTTGTAGTTTGCCATGACAACTTTCAACTTCTGTTGATATTAAGCTATTGGAAAACACAGTCTACACATTAAAGAAGTCCGGTTGTACTAGTGTACAACACACTGGGTGTTCTACACACTGGGTAATTTTTAACCTTGATGAGCCTTGTCTTCATTCCTACACTGTAGAAAGTAATTGTGAGTATTTGCTAGGGAAGTCAAGAGGGTGGATAAAGATATAAGCTATGGGGGCTGGAGAGGTGGCTCAGTGGTTAAGAGCACTGACTGCTCTTCCAGAGGTCCAGAGTTCAATTCCCAGCAACCACATGGTGGCTCACAGCCATCTGTAATGGGATTAGATGCCCTCCTCTAGTGTGTCTGAAGACAGTGACAGTGTACTTGCACAAAATAAATAAGTCTTTTAAAAAAATAATACAAGCTTTGAGAATCATGTCAGGGTCTCTGCAGTCCTCACCTCCTAATTTATTCATTTCTAACTTAATTGGCATCATCTCTGTTTTGCAGACAAAGGCTCAGAGAATTAGAAACCTTGCTTCAGATCACGCATAGATGGACGCTCCTTCTGCTTGTAAACTGGCCACAAGTAACAGCGCACAACCACCACAAGAAATGGTATTAGACTCAGATAGCACGGAGTGAAAGGTCATCCCTAGAGGGTCTGCGGCTCCCATTTGTCTGTAGAAACAGCCACACTATTTTGAGGTTGTACCCTGTGCAGGGAACGTGAGTCACCACCTTTCCCAACACTCCTCCACACGCCGACGCTCTCCGTTATGAATTACGTCCTAGGCGTCTCTATTCAGTTATTCCCTGCGGGTTTTCAGCCGTAGCTGTCTTTGACTCACATTTTTCACCCTCCTAAGTTAATTGCTTTCTTAGATTCTTCTATTCTAGCTCAGCAAGTGATGCTGCATCATTTCAAAAGAGCAAGGAGTTGTTTAAATTGTGCATTGCTTCACAAATGCTGCATTTTCCAATTTCATACCATCCCAGGATTCTCTGACCTGCTGGGAAGACAGAAACCGGAGAGCAGAGGGGTTTTCCCAGCAGATTAATGGTGAGCAGGCGTGCTGACAGCGTTAATGAAGGTGGCAGCCACGCAGGTGATGGCTGTGGTGACACTTGTGATGGGAATAGCATAAAGCTCACCCAGAGATGGCGGAGTTCACCCTAATCTCCTAACAATCGGGGTTTACGTTATCAGTGATTCAAAAGGTACTTATATGCCATGAGATTCTCAAATAAACAGCATGTGTTTTCATCGGGTGGCAGAGGACTTTATATGTTTTGTTTCCTTTACAATGTAAAGCATCTATCAGTTGCTTTAACCTTACCACACTTAACATTTAACGCAAGATCTCAACGTGTGGGTTCAGATGATATTTCAGTTTGGGGAACTGGGTGTGTGGCAGTGGAGCTGACCCACCGCGAGTTTGCACGGAGACCATTAGTATCTTCTGGAAGAAGACAACATTTGCCACATTTGTTGAGTAAAAACTTAAGAAGAAAAGAAATGCTCTTCTGAAAAAGGAATCACATGTACACATTTTAGATCAGAAAGTGTCCCGGACAAATGGCCAAAGGCATTTAGCTGTGGTGTTGGTAGTGGTTGGATTGGTTTTATTGTTGTTTGTTTTGTTTTTTTGAGAAAGGATCTCATGTAGTATTAGGCTGGGCTTGACTGGGTTCTCCTGCTCTATCTCCTGAGTGCTGGGGTCACAGACATGAACATCACACCCAAAGGAGGGATTTCTTGTTTTTTTTTTTTTTTTTTTTTTTAAGATATGCTTGATTCTAACAAGTCAGAGAGTTGGGTTAGAGCTAAAAGTAAAATCAAGCCCAGTGGAAGAGCCCTTTGAGGGTCCCAGTGAGACATCCAGGAACCCTGTGTGAATCTGGGCAGGATGCAGAGCAGCCCATTGAAAGCTCTTTGATAGCTTGGTCTGTCCAGATGGTTTCTGCCCTCAGGCTCTCTCCAGCCTCCTCTTCCATCTGTAAAACACAGGAATGTACCTCAGAAACCTGTTTTGTGTGTCTCCCCCCCAGGGGCCGGAGACTGCTTCAGTTCCACACCATAAAATTCCCAGATCCTTTGCTCTAGGTGTGGTTCTAAGAACATGATGATTATAATTATCGGGCATAATTTTAGTCACCCTACATCACAGCTTTCCTTACATGTGCACGTCGGATTGTCAGTCTGTTTTTTTAAAAAAAGAAAAAACAAACAACTAGAAGTAAAAAGACATTTGCTGAATGCATCTTAATAACCACCTGCACAGCTGTAATTCTGGCAACACGAGCTGATGTCCAGGTAACATCGCCATTTCCTGGCTCATCAAAGAATTTCCGGCATGCCAAAACCTGCTGCATTAGTTCTTACTTTCCTCCAGACTTTATTAGCCTCGCCCACATCTTCCAACCATTTGCAACATCGACTATGGCAGTCATATCAGGATTTCTGCATTTTAAAATCTTCCTTTCAAAGAATGGCCAAATCCAAAGCAAAGCCAGTTGTGCTGGAGATTCATCTGTTAAGTCACAACACTGATCATGGATGAACTGGAACCACATAGTAAAGACAATGGCTCTTTCTCTTCTCCATATCATGGCTTATGTTGTTCACTGGACAGATACTTATCATGTGTGTATTCTGTATTTAAGGCTAGGAAACCTCAGACTACAAATTTTTATTTTATTTTATTGAGATGGAGTATAGCCCCGGCTGGCCTGGGACTCACAGAGGTTTGCCTGCCTCTGTCTCCTGGGACTAAAGGCACTCACCACCAAGCTGAACTGAAACAAGAAAACTCAAACTGAGAACCCTGAAGCTCTCTGTATGTGGAAAGCTGGTACAGAAGGATTCTGAGGTGGGGCCAGGTGACGTTGCATAGAGAGACCCTGTCT
Organism: Micromys minutus; assembly: GCF_963924665.1. Lineage (NCBI taxonomy): Eukaryota > Metazoa > Chordata > Mammalia > Rodentia > Muridae > Micromys > Micromys minutus. The sequence goes on along the minus strand of NC_137973.1, from coordinate 3,777,269 downwards.
CAACAGCGCGTCCTATCCCAGCCCTTTACAAAGGAGGAGGCCGTGTGCCTCATTCTTTGGAGCAATGCTTCTTGCCTAGGACCTCAAAAGAGTAAGGAAAGCAAAAATTAGACAAAGGAGCTGGTAGATAACTGAGCAGTTCAAAACTTGTTGTTCTTCCAGAGGACCCAAGGGCTTTTCTGGGCATCTATGTACGGCCTGTGAACAAGAACCAAATCTTGACACAATGAAGCTTCACCTAAGATGGAAGAACCCTAGGTCTCTGTGACCAGGAGTACAGTAGGGACAACACTGGGAGCTAGAAAAACATTTCAAGCTGGAGCCCTACTGTGATTAGGAGGCTTTCAAGGTGTTGACTGCCAGACTCATCCCCCGCAAAACGAGCAAGTTGTGGTGTGGTTCATGTGGTGTATGCTCTAATAGGAGCAGTGGCCCGCCTTAGGACCTACTCAGAGCACTGTGTCCTGGCTTACCATTTGGGCCGCTTCTGGCAGTCTCATTGCTGGAGGACCAGGCTCCTGTCCATCAGGCCTACAGAGTCCTCCATGAGCTATGAGCACAAGTACCAATTCTGCTGCCCTAAGCGCTGGGTCTAATAGGGCCACCCAGATCTGGGTTGGAGGCCCCTGATCTTTCTTCATTAGGCCAACTTCTACACGGTTGCAAGACTTCCAGAGATTCAGTCTTTGCTTCAGTATCTGGTTACCAAGATGGAGGAGGCATAGGTAAAGACGGCATGGTAGACAACAAAGCAGGCTTGAGGGTCTCTGAATCCATAGGAAGGTGGTCCAGCTGACCCCTCAAGCTCTCACATAAGGGGCTGACGCGGTAATTTCTCTGTCTGCGCTTACCCTAGGTCAGTTGGAGGTGGGTAGCTGCAAGCTTTCTTGTCTTTTTTATTGTTTTTAGAAATGTTTCTTTGTGAGGTCACCTGTAGCTCAGGCTACCCCATCAACTCCTCCTAATCCTCCTGCTTCCATAGCCCAAAGGTTGATTACAGGAAACTCGTAGCACCAAGCTGTTTTATCTGAGCTGCCTCCCCTCCCCTCCCCTCCCCTCCCCTCCCCTCCCTTCCCCTCATCTCCCCTCCCCTCCTTTCCTTTCCCTTCCCTTCCTTCTCTTCCTCCTCCTCTTTACCCCCCCCCTCCCCACTCCTCTCCTTCTTGCCCTCTCTCTCTTATTCCTTTTTTTTTTGTTTGTTTGTTTCTGTTTTTCAAGATAGCCCTTGTGGGGCTAAAAAAACCCAGTAGGTGTCTTTCCCCTTTTGTTGTTTTGTTTTCTAATACAGGATCTTTGTAGCCCAGGCTGGCCTATCACTTGGGAGTGAGCGTTCTATCTCAGTCTCCCCAGCATGAGATTTATGGACTACTCATTTTACCTATATGTTATTATTTTTTTCTGTTTTGTTTTTGAATTTTTAAAGCATAGCTTCATACCCCACTGAGCCTCATATTAGCATTTTTTTGCTATTTATTAGTCTCCAGATTTATTTTTAGGGACCTGTATGAGTTTTTATATCTATGAATAACAGATTGATAATAAAATGAAATGATAAGTAAATAAATATATATTTTGATAAATGGATAAGGAGAGTATGTCAAAATAAAGGGCATCCACTCTGTAGAGGGAACAGCCCAGTGAAGAGAGAACCTACAACTGTAAGGAAATAATTGCAAATCATGAATCAGATAAGAAATCATATTCAAACTACTCAGTAAAGAGAAAATAACTCTATTGAAAAATGGCTGTGAGGGCTTTAATAGAAACTTCTCAAAAGAAGGCGGACAGATGAGCAAAAGCCAGATGAAAACTGCTCTATATCAGTAATTCTCAGAGAAATGCAAATCAAAGCCACAAAGGGCTCCCGCACACCTGTGGGACTGGCTGTTATAAAAGAAGAAACACAACACCTGTCGTCAGGGCTGAGCAAAAAGAGAACCTTGACCTCCTGGTCATATTGCAGATTATCGTCGGTGTTCAGGCGTTCAGGCAAACATTGCAAAGCGTTCTCAAAGGGAAATAAACGCTAGTGTTAGGAAACTCCCAAGTGATAGGCCAGCCTGGGCTACAGAGATCCTGTATTAGAAAACAAAACAACAAAAGGGGGGAAACGCCCACTGGGTTGGTGACAGTGCACTTGGGAGGCAGAGGCAGACAGATCTCTGAGTTCAAGGCCAGCCTGTTTTACAGAGTGAGTTCCAGGACACCAGGGCTACACAGAGAAACCTATCTTGAAAAACAATAGCCAGCAACCCCAGCATGAAGTGTGTCCTGGTGGAGCACATCTAAGAGCTGTTGGTGCTCCTTCTTGGTGGCTTTATTCACAGCAACCAAGTCACAAAAACAAAGTGAATTGGTAGTTTTTGACTGTTGAGCACACACAATGGAATACTATTAAACTGTTACAAACAAGCAGGAAATTCTATTATTTGGAACAACATGGATAAACTTGTAAGTGATTATGTTATGTGAAACTAAGCCAAGCAAGTTCAATATGGTCTCACTTTAGATGTGGAATAGTAAAGAGCTGAATTCGTTGAATTAGAAAGAAGATACAGATTACCGGAGTCAGGCAGGGGATGGTGTGCATAGGGGCAGGTGGCAGAAAACAGAATGCAAGTCTGCTAGGCTCTCGGAATACAGCTGAGAACTCTGGGAAGGTTCAGTCCTCCTCCCCAATATATATACACACACACAATGTCAGATCTGCATGTTTTAGGGCCCCGAGGGTCTGGTGATATAGACCAATTGATAGAATGCTTGCCTCAGCATTTGGTGAGTACTAAGCCTCAGTACTACATTAAACAGGGTGTGGGCACTAAGTTTCAGCACTACATTAAACAGGGTATGATAGTAAAACCCTATAATACCAACACTCCAGAAGTGGAGGCAGTTGCCTGGGCTACCTGAGACCCACATGAAAAGAAAAGAGGAAAATATAAGCTTTGAACATCTGAGACCATCTATGGATCCTAGGTTTACAATTTCTACGGAAAAAGACTACAGGCTTTAGGAGCTGATCAATCTGGCTTTGAGTTCCAGTATTAATAGCTATGTGGTCACCTGAGCTGGAATCTATATTCTCAATGTTCAAATTTCCCTGTCATAAAACAAAGAGATGTGAATAAATACAGAAGTTATGAGGATTACCACTTGTACATGGGAAAGTTCCTCATATGTGGTAGATAATAGGTTGTGGGGATTATTTCTTCTCTTAGGAGGTAGGTGACCTTGGATCTGGAGATGTGGCTCCATGACTTAAGTTCTTGCCTAGTCTGCATGGGTTTTTATAAGGCCTGGGTAAGAGCCCAAGCACTGAATAAGGAAACAAAGCTAAGCTAGAAGGCAGAGCGTTAGTTTACACCTAAACTTTTCTTTGTGGGTCAAGTCCTTAAACTCTGTCCCAGTTCTATGGGTTGGCAGCTGAAACAAAAACAGGGCTTTGCCTTTCCAATCAAGCCATCACCTTGTTAACAAGATGGCCAGTGATGATGTTTGGAGTGTCTGGGGTAAGATTCTGAGAACTGTGTGGACATACCTGGGCACTCTTGAGGAGATGCTATGTGATGTTCGCGTACATTTTTTCTGTCGCTTGAAAACACACGTGTGTAGCTCTGAGCATTGTAGATGGCTTTCTGTCGGGGAATGCCGCCTCTGTCCATCTCCAGGAGGAGGGGACAGGCAAACTTTTAGATAAGAGTGCTCTTAAATGAACAGCATCGCAAAGAAGCTCAAAGCCACGTTCTCTATTTGTCCTCCCAGTGTAAGCTCTGGGAGAATCCACCCTCTGAGTCAAACGTGGACTGACTCACGATCTGCCACGAGGTGACAGCAAGGCAGCTCTGCCATAATTCACAGACTCCTCTCGCCACGGACAAAAACGGGTTATGTATGGTATCTGCGTGCATCTGTGGAGCGGGGGGCATTTTCCAAACGCCTGTTGAAGAACATTATACAGGAAATGGATGCCCCAGGGCAAGCATTCATTCTCTTCATCCTCTCTCACAACACAAGTACAGACTTACTGTGGCTAGACTGACTTCCTGCAGTGGGCCCTTGCTTATTCCATTTTACACTAGAAGTAGAGGGGCGGGGGGCGGGGGAGGGATAGATTCTCTGTTTCAGTTTAGACCATTTTGAGAAGGCTCGAAATCATAAACAACTCAGCTCCCCTCGTGAGAGCAGTGAGGTATAGAAAACAAAAAAGAAGAAAAAACAAAACCCAGAACTCTCAGGCTAACGATTGCTCTCCACGCCTTTTGATAAAAGTTGGTTTCTGTCACATTAGATGCACGGGACTGGGTTTAAGCAGCATGTCCTCTGCTTTTAAGTGGGGAAATCTGCATGCTTTTGCCTCTGCCATCTTGCCTGGGAGGAGAGTTTCTCTGTGACTAGTGGCAGTGGTCTTTGGTTAGTGGCCTTCTCATCACTTCTGACTCTTCATCAGCCCCCAGATCCTTTATCTGAGACCTGTGAGGTCTTAAAAAACCTGGCTCCCCGGCAGGCAGCAGCAGTAGCTGTGGCTTAGGTCGAATGACCTGCAAGTGTTCTCAGACTGAGGTCTCACTCAGCTCCAGTCTGCAAGTTGTCAGGTGACTTTGGCTCCACCTTCATCTAGATAAGAAACTAGCCTCTCACTGGTCTAACACAGTCTCAACCGGTCACCTCAAGTAATCCTGTACCCTTCCCTTCATTCAGCAGACTTGACTGAATGCTGAGTCCTGACTCCCCATGCAACACTTAGGCACTTCAGGAGCATTGGGTGTATATTCGACCCAGAGGCCTTGCTGTTTTGGCCTTTTCAGCCAGCAAGGCACAGGCATATAATCCGATTATTGGAGGAGATGGAAACTTTTGAAGGAGCCTCAGAAAGCAATGAGGCTACAAGCGATACTTTGTGTCTGGCTCAGGTTCACAGCGGCTGGAAGTGGGAGCATGCTGTAGCAGCTTCGGAAGCCCTGGTGACAGAGTGCTGCTTGTCTGGTCCTCTGGCCACCCCTCAGATTTGTTTATTTAACCTCGCTACAGTGAATCTGCTCTGTTACTGTTGGGACTCAGCTGCTCTCAGATTCCATTTGGTTTCCCCCAGTTCCTGGTAGTGTTGCGTTTTTTGGTACAGTGTGCCTCTGGCTCTGGTGTTCAGCCTGTAGCCGAACTTTTGTAAATCTATTCTAAAGCTCCGAGAAAGATGATCTATTTCAGCCTACTGTTCCCTCCCCAGGTGCAAGCATCTGTCTGGGGCTAAGTTCAGATGTCCTGTCATTGTTCCTGGGAACCTTAGAATCAGGCTAATTCCTGGCTTAGCCACAGCTCTAACAGCGGAATCCTTGAAAGGTCCCCGGAACTCTGAAAAGTCCACCTGGGTGCTTTTCCTCTTCAGCAAAACCATGTCTCCTTGCTCAAAAATCAAAAACAAAAAGCAAACGTAGCCTAGCTGGAACAGAAAGACAGGTCAGCCAGCATGCAGTATACTCAGTGGAGATTCAGAAACAGAAAACAGAATGTGGAGAATCAGCTCCACGTACAAACAGCAGCATGTGAAAAGCAGGGCTGCAGAACCGACTAAACCACGGACAACATTACCTCATTTATTGAGAACTGGAAAGTGTGTTCCAAACGTACTTTGGGATAAGATGATCTGGCAAGCAGTGCTGGTTCATAGAAGGAAAAACTCAAGCGCAGAACGAACACCGCAGGCCACATGTCCTGTCTTTCAATGCACACTGAAAAAAGCCCGCTGAAGAGAACTGAACGTCTGCAGAAGCCATAGTAGAGACAATGGCAAATGTTACCAACCAGCACTTTTAGCTCCAGAAACAATTATCTAAAGACAGAAGCGACATCATTCATGCCCACAGGGCTCTACTGGTTGTCAGTAAACACTGTCAAAGGGAAAAAAGAAATCACAAAAGTGGGGCAGAAATATTGGAGTGGCCACACAAAACAGTTTGTTTCCTGTATAGGACAGAATGCAGTGAGATATAACAGGAAAAACATCTTAGATTCCTTCTCATTCTTCCTGTCAAGCAGCTGTGTTTGCTCATCAACCTTCCTGACCTAAGTCTTCAATGATCTGAAGAAAAGGCCCGAGGGCTTTGTAGGTCCCATGTCCACGTGGATCTTCTAGCCCTGTTCTTGCTGGGAATGACAGTGCATCTCTTCTAGGTCAGGTTTAGTAGTCCATGAAGACTTGGTCAGTTGAATGCTGTTCAACTGCATTAAGAATTATTAGAGCTGAGGGTCTTAATTAAATGGCTCAGTCATTAACACGCTTGCCTTGAAAGTATGAGAACCTAAATTTGTTCTCAAGAGAAAGAAGAAAAAAGGCGAGGTGTGGTGGTGAGTGCTTGTAATCCCAGAGTTGAAGAGCCAGTGGGAGATCCTGTCTTAAAATGAGGTATGCAATCTGAGCTGGTCCTTTGGCCTCCACACTTACAAATACAGTATTGTATATGCACACGTGTACAATAGAACACACATAATAGTTTAGTAGCATAGTATCGAGACTACCTCAAGGCAAACAGCCTAAGGCATGAATCTTGCCATTCACAGAATCTTTAATTCAATTTCTTTCCATTTTATTTGTTGTTGTTGTATTTTTTTTTTCTTTTTGCCAGATATTTGACCCAAAGCCCCTGGAAAGTCATATAAAACCATAACATCCCACACAGAATTGAAAGAAAAAAAGAACTTAGCTGTGTATGGAGACATATAAACATTTAAGCCTTTTTTTATGGGGCTAAAAGCAAAAACATATCACAATCATTTAAAAGTATACCAGGGAGCAGACCCTGTACCTCACTTGGAGGGCACAGAGAGTTGATCCTGAAGGCTGGAGCACGGGTAAGCTAGCCTGAGGGGTGAGCATAGGAGGGCTGGCCCTGCAAATTGTCTGCTGTTTGGCAGTGTAGGTGAGGGAGAGATACCCTCCCCTACCATCACCAATTGTCACCTACGGCAGGCAGAAGACTCTGGGATCAGAGTGGGAGAGCTGGCCCTGCCCCTCATCTGCTGCAGCACAGTGGAGCTGGTCCTGAAAGTGGGGATTACAGGTGGTCAGCCCAGAGAGCAGAAGGACAGGAGAGCTAGTGGGCTAACCAGCTCAGATGCCTCTCAGGCCTCGAGCCAGGGCTTTGAATTGCCCCCACCCTAACATCTACTCCATCAATGAACTGCTGGAGTGCATACGACTGGAGTCCAAAACTACAGGATCTCCATGACACAGGGCAGCAACAGGATATCTGAGAGAAGTCTCGGTGAGGTTCCAGTATTAACAGAATAGCAGAGCCCAGAGGCCTCGCACCAACAGTCTATTGCAACGAGCATCTGCAAGCAAAGAAGTGCGGACAAGAGGGTGGGACACACTGTGACACACCACAGCCTCTACAACAAGGTTTCTTTTTGTCTCTGTTGTGGGGGGGTTTCAAGGGTAGAGGGCAGGTATAAGGGGAAGAGGAGGTTAGTGGGATTGGGGTGCGTGGTGTGGAATTCACGAAGAACCAATACTTTTCTTTAAGGATATAGAGTGGCCGTTTCTTATGTTCTCTTAGTCTTACACGCTCGCAGAGGCAGAATTGAAAACAGACTGCTGTTTTTCAGAGAGAAGGTTGGAAGTCATGCTCTTACATAGCCCGTAAACCTGTAGGCCACCTGCAGGGCCACTGTAGATGGAGAGAGCCTAACAGCTTCAGGGGATGTTGTTCTCACTGAGTCTTCGTGAAGAGGGTTTTCTGGAGCTGTGAAACGCACGAGTTACCGAGTGCTCCTCAGGAGCCCAAGCAAAGCAGTGGTTAGAAAGGTGATGGGTGCTTCAGAGCACTGTCTCCCTCAGAGGTCTGCTAGTGCTTGGGTAATCCAGAACAATTACCATCACGCCCAGCCAAAGTCAGCATCTGGACCTTAGTGTCAACTTTAGTGTGGGAACTAGTGGTGTGGGTTTGGAGGATGCTACCACCCATGATATGTCTGTTACACAATGTGTCTGTTTCCTCGTCTAAAAACCACGAGGACAGGAACACCTCACCAAAGGGTTTCGATGAGAACTTATGTGTCATGATTTAAAGTGCCTACAGCAGCTTTAAGTAGCGTAAACCCACATTCGATGTGTAGTAAGTTGAAAAATTAAAATAAAGCAAGCTGTACTGGTCAGTTCACATTACTACAACAAAACACTAGAATTTGGGTGGCTTCTAAATAACAAACATTGCTGTCTCTAGTTATGGCCCACGCTCTGCCACGTGTTCCTGACTCCATAGTGCTCTGCCTCCTGTCTAAAGCAACGGAGCCCAGCGATCATGGCCTGACACTTCTGGTGTTCACATTTTGCTGTGTTGTGGGGACGAGGGGACGAGTCCCGGATGGCATCAAGCCCTGTCTGTCTGTCTGCCTCGTTTTGTGCAGCTGGAGACTCAAGAGCTCTGTGTGCTAACGAAAGCCCGTCCCAGTCTCAGGAATGTCACTGACCTTGGCTGCATTGCCTAGCTGCCACTGTCAGGCTGCTGCTTGACTGCACCCAGTGACTCTGTGGGGGCTTCTGGCCATGGCCATCGACTAAGCCTGTGCCATTGGTTTCTTTAACTCTGAGGCTTCCAGATTCTTGGACTGAGTAGCTGCTGGCTTTCATGGCCCACCACTCTATAGATGGCCATTGTGGAACTATTCAGACCCTGATTACAGGGCAAAAAACTAAAACAAAATAAAACTTGGCAGCCACTTTGGGAAGTCAGCCTTAGATTAACTTTATGATTGCCTGTGTGAAAGAAAACATGTGATCTAAGCATTTGCCACAAAGTAGCAGCGCAGCTAGCTATTGCTTCTGCCAGGACAACCTACAGCTCATGCTTGCTCCTAGCTGGTGGTTTTCCTGCCTGCCCTGTGTCGAAAGATGGGGGTGCCCTACTGCATCATCAAGGGAAAGGCCAGGCTGGGGCGCCTGGTCCACAGGAAGACATGCACCACTGTTGCCTTTATACAGGTTAACTCAGAAGACAAGGGTGCTCTGGCTAAGCTGGTAGAAGCTATTAGGACCAATTATAATGACAGATATGAAGAGATTCGCTGCCACTGGGGAGACAACGTTCTGGGTCCTAAGTCTGTGGTTTGCATTGCCAAGCTGGAAAAGGCAAAGGCTAAAGAACTCACCACTAAACTGGGTTAAATGTACACTAAGTTTTCTGTACATAAATATAATTACAAAATTATCTTCCAAAAAAAACATGTGATACTTATCTTTCTGAGTCTGTCTTGTTTCTCTTGACATAATAATCTCCCATTCCATCCATTTTCCTGAAAATCATATTTAAAAATGATTTGTTATAAAATGAATCTATTCAACATATATATATATATATCAAACATAGATGTGTATTTATTAAGCACTGATATGTAAGTGTGTCTATTAAACATGAGTATATACATCTAACTATTAAATGTGAGTATGCAAGTATAACTATTAAGCATGGATATTTAAGTGTATATATTATGTGATGTATTTCCCTTTAGGAACATGCCCATGACATAGCAAACCTTTGCCTCTTCTATCAAGCCTTCTGTCTTTTGATGTTGTAGATCGTTAGCCATTCCAGATTCTTATCCTGTTAGCTTTAGTTTCTGTAATCATCTCTTCCTAGCAAAGTCTGTCTTTTCAGTTTTCACTTTCTTGATAGTGTCTTTTAGGAAACAGGTATTTTAAATTTTGATGTAGTCAAATGTGTTTGTCTTTGGTAGTTAGGGTGTTATATAACTTATTTAAGGCATTTTTCTTTACCCTGACATCATAAAACTTTCTCCTAGAAGTGTAAACATTGGTCCAGCATGGCGGTACACCTTTGATTCCACCACTTTGAAGGCAGAGGGAGAGAGATCTCTGTGAGTTCAAGCCCAGTTTGGCCCATATAACATTCAGACCATCCAGGGCTACATAGTGAGACATGTTTTCAGAAAGAGGAAAAGTGTAACAGTTGGTCTTTTACATTCTCAGTCCTTGTGGAACTGGTATTTAAGAATGTTGTGAAGTAGGAATCTAAATCTTTCTGTTTTATAACCAATCAGGCATTTTATTGAAAGCTCAGTCCTGAACTCTGGCCTCATACCCACACGCCATTTTTACTGTAGCTTGTAAGTGTCTTGATGCCTGAAATGAAACATTCCATTGTTATTTCTGAAGATTGGCCTTTGTTTGCTTGTTTGTTTGTTTTTGGGTTTGTGGGTTTTTAGGTTTTTTGTTTTGTTTTGTTTTGGTCTTTTGCTTTTTCATGTATAATTTACAACCATCTTATAAAGAAAGAAATATTTTTGTTTTTACATATTTATATTTTTACTGGAATTACAATGAACCCATTGAGTTTCAACCCACTCCATTCTGCCTGTAATTGCTAAAATATCACTATAATCAATCATGCCCAAATTACCAAAACCTAGATGCTATCAAATCTATTGGCTTTTTCTTTGTCCCCTTGCCTTGCTGACCTGACACCTGAAATGCAGTTGGGAGCGCTCTGCTTTCTTATCAGCATGTGCTCTGGACTTTGGTAACATCATGATGTCCTGATTTTTCCCCTACCCAGTAAGGGAAACCCTCCATTTTTACAGGGGTCCTTTCACCTCTAACTGACCTCTGAGAGCAGGGGTACCAATAACCAGCTATTGATTTCTCTCCTCCACTTTGCTCTCTGGGTTGTGGTTTTCTAGTCCATGGCTTTCAATGTTACTATGCATTACTGAGCCCCCTGAATATAGAGATACATTGATACAACTGATCTGACCTTCAGAGTTAAACATCCAATGGTATCTCTGATATACTTGGCATTCCCAGTTATACTTCAAGCAGACATAAACAAGTTTTAATGTACATTTTTTTCAAGTTCTACCCTAAATAATGATTCTTTCTGTCATACTTTGAATGATCATGGCCCCATAGGCTCATATATTTAAATGCTTGGTCCCTAGTTCATCAACTTTTGGGAAGAATTAAAAGATATAGCCTTCTTGGAGAGGATGTATTATGGCGCAGGGGTGGGGTGGAGTGGGTGTAGACTTAAGGTTTTAAAAATCCTTGATGAGTCCAGATTTTGCCTGTTGCTTGTGGATCAGATGTAAACTTTCCACTATTGCTTTAGCATCATGAATTTCTTCCTGTGGCCATGGTCCCTGACATAATGGTCATGAACTCACTCTCTGAAACTGTAAACAAAGCTCTAATTAAGTGCTATGTTTTATACTTTGCCTTGGTCAGGATATCCTTTTCACAGCAATAGAAGAGTAACTAAGACACTTTCCCAGACTAAGTAAATAATGCTACCATAGATCTATTTTCCTAACTAAAAGAATGAATAAATAACAGTAAAAAAACAAACAACTACTATGACATAAATCACTCTAGTCTGGATTCATTAATTCTCTGTACCTAATCAATTTACAGGTTATAGAGGCTACCTCCAAAATCTATCTTAAATCCTTTGCTTTTATGTCTGTTTTATCTGCTTGATGGTATGCAGATACTTGGCCCAGGAAGTGGCACTATTAGAAGGTGTGGCCTCGTTGGAGGAAGTGTGTCACTCTGGTGGTGGGCTTGGAGTCACTTCTGGTGCCTGAGGATGCTCAGTCTGTTCCTGGCTTCCTTTAGATGAAGATGTAGAACTCTCAGCTCCTCCTGCACCATGCCTGCCTGGATGCTGCCATGCTCTCATCTTGACAATACTGAACTGATCCTCTGAACCTGTAAGCCAGTGCCAATTATATGTTGTCATTTATAAGACTTGCATTGGTCGTGGTGTCTGTTCACAGCAATAAAACCCTAAGACAGAAGTTGGTACCAGGGACTGGGGTATTGCTGTGTAGGTATGACCATGTTTTTGTCTAGAAGAATGTGGATTTTGGGACTTTGAATTTGTTTTTTTTTTTTTACAACTTTATTTTTAAAAAATACAGAGATACATATACAGATTATTAAAGCATTTTAGTGTAAGCATATATGAATATATTTTTTACAGTACTTGATTTTTTAAAGGTTTGATAATATGCATTGAAATCTTACTATTTATAAAGATTATAAAGTATATGTAAAACAAAACATAACATGGAAATAGTCAAAGTTTTTGGTATGTAAAGATTAAACATAATGATTTTTAATTACCAAAAATTGCCACAAGGCTATCTTTTTAGCTCTTGACTTATTAATTGTTTAAGGTCTAGGTGTACCACACTCTGAGAGAGTGCTATACACTTATTTTTTTTCCTAAGAAGGACTGAGGCTTCCACTTTTTGGCCTTTTTTGAATTTGGAAAGCCACGGAAAGCTTTAAACGGAGCTTAATGGGTTATCCTAGTAGGAATAAAGAAGACTTTGCTACTGAGAGTGATTAGAAGTGTTCCAACTTGGCTCAAGAGGTTTCAGTGGAGAATTTCAGTATGTGGCCTATAGACTGTTTTTGTAGTATTTTGGTGAAGATCATGGCTGCTTTTGTGCTTGTCCAAAGAGTCTGCCTGAATTTAAGATGAAGAGATTTAGATTAATTGCTTTGAAAAAGGAAGTCTCAAAACATCCTGGTGTAAATTCTGTTGTGTACTAAAGTCCTCTCTTATAAAGAGCATTTTAATGAAAAGGAAAAAATTGAGAAAGGAAAAATACAAAATATATGGTTCTAGTATTAAAGAGACACCAGGAAGTGAAATGGAGTTGATTTTGTGTACATATATATATATATATATGATTCTTCAGCTGACAGCAAGAGGATTTATTGTACACGAGTTACACTTGGCCACAAGAGAGAACAGAACTAGTCCAGAATGCCAAAGGTCCGGGGCGGAGGGCCAGCGGGACTGTTTTGGTTGTAAGAAAGGCAGTCAGTCATCTTCCCCGGGTGATCTCGGCGAGGCGGCGCTCCAGGTCTACGGAGACTTCATTGTTGACAGCAGCGTACAGTCCAACAACTTGTTCCGGTGTCCAGGCCCTCAGCATCCCTTCTGCTCCTGCAGGCTTCGTGGGTGCACATGCTGCTCTACTTGGACCTCTGCCTCATCTTTCTTCCCCTGCGCTTCAGCCTGCGCGTTCTCTTCTTCCGCCACTTCCCTCTCATGGCGCAGGAGTTTCAAGGAAGATGGCGCCAAGACCGAGCTGTGTACAAAAATATTACATTGAATTAAGGAAATAATGACCTTGGGGCAAGATCCCATCTAGCTAAATTAGCTCCAGGCAAATTAGTACAAACCTTTAATCGCAGGAGGCAAAGACAAACAGATCTCTGAGTTCGAGGGCAGCCTAGACAGAGCAAATTCTAGGTAAAGGAAAGCCTAAATTGTGATACACATCCTTAATCCCAGGAGACAGATCTCTAAATTTAAGGTCAATCTACAGAGCAAGATTCAGGACAGCCAAATTTAGGTAGTGAAAGAGTTAGGAAAAAGGAAACTGGTGATAATGTAATAGAACAAGAGGAGCCTGTTCCAGCTCCTGCAAGCACCAGAACTTGACAACTTTGGCCAGCCCCAATTAAATGTTATCATTTATAAGGCTTGCCTTGGTTGTGGTGTCTGTTCACAGCAATAAAACCCTAACTAAGACAATCTACCATTGTCCGAGTTGAAGCCGTGGTTTGATTCTCTTTTTGATTTGATTTGATAACAGAAATAACCTAAGTAGTGTCTCTGCATGTGATCTTGCCTCCCTGTAACTCACTCTTTACAGGTGATGAGGATAACCTAAGAGTTAGGACAGAACCCGTGCCATTTTGGCTTAAATGTCTTCCAAATATCTCTTACGGTGATTAGAATAAAATCCAAAGTCCATGAAACACGAAAGGCCTACTAAGGTGACCCTTGCCTACTTGGGCCTTTGCTCACTCAGCCCATCCCTAACAACCTTCCTTTGCTTCCTCAAACATACTAAGTTCCTTTTCCCTTGCAGCCATTGTATATGCTGACTCTGATGCCCTCAGCTCATGGCGTGCCTTTTGTTCCTTAATCTACTCTCTCAGCTCAAATGTCTTTAGAGAAAGGACCTCCCATGACCTCCTAAGAGAGCCACCCACCTTAAAACTTCTGAAGTTATTCTCACATGCTGGGTTAGGTATTCATTCTAGACTAGAATCTAAGGCTTTTTCTGTCTTATTCATCATTGTTCCAGAATCTTCAATGGCTCCTGTCACCTAAGAATCCTTTGACAAATATTTGCAGAATGGGTAAGAGCTCTCTCAGAAGGATGTGCATTATGATAAGGAAAGAAGCCAGATGGCTATAGTCTAATCACATCTTAAAATTTTAAACTACAATTCAGCCATGTTAATAGACTTTATACAGAAAGTAGTGAGAAAACAAATTCCAGGGTGTGAGCATTGGGCTGTCCTTCCATGTATGGTGGTTTGGCTACTGCAGCCGTGTGCAATAACACACTTAAAAACAAAGTCAAGGCCCACGAATGTTCTACAACAGCCAAGAAAACTGCTCAATGTGTCATTTAGAAACTCACTGAGACACAGAGAGCCTCTTGGAAACTGTACATGCTAGATCTAGGGACTGAACTTTTTGTTCTGGGACTTCGTGGCAAACATTTCAGAAAGTCCTCAGAGGTAAACACACACAGCCATCCACATGACCCCAGGTTTGGTTCAGAGATGAATGAAGAAGGAAATCTGGTAAATGCTAGGGTCTGATGTTTCTGCTTGGAGCTACCTCTCAACTCCTGAGGCTTTTCCTTTGTCCTGTGAGACCAGGACTTGCTGAGGTCCTACTCCATGGCTTCTTAGAACGGAGTCTCCACACTCAGCTTTTAGAGCTTTGGGTAAATCTTTTTCTTTCTCAAGAAAAACCAGTCATTTGAAAATCAGAGCGCTTGCCTTCGGGGCCCCAAAGGATTTAAACAACTATTTTGAAATTCAAAAATCCAAGCAATGACCCTCTTTGTTCAGTCTGCAGCAGACACTGCTTCTGCAAGACAAACGCCTTAGATTCCGCCTATGCTTATCTGCCAAAGTGAAAAACTTCGGAATTCCTAAAAAGGAAAGACAGATTTTAAAACAGTACCCTGCTTCCCTGTAGCATAGCGTGGAACTAGGCGCCCTTCAGAAACTATGCCAGTGCTTCCTAACGGCCCAGCTGCACTTCTCCAACAGTTTCCCAATGAATTTTGAGTTCTAGCTACTATTGATTTCCCTACTTAGAATTCCCAGGAGCACCAGCCACTTGGCTGGAGAGCCTCATGTCTGTGTACTTACAGTCCCTGGCTGCCTGAAATAGCCTTTCTTTCTGCCTGCCTCCTCAGTTTAGGAGACTCCTGTTTCCAACCATACTGTGAAACTTTGGAAGCCATCTGGCTTAGGTACCCTCCTCTGAGGCCTGAGCTATGTTTCTTTGCCGAGTGCATTCAGGTTGCTAAATTCTTGGGACCGCAATTCCTGCCCTTTGTTTACCCAGATCTGGGGTTTGGGCAGCTCTTCCTGAAGTTGCTAATTTTTTTTTTTTTTTTTTTTTTTTTTTTTTTGAACCTCAGTGTTCCCGTGGTGTCTGGTTAACCGCTGCCTTCTACTAAACTTGGTTGAAATTGTGTTTTACTGACTGATCGCTGCCCTTTGTTTAGACTATCTGGCCCATTCCCTCTCAGCCAAAGCATTTGTTTTTGTGCTTCAGTAACACCTTGTAGGGCTCCTTTGAAGTATCTATCACACACTATCGGTTCCTTACATGAGCATCTAACCGCTGTGCTGGCCTCTCCTCAGAGGGACAGGCGATGCTTTGTTACCTTTATAACACCTGCAATCAGCCGACCAGTGCGCATTCCACAGGTGATTGTTGGATTTAAAGATGGATCGAAGGATTCGCAGCCAGTAGGCAGCGATGATTAAAGCTTTACTAATATACATACTCTGCAGCCGCTGGATCTCTTGGCCTCTGAAGCTTACAATGGCACCTCTTGGTGGAATAAGCCCTAAGGTCTCTCTAATCTGGCTCCTGCTCATCTTTGTGGTTCCCTCTCCCTTCAACGCATGTCAACCAGTCACTCCGAATGGCTTAAAGCTCTTGTTGCACACTCTGTTTCTTTTCCCTCTTCTTTCTTGATGAAACATTTGTTCGCCTCTGAGTTCTGCATTGCACCGTAGCTGCTGAGCTATTCCTTTATTTCCACTCTCTAGGAGCATCTTCGGTACAGTACGCAGTAGTGCGTCACTATTAAGCAGGCACTTCGAGCTTGCTTCTATTTCCGTCCTTACCCTTTTGATCTTTGCACACCATGTTATTGTGGTCTATATGCCATGGTTTTCTTTTAAAAATATGTCTTGTTTGTCCCTTAACAACTTCACACCTATGTCAAACGTGACATGATAATGCCCCACTTGAATCCCTCTCTCTTTCTCCTCCAAGATCCCCCTTAGCACACGTCCCTTCCATCTCCACTCATATAATGGATTCCTTTGTGTCCTTCTTTTATAAGGTACTGAGCCCAGTGAGTGCTGCCCACACGAGTATGGGCAACTTCCTAGCTGCCATACCCACAGAGAGAAGTGATTCTGTGCCCCAGAAGCTAGCAACGTCACTACCTCTTCAGCTAGGGATGCTTCGTCGTGAACGTCTCCCCGAACCATGTTGGAATCATTGACCAACTTGATCTTGACCAGGTGGTCATGGGTACAGTGAGCTCATCTGTGTAACCACTATGGCATGTCTACAGTATTTCTACAGCACTCCTCCCCTTCTCTGACCCAACCTTTCTGTCCTCTCCCACGTCCAACATATTTCCTGAGCCCTGTGGGGTTCAGACATCTCATTTAGGGCTGAACACTCAACAATCACTTATTCTTGGTGCTTTCACAAGTTATGAGTTTCTACATTGACTGCCACCCATGGAAAAAGAGGCTTCTTTGAGCAAGTTTGAGAGCAGCACTGATCTGTGGGTGGGCTAGTAGGGAGCTTTGACATGGCTATTTAGCAAAACAGCAGTAGCAGAGTCTCCCAGTGTCCACCAGCTCCTAAGCCATAGGCTTTGGACCAGATTTATAGTGCTAGGTATGAATTCTTTTCTTTCAATTAGTCCTTAAATCCAACCAGAAAACAGTTGGTGAACCCTAGAATAGTTATGCGCCTGTTGTACTCTTGAGTGTATTTTGCCTGGCCGATTGCTATTGCAACAATCATAGTCTACCACAGGGGAAGTCCACTGATGACCTTCCTTCTCCAGTGACCAACATAGTACGTTCAGCATGATAGAAACCAGCCAACATGGAGGAACTTTCCAGTCACTTCCAGCTTGATTTCTCTATGTGCTACAACCAGAGTGTGGTGCCTTCAGCAACTGGGTTTTTCCATCTGGCTACGGTGGGCAGTGGTAACAGTGGTAACAGGCCGTGGTATTTGGTGAATGTCTAGTCAATGACCACTAACGTGTGGGGAGTAGACTAGACCTGGTGGTAAGGTTTTCATTTAATAACCATGTCTTCTCTAGGAAGAATTCTCTACTCATGCAGGTTATCTGTGTTCAAACTACTACTTTTCTATTTTAATTCTATTTTTAATTAGTTCATAAATTAACGGGTTTCCATAAGGCTTTATTGGCTACTAAGATAGTTTCTAGTTTTCTCTGTTCTAACAAATATGGCAGATCATTTGTTTAAGTAGTGTGTTTTCTTCTGAAGGGAGTTATTTTTCTTTTTCTTCTAAAAAAGTTAAGTATGAGTTAGTTTTAAAAAATGTTTTTTTGTTTTTTTTTTTGTTTTTTTGTTTTTGTTTTTTGTTTTGTTTTAATTGGTTCTCAGTGATCGGGACCTAAGTCCTCAGAATGATTTGGGAGAAGGGTCATAATATTTTTAGAAGACCAATTACATAACCTGAACTGTTACCTTAATAATTTACAAATCCCATTGCTAATGACCATATCTCTCAGGTCTACACATGGGGCTGTCATTGTCTCTAACTTCTCTCTGAGTGCACAGAGACGCTACAGAGCAGATGAGCTGCTGACCACTGGAGACAAAGCATGTCTGAGGAATGTGTAAGAGCCAACTGAGAAGCAGAGGATTTGAGGGATAAAAATTAAAACTTGAATCACACTAATTGAAGCAAACCAAAGTTCTTTTCAGGATTTCGATTTGGAAACTTCTAAGAAATACAGGAATGTCTGGTGTGTGGCACAAAATAATACATTTGTGATGATAATTTCTCTAAAGCAGACATCTCTAGACTGGACATTGTCTCCCTAATTGGCTTTTATTTTGTATTTGTATTTGGGATGTATTTGCAACCGTGCTCAGGCCATTTTAATTCCTGTAGTGTTTTCTGACTTCCATAGTTTCAAATATCTATCTATAGAATTTTCATCAATTTAAACAAGAGAGAGGGTGGAGGGAGAGACAGACAGACAGACAGACAGACAGAGACAGAGGAGGTGAGTGTTGTGAGGTGACAAACTCTTCCTGTGTTTTTACCCATCAGTTTAGTAGAAGACATTCAAACTCCCTTCTAAATTTCCAGGGGCTTACACGTGTTAGTTCATATTCGCCTTTGGCTTTCCCGAGTTCAAAGAGTGCAGCCTAAATGTCCCAAAAATATCAATCATTTTGCATTTTACCTTCAATGGTGAAAAATAATAATACCGAGGAGCAGCCCTACTCACCTACAATCTCAGCAACTGGGAGATAGAAGTGGGAAGATCCGGAGTTCAGGGTATTCTGTTGGTACCTAAGGAGGTCAAAGCCAGCCCAGGCTACAAAGGAACATGTCCCAGAACAAAAACAAATGATAATAAAACCAATTTTCTTTCACTTTAAGTTAGCATTCAAAGTAATAATTTCATGATGGCATTTCTGTCCATCTGTGTCATTTCTCTTTCTCTCCCTCTCCCATGAACTCTATCCTCTTTCTGGCCTCTTCCTTTTCCCAATGGTCTCCTCTCCTACTTTCATGTCATATCCATTCCAATACTCGGTTAAAAAACAAATGAAGAAGTCAACTGCCCTTTCCGTCTCCATCTGTGCCCAGAGATAGAGCTGTTCCACAGAGAGCTGAGCACCCACAGCACTCTCCCTCCTGAACCCACGGACCCACAGACCCACAGGAGAGACAAGCTCTGGTCAAACAACAAGATCACCTAGCATTACAGATAACAAGATGGCAAGAGGCAAGCACAAGATCCTAAGCAACAGAAGCCAAGACAACCTAGCAATATCAAAACTCAGTTCTCCCACCACAGCAAGAAATAAGTATCCCAACACACCAGAAAAACAAGATTTGGACTTAAAATCATATCTCATGAAATTGATAGAGGGATTTGAGAAGCACATGAATAATGCCCATAAAGAAATACAGGAGAACACAGGTAAACAAGTAGAAGCCCTTAAAGAGGAAACACAAAAATCACTTAAAAAGCTACAAGAAAACACAACCAAACAGGTGAAGGAATTGAACAAAACCATCCAGGATCTAAAAATGGAAACAGAAACAATAAAGAAATCACAAAGAGACACAACCCTGGAGCAGAACACCTAGGAGAGAGATCAGGAGTCATAGATGCAAGTGTCACCAACAGAAGATAAGACATAGAAGACACCACAGAAAACATTGACACAATAGTCAGAGAAAATGCAAACGCCAAAAACCTCCTAACCTTAAACATCCAGGAAACCCAGGACACAATAAGCCCAAACCTAAGGATAATAGGCATAGAAGAGAGTGAAGACTCCTAACTAAAAGGCCCAGTAAGTATCTTCAACAAAATTATAGAAGAAAACTTCCCTAACCTAAAGAAAAAGATGACCATGAACATACAAGAAGCCTACAGAACACCAAATAGATTGGACCAGAAAAGAAATTTCTCCTGACACATAATAGTCAAAACACCAAATGTACAAAACAAAGAAAGAATACTAAAAGCAGTAAGGGAAAAAGGTCAAGAAACATAAAGTCAGATCAGAGTTCTCAACAGAGACTAGGAAAGCTTAGAAGATCCTGGACAGTGTTATACAGACCCCAAGAAAACACAAATGTCCATCCAGGTTATTATATCCAGCAGAACTCTCAATTACCATAGATGGAGAAACCAAGATATTTGTTGACAAAACCATATGCATCCACTAAATACAGTAACTATTGCTGATGCCAAGAAGTGCTTACTGGCAGGAGCCTGATATGGATGCTTCCTCAGAGACTCTACCAGAGCCATATTGAAAAAGATGAACATGCTTGTAGCTAACCATTGGACTGAACACGGGGACCCCAATGGGAGAGCTAGAGAAAGGACTGAAGGAGCTAAAAGGGTCTGAAACCTCATGGGAAGAACAACATTATCAACCAACCAAACCCTCCAGAGCTCCCATGGACTAAAACACCAACCAATAAGCACACATGGAGAGACCCATGGCTCCAGCTGCATATGCAGCAGAGGACAGCATTGTCTGGCATCAGTGGGAGGAGAGGCCTTTGGTCCCATGAAAGCTTGTTTTCCCAGTGTAGGGCAATGCCAAGGCGCTGAAGTGATGAGGGCAAAGACTATATTACTTCCAAAAAGGGAGGCGGAAGAGCAAAACTGACATGACCACCCCACCAGATGTCTCTGAGAAGAATGTTGTTCAAAGGTACCAAGTGCTCTTCTCCACTGGCTCGTTGGCTGGAAGCCAGCACTGTCAGAATCCAGTTTAACTGACTGGGAGGGATTGTTTTGAAGGGAGACAGAGGTCCCTCATCAGGGCAACCCATATTTGGCCATCTCAGCACTTTAAACGTGATGTTAGACATTGGAAAATCAAACAGGAATGCTCAGTCAGGGCAGCTGGTTGCTGTCAGGAGAGCAGATCTCTCCTGCACTATTCTCTGCATGAATTCAAGTGAGAATGTCTCACAGTGTTCAACCAATATGAGAAATGGCACAGCAAGTCACGACACAATGCGCTGTATGTCTTAAGTGCATTTAATTAGAATGCTGCTTAAAACAAGGGCATCACTTGTTTATCGTAATTGTAAGTTTGGGTAAAGGAACTGTTCACCTCTTTGCAATCCTGGGCATCCGGTCTCATACTCAGTAATGGATTAACTTTCATTCAACAGACTCTTGCTGAAAGATTCGAATCCACAACTCTTTTTTATTTGTGCCTTTAAATTTAAGACGGGGTCTCAATATGTTGCCCTGGCTGGTCTCCAACTCACACGGGCTCCAGAGATCTTCCTTCAGCCTGTCATGAAGCCAGAGTTACAGACGTGTGGTCAATGGGGCTTCTAACTGAACATAGTAAATCTGGCTATAACCACCACATTAGATTTTAATATAAGAATTAAAACCAAAACGTCATCCTGTGAAGTCACTTTCTGACCCTGCAATCTGTTTTTTAATTACTTAAAATTAAGTAAAGAAAATTAAGTAACACCTACTATTTTAGTAAGAGATTCTCAGCTGAAGAGATGTAGTCCTGAATAGGAGAGAAAAGCTTCCTGATCGTATGATGTCATTCTACAAAGGAAAGCAGATAAGACACGAGTAAATAGATAACAGAACAAACTCCCTTTACATGATTCTACATTCTAAGACACCAAATGAGATGACGTGCTAGAGGCTCCGTGAAGTCATAGCTACTTTCAGGGGTCAGGAAAGTACGGAGACCAATCAAATCCAACCAGGGAAGTACTTAGTTTTGAGTAACAAGGTAGTTAGTTGGCTGGGTGAGCCATGTATTGGGATATAAAATTGAATGTTGAGGTAGAGAGGAGAAATAGGTTAGAGCGGAATGTAGAACTCAGTGATTCTTTGCATTTCTGTCTAATAGATAATGACCATAGGACACCGGACTGGAGAGGCAAAGCTGAGAAAAAAAAAAGTAAAAATACGTGTGATTGGTTTATATGCACACACAGAGGTATGGGGGAGAGTGGTAAGTACATGTGGGCCACAGGACACTCTGGTGTGCACAGAGCCAGGGGAGTAAATGAAGTCGCTGGTGGAGGTCAAAGCCACTATAAAACACGCCAGAAAAGCCTCAGATGAGGCGCAAACCTGTGGAAAGCGGCAGTGCCGGGGATGTTACCTTCTGGCACGGTGAAAAGGAAGAGGAAAAGAATTTCATCTGAGTCAGCACATGCCATGGAAAAGGTAAGCGAGAACTTGAGTCCAAGGGGGATTCATAACAAGTGGCTGTCTCTGCACCGTGGATGACCTTACTAAGCATTCGGCCTCCGTGTGCTGGGTGTGTCTAAATTCTGGGACAGGTTTGGGAGGAAGCATATCACACCCGTATTTATTCGTTGTTTTGGAAGTGTTGTTCAGTTATCTCCTTTGGGTTATTTCCTTATGATGTACAAATCTTGAAGAAGGACTGTGGGTCTGTCCAAGTCTGGATGAGTTCTGCTGAGATACTGGTCTTGTTTAATCAGTTAGGAAGTGGAGTCCCATGAGTAGAAAATCATTCATTCACCAGTGTAAAGGCATTTTTTTCACAAGGGAAAATGCCATTAAAGTTTTCACTTCTAATATTGTTTCTGTTCATGTGTGCAATGCGTGTATTCGTAGGTGTCTCCTGTGCAGGCAGATGGTCTGTCAGCATTTGCACAAGCTCCCCAGGCCCCGCCAATGTTCTGAGGTATGTGCAGCTGTCCCAGATCCCAGCCCTGCCATTTTTCAGGCTGTGTGTCCCCAGAAAGGCCCACTTTCACTACCCTTTAAACAATAGTGTCCAGCCTGTGGTGGGGCCGAAGAGGAACTTTGTGCCCAGTGAGCAGTGAGCAGCCCACAGAGGTAGGTGCTCAGCAGAGGTTGGTCCCCCCTCTCCTTCCATTTCGGTGACTTGTGGTGATCAGCCAGGGGCCATTACAACTCCCATGTGATCTTAATTCTGGCCCCAGCACTACATAGCTTTATTTAAAACGCAAAAATGGAAACTAAGAGGTTAAACGTTAAGGTCACTCCCTGAGTCCTTTTGTGAACAGGCAGGGAGAACTTGAATAATGTCTACAACTGCTTCAGCGTTTGTGAGAGTCTCCACCGGGGAACAACACTCCTTGTAGGTCTGGTTCATCTCCTCAGCATTGCTGTGCTGCTAATAACCTCGGAGTTTAAATTCTAAAATATTCCTTAGGAACAGAGAAATTGCCCATCAATCACTTGCTAGACTGCCCCACTGCCTACCAGTGATTTCTCACAACCGCTGACACTTACTTCCTATAGCTACTAATTCAGCCAGTGGACACTGAGGACCCAGCAGAGTGCATGGTCCAGAGCGATTGCTCATGGGCCCTGCCTGCACTCTTGCATAGACCAAGGTTATCCAACTCTTCCCACAGCAGGAAGGTGACTCTCTCGCCACGTTACGGTCCCAAGAGGTGCTTTACTCAGACAAAAGGGCAACGCGCTAACAGTTCTGGAACTGTCTAAGAATAAGAACCAAAGGAGGTCTTTTCCCAGACAGCTTCCTCCATGGAAGAGTAAGACTCACCTTCTTTGTGTTGACTGCTTTGAATTACAGAAATAATACACGCTTGAATTGTAATATGCTAACTTCCCATGAAATGAGAACCCCATCTTCACTAGAGATGCCAGTGCATCTTGGCATCCACACTTTCATTGTTTCTCCCTAGGTAGCCACACATGTATATGTCAGAATACTTACCCACTCTGCATGTGTACAGCGCTGTTTACACTTCTAGTAATGTTTGTGTAAGTGTGTAATGTGTGTGCGTGTGTATAATTGTGTATGCGGGTACATACGTGGGAGCTTAAGAACAGGTTCAGTGTCTTCCTTAGCTGCTGTCCACCTGATATTTTGAGATAGCACCTTTCCCTGAACTTGGAATTCATCAGTTTAGTTAGACTGACTGGTCCACAACACAGGGGTCTACCTGTCTCCAGGACTCTCTGGCACCTGGCTTTTTAACTGGATTATAGGGCGCTGAACTTGGGTCTTCATGTTTCTGTGGTAGGTATTTTACGAACTAAGCCATTTCCCTTTATATTGGAGAGTCTCTCCAGTTTTGGACTTTTTTCTGGTTTTTGTCTTTTATAAAAATTTTATCATCCATCTATCATCTATCTATCTATCTATCCATCATCTATCTATCTATCTATCTATCTATCTATCTATCTATCTATCTATCCATCATCTATCTATCTATCTATCTATCTATCTATCTATCTATCCATCATCTATCTATTGTATGTGTATGAGTGTTTTCTTGTGTGTGTACCACATGTGTGCCTAGTACCCATGAAAGTCAGAGGAGGGTGTCAGATCCCCTGCAACTGGAGTTACAGTTAGTTGTGAACTACCATGTGGATGCTGGGAACTGGGTCCTCTGTAAGGGTAGCCAGTGCTCTTAATTGCGGAGCTACTTCTGGAACCCAGTGTTTGTCTCTGATGGTATTATTAACTAGATGTTCCATGTTGTCCATTTTCCATTAATGAACTTGACATGTTAATCAATTGTTTAAATTACTTGTCTGGTTATTCCAACATCTATGCCATATCTAAATCTGGCTTTGGTTGGCTACTTTATATCACCACAGTGTATTAATTAAAGGGTTGCTGTGAGGTGACAGAATGTAGAAAAGGGGAAACATAGAGTTTCCTGACCCACCCTGAGGTGTTAGTGACCTGTACCTCAGGAGTTTGGCCTTCCAGCTCACCTACTGTTAACAGTCAGGGAACGAGCCAGTGAATTTGAAGATGATCAGAGAGAAATTTTCCAAATGGAAACACAGAAGAATAAAGAACTAAACACTCCAGAACATTTAAAAGTTGCAGATGCTGTCATAACAGGAACAATGGAAGAAAAAGACAGAAAATTATGCTCACCTATTTGAAACTGCTATTTTCATAGTAAGTGAGGTGTTATCTATCAGACACATAATTTTCAGCATAAATCCAATGGTGGCTTTAAAAAGAAGATCGCCTTATGTGTGTATTATGGGTCTGATTGTGGAGGCTCAAAAGATGTTGGGCAATGAAAGAGTTAAAGGATTATTTCAAGTCAGGGATGAGTAATCTTTCCAGAGTGTGGGGAGTTGAGAGTAAAAGTACAGGAAACAGCAATAATGTAAGAATAAAACCACCTCCAGACAGCGGGCAGATGGCACGGAGTATTTTTTACTATAAGATTTGTTTAATGCTGCACATTCCTACATGCCCTCATTAAATGGATATATATTTATCCCAGAGAACACAGTATGACTGTTAATAGAACTATGACAGATAGTCTTGTGTAGTATGAGTCACAGGAGTAGAAAATCATTCATTCACAAGGGTCTCATTCACTGAGAACCGAAACTTTCACAGCGTAAGGTGTTTGTGGAATGAATGTACCACTCGGCCTTCCGTAAATCTGGTTTTTCCTAGCTGAGACTGTCTAGAAGTTGCCTATCGGTCATGTGCTGTCCCGTGACTCGCCTAGCCTGAGTTACAGCATCTAACCAGCAGCTCTCACGGAGCATTAAGTTCTTGAACATCTGTCATCAGATCCAGAGGGTTTCGGGAACCCTTGAAGCTACTAATGGAATGAGCCCCAGCTTTCTGTATAGCAAGTGGTAGCTTCCAAACAATTGATTAGGCCTCATTCCGAGCATACTTGGCTTTGTTAATTTGGAACCTACTCTCTTTTGACCATATTTAGGAAGATGATGTTCAGTGGATTTTTTCCCCAAACACCCAATAGAATGACTTCTTGCAAAGACATTTTAACTGCTGAGTATTAAAAGCTAGAGTCTAAATGGAGCCGAGGATCTCACAGTCTTCTGTTTGCCTGATGAAGAAACACAGCGGGGAACTTTCTATCTTAAGTAGCTAGGCATACCATGCTTCTGGAATGAGAAGCAAGCCCTAAAAGTGTTCACGGCATGGTGCAACTGAATGCTTTGTATCTTCAAGAGATAAGCTGGAGATGTTTTTGTTTCCCCCATTTCCAAAAACCTTTACAACAAAATGTGATGAGGAGAAAAGGCAAGCCAGATAGATCATTCTGTAAGGCTTCTTGGGCCTAAGTCCCTTTCAGACAGGAAACTATCTGCAAGGTTCTTCCATCATCTCTCAAGAGAAGGTGACAGTGACAGCCAGAGTGATAACAAAGGGCAAAACAGGAATCAATGTGAAGTCAAACCTGACTTTCTGTTCCAAAGTATGCAAGCAGCAGTCCATATAATTCTTTCTGCCACCCCTCCCTCTCTCCTTTAAATCCCCAAAGTCTGATTTTCTTACCCAACCAAAGAGAATCAAGGTTAATAACAAAACCCTACAGTTCTCAGCATTTATTTTAAAATATACATTGAGTCACATTATAGAGAATCAAAACAGCATAAGCAAACCTAATTTTAGGTTTTAAAGACATGTTTTAAGTTGTCCTTAATTTCACATAAATGTTGGGAGCCACTTGTCTTTTAAAACCTTGTAAGATTAATCTGGGTGGCAACCTTTGACCACTCTGGTGCTGATAAAAGATGGTGAATGGTCTTACTCCAGAGAAAATAAACCCAATACGGGTTTGCTAATCTCAGCACCATAAGGTCAGGGACACTCATTAGCCAACACCTTTTGTTGTCAGAAACCAGCTTAATGCCTTTTGGAGAAACGGCGGCGTCTATCCGAGCTGAAGTTCTGTGGTGGAGCCCCTTTCCCAGGGCACATATGATTCCAGGTTATGGTTTCTGATTTGTCT
Organism: Micromys minutus; assembly: GCF_963924665.1. Lineage (NCBI taxonomy): Eukaryota > Metazoa > Chordata > Mammalia > Rodentia > Muridae > Micromys > Micromys minutus. The sequence goes on along the minus strand of NC_137973.1, from coordinate 3,750,663 downwards.
GAGAACCGCTGTCCTTGCACATTCTATGCCTGCTCTCCTATTGATCTCCCCAGTTACATCTCGCTTCCAGGGTTATGTCTGCCACTCTGGTGCCTCGGGCCAGTACAGAACCACCCAAAAGTGGTACAGGCCTTCTAGGCTCTGAAACACATTCAAGGGCAGAGACCTTCCCTTGCTTTTCAGTCTCAAGATCACTGGGTTTGTTGGGATGGTGCTGACATTAAAAAATGAAAGAGAACATCTGAATCTCACAGCTGCACAAAACTTGGACTCGTGTAAACTGGTCTGACATCACACATTCGTGTGAGCGCCGTGAGCACTCGGCATATGGAGCTAATGCATGCAGACCACATCCCTGTGGTTGATGGCATGATGAACTCCAGAACAGAAGGAATGAAGCCAGGAAGGTTACACTAGTTACTGAATGAAGCAGGCTTTGGATAATGTCTCATTCTCGCGAAGCTACTTGGTTTCAATAAGGAGGTGCCAGACTCTGACACCGGCCATAAGCTGTATGACGCGTGTGTTGGTCCACACTTGTCTGAAGGGGTAAGAGGAGAGATCTTCCGGTCCTTCACCTTGCTCCATGGAAAAATGCATGTGGGTGTGGAAAGGGGCTGAAGTAGAATTGAAGCCAGGTTTCTCCTCACAGACAGTGAGGAAAATGCAGGTAAAAGAAGAGAACACACTGTTTCAATGAAGAGTCCTGGCAAGATCCAGCACTCTTTAGCTGGGAGCCTGGAGTTGTGCCCAGCCTCGGTAGCATTGACTAAAATCAATAACACTCCACACTGACCCACAACTGTAAACAAAAGCCACACATGTTCTCTTTCTTCCACTAAAGACAAGGACTACAAACTCTTTACAAATAGTTCTCTGCTGTTCCGTGACTAAACATGTGGCCGAGAAAACAAAATATGTCCTTATTTAATGTTTTTCAAAGGAGAACCAAAGCCATTTAAATACCTCTGGGCCAATTAACCGCACAGAGGAAGGCTCTCGGAAAATGTGCAGCAGCGCTCATGGGCCTGGTCTGGTCGCTTTTAGCACCACCACTGGTCAAGGGTTGTGGGCTAAACAAATTCATGTGATAGATTTCTTTCAGGGTCCAGGAACTTATACGATGTACTTCCATCTGCATAAGAATTATGAAGGAGAATCACCTTAGATCACTGAGAGAATTTACCAGGAATTCAGGGCAGGAACCTGGAGGCAGGAACTAAAATAGGAGACATGAAGGCACACAGCTTACTGCCTTGTTCCCCACGTCTTGCTCGGCCTTTCTTATACACAGTACAGGGGCAGCAATGCCTGCAGTGGGCTTGGCCCTCCCACATCAACCATTAATTAAGAAAATCCCCCAAAGACCTGCCTTCAGGCCAATCTGATGGAAATATTTTCTCAATATTTTCCTCTTTCCAGACAATTCAAGTTTATGCCAAGTTGACAAAAAAAAAAAAAAAAAAAAAAAACTAACCAGCATAGTAGAAAAAGAAGAAAGATGGAAAAGAAACAGAAATAGGTAAATTCTCAAAGTATCACTGGAGGATTTTAGGGCAAAAGTATGGCCTCCCCCAACAAGTTAGACTTGGGTACCCAAACTGATATGTTAATTAAAGAATCAAGGAACATGAGGGGAGGAGCCACAGAAAAGGAAGCTTCTTCGATGTGAACACTAGGACAAGGAATAAATAGAAGGGGTCAATGGCCCCCTTCAGTTCATTTTGGTGCTATTAGTGTGAAACTTAGGTTTAAATGGGGGGGTATGCACCGCTCAGGGTATGCACAGTTTAGCAGCTTGAACAAGTCTTCATTCCACTATCATTGACACATAGTCTCAGATTCAACCAGAGTCCTGCAAGATGCTCCAATAAACCATTAAACTATTATGTTTGAAAGAAAGTGACACCCAAAGGCCTGTAGAAAATGGTACTATTAGGAGGTGTGGCCTTGTTGAAGGAAATGTGTCACTGTTAGGGTGGGCTTTGAAGTCTCCTATGTTCAAGGTACAAACAGTGTGGCTCACAGTCTCCTGCTGCCTGTGGAACAAGATGTAGAACTCTGCTTCTCTGCCTGCATTCTGCCATACTTTCTGCCATGATGATAATGGACGGAACCTCTGAAACTGTGAGCCAGCCCCAATGAAATGTTTTCTTTTATAAGAGTTGCCTTGGTCATGGTGTCTGCTTACAGCAGTAAAACCCTAAGACAGCCATTAAGCTGCTAATCCCTGAGGAAACAGCTTCACTTTATTGGGTAATTGTCCTAATTGTGGGGGCCGTGGCATCTGGCCCACCAGGTGTTTGCTCTTCCTAAAATTCAGGGTGACTTAAGAGGGTGAAAAAACCACAGTTTGTCTCTATGTCTTCAGCCAAAGTACTGGCTCAAAGCAAAAGCCAATCCTAGGTTTTCTTCCTGCTTCCAGTTACATTGTGAGCCAAGAGAGGGGTTGGTGCTTTTTAGTGGAAGTTGTTTCTAAATGCTGCAAGATCAGAAGAGAAATAAACAGGACCCTGTTCCAGTTCTGAACAGAAAGCATCCAACAGTACCTAGCTACCTTATTTTTACTCCCAGTGAAACATATCTTCATATTTTTCTTAAAAGAAATCATTAGAAAAATATAATATGCTATATTTGGTCTTCTGAAACAGTGTCTCATGTAGCCCAGACTGAATTCCAACTCCATGTTTGAACTTCTGGTCCTTCGGTTGCTCCTTCCCAAATTCTGAGATCACAGGCCTGAAGCTATTTTTTATGGTGCTGGGAAACAAACAGAGGACTTTATACACACTAGGCAAGCATTCAATCAAGTGAGTTGCAACCTCAACCCAGTTCATGAACACTTTGACTAAAATATACCCTCTCTGGGAAAATGAAGAATTCCTGTTATGTTGAGACTTCAGCACAACAGGTGAAGAAGTGAGTTTAACTATGTGGTTGCTCTCAAGAACACTCAAAAGCAAGCTTTAAGCATCTGAGTTCTGATGAGCCAATTGCTCTCTGCCACCAGGACAGTGGAAAACAGCAGTTCTCAATCTGTGGGTCAAGTCCCCCCACAGGGCTCCCACGTCAGATATCCTACACATCAGATGTGTAATTACCACTCAGCAGCATTTATGAATAACAGTTACAAAGTCGCAGTGACATGATTATATCAACCATAGTATGGCTGGAGGTCTCTACGTGAGAAAGTACACTGAAGGGTCCCAGAATGTTCTAGAGATCATTTGGCAAAGAAATGGGAGGGCATGTGTGAGGAATTTTCATCTTCTACTCTCCTGGACCCACCGTGGAGCTTAGAGTCACTATCACTAAAGTCAGAGAGAGTATTTTGGAACTTTAGACAGGTTCTAGAACCTTCTCTAATTTCATAAACTGGAATTAAACAAACTATATAGTTTTAATGAACTATGTGGCCACATCTGCCTGTGCCAGCCACATGGTAGCCCTGCCTCGAGATGCTAGGTTAGCACACACTAATTATTTTTTATGTTTTCTCCACATTCTTTTCCAAACAAGGCAGCTGTGCCAATTTGTCCACAGGGTATTTAATCTCCAAACATCGCTGTTTCTTTCCTTTTTGCTCGAGAATGCCCCCAGTCACTTTCTCACAGACTGAGCAAGAGCTCTCCTTTACTGCCTATTAAATGTAAAGAAAAGGAAAGGGGGGAAGGTCTTGTAAGCTAATCTATCTTCTTTGGTGATTGACATCCTATAAGATTTTCCTTTCTAAACCAGAAAATATAAGATGTCACCGTCCTTAGCCGAAAGGAAGGGGAAAACAGACACACACATGCAGGTGGGTGGTGTGAAATTTCAGCAGACTTAGGAAAGGGTTAACCCACTCCAGAGCTCTCCACTGGAGACATGTTTTGACAGATCTCCAGGAACTTCCTGTTTCGCTTTTCCCACTCCGCGTTAATGAACCAGGCAGCAAACTATAACCCAAAGCACAAGCCTTTTGAAATCAAGTGTGCCTCCAGACTCCTTCCTCCCCCACGCTTCTAGTTTAGCTCCTCTCTGTCTGACTCTGGGGGGCTGGGGACAGTGACACCTAACTCCATGAATTACTGTTGAGACATAGAAATAATTAACACACATGTGATTTGAGAAATGCTGGAGGCATGCTACAGAAGGGACTTGTACAGATTACTTAATTCCTGTCTCACCTGTAAGATGGGGATAGGAGAGCCCCTCCCTTGTTAGGATGGTCATTGAACACATTAGCATAAATTCATTCATGCCCAGGGAAGACAATTTCAGAATTACTAATACGAGTTCATCGAGTGTTCAACAAGGAGATGATAAGAACACAGATCCACAACCACTGCCGTTACTTCTTAGGAAATGACTGTGGGCTACATTCTGGTGTAGATATTTTTAAGACTTATTTATTTATTTTATGTATATGAGTGCACTGTCGCTATCTTCAGACACACCAGAAGAGGAAATCAGATCTCATTTCAGATGGTTGTGAGCCACTATGTGGTTGCTGGGAATTGAACTCAGGACCTCTGGGGGGAAAATAGTCAGTGCTCTAACCATTGAGCAATCCCTCCAGCACTTTCGCTTAGATTTTTTTGAAACAGTATAAGGCAGGATCCCATTATGCAGTCCAGAGTAGCTTTTAAATTACAATTCTCCTATTCATCTCTAATTTACTTATCTATTGATTTATATACAGATGGACACATGAATTTTAGTTTATTCTTTGGAATATAATAATATATTTTTATTATTTATTTTGTTGCTCAATTTTTGACTACTAGAAGCTTTCAGATTGATCCTTATGCATATCACAGTCTTCCACTAGCAGCCTTCAGATGAAGATGTAGAACCCTCAGCTCCTCCTTCACCATGCCTGCCTGGATGCTGCCATGTTCCCGCCTTGATGATGATGGACTGAACCTCTGAACCTGTCAGTCAGTTTCAATTAATGTTGGCCTTATAAGAGTTACTTTGGTCACGGTGTCTGTTAACAGCAGTAAAACCCTAAGACACGTATGAAATACAACATTTTATAAGAATTGCTTTTACTGTTCTTTGAGAAAATTATCAAGATTGATAAACCCTTAGCCAGACTAACTAGAGGGCAAAGAGAGAGTATCCAAATTAACAAAATCAGAAAGGAAAGTGGAGACATAACAACTGAAACTGAGGAAATTCAAGAAATCATCAGATCCTACTACAAGAGCCTATACTCCACAAAGCTGTTAAATCTGGAGGAAATGGTTGAATTCCTAGACAGATACCAGCTACTAAAGTTAAACCAAGACCAGGTAAACCATCTAAATAATCCTATAGCACCTAAAGAAGTAGAAGCAGTCATCAAAAGCCTCCCAATCAAAAAAAGCCCACGTCCAAGTGGGTTCAGTGCAGAATTTTATCACACATTTATGGACAACCTAATACCAATACTCTCCAAACTATTCCACAAAATAGGGTCATATAAGACCCTACAAGGAAAGAGAACTTCAGACCAATCTCACTTATGAACATTGATGCAAAAATACTCAACAAAATCCTTGCAAACTGAATCCAAGAACACATCAAAAACGATCATTCACCATGATCAAGTAGGCTTCATCCCTGGGATGCAGGGATGGTTTAATATATGGAAATCCATCAACATAATCCACCATATAAACAAACTCAAAGAAAAAAACCACATGGTCATCTCACTAGATGCTGAGAAAGCACTTGACAAAATCCAACACCCCTTCATGTTAAAACTCTTGGAAAGAACAGGAATCCAAGGCCCATACATAAACATAATAAAAGCAATATACAGCAAACCAATAGCCAACATCAAACTAAACGGTGAGTAACTTGAAGAAACCCCACTAAAATCAGGGACTAGACAAGGCTGCCCAATCTCCCCCTACCTATTCAACATAGTACTGAAAGTCCAGGCTGGAGCAATTAGACAGCAAAAGGAAAACAAAGGGATACAAATTGGAAAGGAAAAAGTAAAAACATCACTGTTTTTAGATGACATGATAGTGTACGTAAGTGACCCCAAAAATTCCACCAGAGAACTTCTACAGCTGATAAATAAGTTCATCAAAGTGGCTGGATATAAAATTAACTCAAACAAATCAGTAGCCTTCCTCTATTCAAAGGACAAACAATGCAGAGAAAGAAATTGGGGGAAAAGATACCCTTCACAATAGTCACAAAACTATGAAATACCTTGGTGTGACTCTAACTAAGCAAGTGAAGGACCTGTATGACAAGAACTTCAAACCTCTAAAGAAGGAAATCGAGGAAGATCTCAGAAAATGGAAAGATCTCCCACGCTCATGGATTGGAAGGATCAACATAAAAATGGCCATCTTGCCAAAAGCAATCTACAGATTCAATGCAATCCCCATCAAAATTCCAACCCAATTCTTCATAGAGTTGGAAAGAGCATTGTGCAATTTCATCTGGGATAACAAAAGACCTAGAATAGCAAAATCCATCCTCAACAAAAAAACATCTGCGGGAATCACTATCCCTGACCTCAAGCTATATTACAAGGCAATTGTGCTGAAAACTGCATGGTACTGGTACAGAGATAAGCACGTGGATCAGTGGAATAGAATAGAAGATCCAGAAATGAGCCCTCACATATATGGTCACTTGATTTTTAACAAAGGACCTGAAAACATTCAATGGAAAAAAGACAGCCTCTTCAACAAATGGTGTTGGTCCAACTGGCACTCAGCATGCAGAATATGCATAATGCAGAATGAAAATAGACCCTTTCTTATCTTCGTATACAAAACTCAAGTGCAAGTGGATCAAAGATCTCCACATTAAACCAGGTACACTGAAATTATTAGAAGAGAAAGTAGGAAAAACCTTAGAACACATAGACACAGGAGAAAATTTCCTGAACAGAACACCAATGGCTCATGCTCTAAGGTCAAATATTGACAAATGGGACTTAATTGACAGATGAGATTGCAAAGTTTCTGTAAGGCTAAGGACACTGTCAAGAAAACAAAACAGCAACTAACAGATTGTGAAAAGATCCTTACCAACCTCATATCTGACAGACATCTAATATCCAATATATACAAAGAACTCAAGAAGATAGACTCCAGAGAATCAAACAATCCTATGAAAAAATGGGGTACAGAGCTAAACAAAAATCTCAATTGAGGAACACCGAATGGCTGAGAAGCATCTAAGGAAGTGCTTCACATCCTTAGTCATCAGGGAAATGTAAATCAAAACAACCCTGAGATTCCACCTCACATCAGTCAGATTGGCCAAGATCCAAAACTCAGACGACAACAGATGCTCGTAAGGATGTGGAGAAAAAGGAACACTCCTCCACTGTTGGTGGGGTTGTAAACCTGTACAACCACTCTGGAAATCAGTTTGGCGGTTCCTCAGAAAATTGGACATAGTACTACCTGAAGACCCAGTTATTCCACTTCTGGGCATATACCCCAGAGATGCTCCAACATACAACAAAGACACATGCACCACAGTGTTCATAGTAGCCCTATTTATAATAGGCAGAAGCTGGAAAGAGCCCAGATGTCCTTCAGTAGATGAATGAATACAGAAATTGTGGTATATTTACACAATGGAGTACTACTCAGCTATCAGAAACAATGACTTTATGAAATTCTTAAGAAAATGAATGCATCTAGAGAATATCATCCTGAGTGAGGAAACCCAGTCACAAAAGAACAGACATAATATGCAGTCACTGATAATTGGATACTAACCCCAGAAAGCTCTGAACACCCCAGAAACAACTCACAGACTATATAAAGTACAAGAAAAACAAAGGACAAAAAAAAATGAAAAATCATTATGGTTAATCTTTACACACCAAGAAAACTTTGACTATTTCCAGGTTATATCTTGTTTTACATGTATTTTTTGCTCATTGTAACTAGTAAGATTTTAATGCATACTATCAAACATTAAAAAATTAAGTACTGATAAAAATGTATTCATGTACTTTTATGCAAAAATGTTTTTAAAATCTGTACATTTATCTTTGTTTTTTAAAATAAAGTTGTTAAATTAAAAAAAGAGAAAAAAATTTAAAAAATCAAGTACTGACAAAAAGTATATTCATGTAGTTTTATGCAAAAACTGCTTTTAAAATATGTACATTTATCTTTATTTTTTAAAATGAAGTTGTTAAAAAAGAAAAGAATTGCTTTTACCTTGAAGAAAATTACCAGATTTTCAGATTCATTTTTAGTTCTACTATCTCTGTCTTAAAATCAGGTAGGTCTCTAAAGATCCCTGGTTTCTTTAGTTGGTTAATAATATTTAGAAATAAACATATATCAGTGGGAATTAGATACACTCTTCTCTCTAATCCCACTCATTGGGGCCTATGATGAATGGATGATAGATAGATAGATAGATAGATAGATAGATAGATAGATAGATAGATAGATAGATAGTAGATAGATGGGTGGATGGATGGATGGATGGATGGATGGATGGATGGATGGATGGATTAATAGATGGATGGATGGATAGATTGAATGATTGGTGTGTTGACAAATATGGTCATTTGTGCACAACTATAAACATATCTTTCTATAAGTATCTGAATATGTATCTTAGTCTATTCCTCTGTTACTAAGTATAAACTGGGTGATCTATAATGAACAAGATGTTTATTGGACTCATGGTTATACAGTCCAGAATCAGGGACTTCATCCTGTGACGGGCTTCTTGCTGCATTACAACATGGTGGAAGAGAGAAAGGTTCTTGTAGACAGGTATATGCCTCTGTGTGTGTGTGTGTGTGTGCGCGCGCGCGCGCGCTAACCCCAGCTCGGTCACAAATTCTGTATTCAGTGTACAATATAAATTGGGTGTTTGCTTTTGGATTTGTTTTCTTTTGCATGTTGAATGCTATGTATGGTCAGAACGTCTGTGACTCACCCCAAATCCAGATTTTGAAGCCCTAACCCTCAAGGTGATGGTTTTGCAGGTAAGTATCCAGTGATTAGGGCTTTCTGTAAAGTGGACCCTAGGAAACTTCTTGTTTTTCAGCCATCTAGTGAAAAGATGACTGTCAAAAACTAGGAAGGTCTCCTTCACCATATACTAAATCTGTCATCACCTTGCTCTCCCCAGACTCCAGAACTGTGGCCAGCAAATGTCTGTTGTTTATAAGCCACCCCTTCTAGAACACTTTGTTAACATAATACAGATAAGCAGAGATATGGACATCCAATTGTCCCACCAGCATTACTGTGAAAGTTCAGTTAATAAAACAAAATGAAGCAAACAGAAAATAGAAGAAATCTTTAAAAAACAAAAAAACTATGTTTGTGTGGGTTTACTTTTGCTCTTCCTTTTCTGCTTTGTTTTTTAATCTATCCTTTATCTATTAATTGTGGAATTACAGTAATGCTTAAGATTGGGTAACGTGGGGGACTGTAACTCATGTAGCTAGTGGTTAACAGTTGCTGCTCTTTCAGGAGACTCAAGTTCAGTCCTCAGCATCAGTATTGGGTAACCATCACCTGTAACTCCAACTCCAGGGAAACCAGTGCCCTCTTCTGCCCCCCCAGACTTACACACACACACACACACACACACACACACACACACACACAGATAAATAAATTAATTAATTAAAGTGACAAAAATCTGCTGGAATTGTGTTTGGAACATCCCCGGATCAATACAACAGATTTGGAAGAATTAAACAGTAACAATACTAGAACCTTCTAGTCTACAAATGCAGTATCTCTGTCTACTTGTTTGGCTCCTCTTAGATTTCCGCAGTGCTCCCACATGCCACATGATTTTCCTAACCCCCAAGGTGTTCAAGGGGTTGTGTGTGGGTGTGTGCCTGCGAGTGCTCGAGAGCAAACGTGTGAGCACGTACCCGAACATTATGTTAATGGTATTGTTTTTCAGACTTTGAATTCTAATTGTTCAGTGTTAGCGTATAGAAATACCTTTGGTTTCTGTGAACTGACTGTATGTACCCTGAGACTTTATTAGAGTTATTTATCAGTTCTCAGAACCCTTGTGTAGGCTGCTTAGGAATGTTTATATAGATAGTTATGTTATTTATGATAGTTACTCATGTGTAGAGACATTTATTTCTGTATTTTGTCCTATTATAATGACTTACTAGTGTTTTCACAGTAATAGCAGAACATATCTTTATAATAGTCACCACTTGAGAGAAAAAAATGTTCAGTCATTTAACACTGTTTTATGTGAACTCTGTAGGCTTTTTTTTTTTTTGCTTTGTGTTTAGGTTTCCTTTTGTAGGTCAGATGATTTGTCTTAAAAATTACAAATTCATATGAATTCTTGGCAAGAGCATTTTCTGCATTTATTTTTATTATTACTGTTACTGTAGTTTGAGACAGGCTCTTGTGTAGCCTAGGCTGGCCTTGAATTCTGTGTTTGAGAGGGTTGCTTGGAACACTTGATCTTTCTACTACTGTGGGGCCCAAATTGTAGGCTTTAGTCTGCCAGCATCCTGCTGTGCTCCACGGTCTTCCACTGCTTCTGCCGTGTACTCAAGCGCTGCTACACTTTGCACCTTCACACACTCTGTATGTAATCCCATATTGTTTTAGCGGGGACTTCTTTTTTCCTATCAATATCTGTGAGGGATATTTCTCTGTAGTTTTCTTGTATTTTTGTCTGGCTTTGCTTTAAAAAAAAATACTGACTTCAAGAATTCCAGCATTTAGGAGGCAGCAAAAGAAGAATTGTGTGACTTTGGGGCCAGTCTAGGCTACGAAGAGATCCCCATCTGAGGGTGGGGTGGGGTCAGGAGAGGACTGAGTTTCACTGTGTTGCCTTGAACTGTTACAATGAACCAATCTTCTGCCTTAGCCTTCCAGGTAGCTAGAACTAAACTCATGTGTCACTTTGTCCTTTAAAATTAGGGCAATGCTGGTCTCAAAATGAAGTGTAAAGCTTTCTTCTCTCCTATTTCTGAACCAATTGTGTTCAGTCATTTGTATCATTTGTTATTAGATATTTGGTAAAATTCAGAAGGGAAACCATTAAAACTGCTATATGCCCGATAATCTCTTTTTGTATTTCTTATTTTTGTTTTGTTTTTCTTGCTTTTTGTAGGGCTCTTCTGTACCCTAGGCTGGCTTGGAACTCCCTGTGTAAATCAAAGAAGAACCAAGAAGAATCCTCCTGCCTCCACCCCTGCACCTGGCTTTCTGAGGTGCTGGTGATTGGTCATGGGGCTTTAAACATGGTGGGCAAGCACTCCATCAACTGAGTTGTGCTCTCAGCCCCTGTTAGGCAGTTTTAAAGAGTAAAGTAAATTTCTCCCATGAATGTAGAATTTTTCAGGTTATCTATTTGATTGTTTTGTTTTGTGAGTTTCAGTAATTGATTGAGTCTCTTAAAACATCCATTTCTTCTAAGTTGTCAATATATAAGCATAGAACTGTTCACCATGCATTCATATTATCTTTTAATGTCTGTGGATAATGAGATGATATTGTTTCTTTTATCCCTGATATTAGTAATTTACGACTTTTTCCTTTTATTCTTAGTGATGTTGATGAGAGGTATAACAACTTTTTTTTTAATCAATCTTGTTAAATGTTTTGCTTCAATGATTTTAAAAAAATATTTTATTGATTTAAAAAAAATTTGTTGTTCCTTCCATCAGCCTTTGATTAACTTGGATGTACTTTGGGTTTGGTTTTGTTATTTCTCAATTTACCAAAGATGGAAACTTGGGTCATTGTCTGAGAACCTTATCTTGTTCTGGCTCCCTGGATAAATCCCTCTCTAAACTGGACACTGCCGATATTCCCTACATTTTGATACATTGTCTTTTTATTTTCTTTTGATCAAAAGTATTGAGAAATATAGCAGTTTAATTTCTAAATAGTTGAAGGGGTTTCCCCAATACCTTCCTCCTTGTGACTCTCTTTAACTCTGGTACTAGAGAATGTGCTTTGTATGGCCTCTTTCCTTTCAAGTTTGTGGAAAATTATTTTGTACCCATAACATGGTGTATGTTCTTAGGCATTTGAAGAAAAACACTATTTTCTGGTGGTTCTACAACTACCAGTTGATCAGCCGTAGAGACTAACTTTGTGCCTCTTCCGGTGGTTGCTGAAAAGGGGGTGTTGACCAGTTTAATGACAGCTACCCAGCTTTGTCTTCTGGACCCTCTTTACTTAACTCACATGAGGAAGTCTGGCTAGTGAGCTCTGTTTGAAACTTTACTGATTGTGGGTTTTCTTTCTTTGTTTCAGAAATGAACCCATTATTATTATGATTTTCAAATCCTTCCTAATAGTCCTTGTTCTGAAGCTTGGCTGTTGTTACAGCTCTTCTGGTTTTGGCTTGAGTAGTTTTGAACACTACATTTTTCTTCATTCTTCACAAATAAAGTGAGTTTATTTCTTCCATCTTTCTTTTTTTCCCTTTTTGTTGCCATTGTTATTTTATTTAAGTTCCTTTTATAGTTTTATTAGGTATTCTCTTTCCTTTGTGGTTGCTCTTTATAATACCCCCCAGGTTAAATATACATCTTTAGTTAATGTTAATCTCCTTGAAAATTATAGTTCTTACTATTGGATAAGAACCCAGCCACAATAAATTCTTAAAAATCTCCCCCACCCCATTTTATCTTGTAATAGTCCGTTTGGACAATAGAATGTCAAGTTTTGCCTTAGACTGTGATGTTTATTTCCCCCTCTGGTTGCATTCAGTGCTTTCTCACTGCCATGGACTTTAGTGAACTTCAGTAGTGTGCACAACCATATGCTGTGGCTTGAATATATTCCCCCAAAACGTTATGTCTTGGAAACTTGAAACATGCTTCCTGAAATTTACATGTTAATGGTATTCAGAGGTAGCACCTTTGAGAGGTAATCAAGGCTAGATACAGTGGTGATTGCAGAGCCCCATAAAGGCATTTTCTTTTAAATAGAATTTATTCATTTTATGTATGAGTACACTGTAGCTGTCGTCAGACACACCAGAAGAGGGCATCAGATCCCATTACAGATGGTTGTGAGCCACCACGTAGTTGCTGGGAACTGAACTCAGGACCTCTGGAAGAGCAGCCAGTGCTCTAACCACTGAGCCATCTCACCAGCCCCCATAAAGGCATTTTTAAGGATCAGAAAAGAAGTCTGAAGTAGCATCCTTTCCCTGTCTCATCATGTGATAACCTCTGCCATGTTATAATACATCATGATTAGCCAAGAAAACTTCCATTCTTCACAAATTACCCAGCCTCTGGTACTTGTTATTGCCACAGACTGAAGAGTATGACAGTGTGTGTGTGTGTGTGTGTGTGTGTGTGTGTGTGATCAACCTAGTTGGTATTCTTCCAGCTTCTGAGGTTTGTGACTTGGTATCTGCCATTACGTTTTGACGTGACGATCTCATTGTGATTTTTTGTGAGATTCAAATGACACCTGGGAGGCTATGGGCTGCTACCTTTCCTTCACTCTTTCTGTTTCAACCTTACTAATGGTCTACAATTCACTGATGATCTCCGTGAGTCTGTGTAGATTCATTTTAGTTAATGTAGTTATCTATGTATATTTTTTAGTTATTAGTATTTTACTTTATGTACATTGGTGTTTTGCCTGCATCTGAAGTTACAGATGGTTGTTTACTGCTATGTGGTTACTAAGGACCTCTGGAAGAGTAGTCAGTGCTCTTAACCACTGAGCCATCTCTCCAGCCCTTCCACTTCATTCTTAAAGCTTATCTCTCTGCTGAAATGACCCACTTGGTCTTGGATGTAGCCTACTTCTTACACGAGCATATTTAACAAACTAGTTCTTTGCCATTTGTAACTAGTCTTGTAAGTCTAGTCTTCAACTCTCCACAGAAACGTCTGTTGGAATTCTTTACATCTAAAAAAATCCAAGTGAAAAATTACAGTGCCTGAGTACAGGGTAGAAATATTTCAAAAGACATATTGATGGGGTATAAACTCCTCCCACCATCATTTTCCCAAGCCAGAGGGCGTTGTGGGCAAGCCAGGGGGCGCTGTGGGCAAGCCAGGGGGCGCTGTGGGCAAGCCAGGGGGCGCTGTGGGCATGGGGGTAGAGCATCAGACATTGCTGGGGACCCCGATGTTTTCTTATACCTAGGAAACCAGTCAGCAGACCAGCTTCCACGGCTCCAGGCCCAAGCACACAACCATCCATGAAGTCTTCGAGCTACTCCAACACCAGGCTAGCCCATGACTCCATACTTAAAAGCACTCTTTGGTGTGAGCCTGGACCCATGGACCACAGCAGCGTGCCAACTTCCAAAGCCCCAGGTACCAGGGAAGCACCCACAGATCTAAAATAAAAACTAGTCCTGAGCTACACAGTCTCCTACTGCCGCACAGACCCAGGCCCTGCATCCACCTTCCTCTTCAGCAGCCTGACCTCAGGCCAGGGTCCTAGATTTAGCCCCTGCGGCCAGCTTCCAGAAAATACTTATCTAGCTGCCTCTATGCGCACAGGTGACCCCACTCGTGACCCCATAGACACGGGTAACTTCTGGATGACTCCTCTAGACTGAGACTCCAGACCGATTGGCTCCTACACACTAAAGCCATAGGCCATCCGTGCAGGGCTCAAGCTCAAGGCCTATCTGGTGCCACGTGTGCAGGTTTCAGGCCGGCTCCTAGGACCTGAGCACCACACCAGTACTCACAGACCTTGTTACGGTAAAGTCCAGGCTCTGGGACCCATGCAAGTACATTAGCTCATATGCTCCACCCAGTCCAGGAAAAGAGTTTCCCCTCCTTTTTACTTTACCCAGTAAGAAGTGGTCAATACTCTGTGGAAAGGAAGATTCATTCCAGCTGCCCCGAACAACAAAGTAAGGCAGAAGGCAGTTTTTTTTTTTTTTTTTTTTTTTTTTTTTTTTTTCATTTATTTATTCGTCTTGCTCAATGAAATTGCCTGAACTGCTCTCGTAGGAGGGTCTGTCTCCAATCAGAAATGGGTTGACCAAATCACAACAGGAAATGGCTCTTGTTACATCCTAGCTTGCTCTGGCTCTTATTGGGCAAACAGACCATCTTCTGTATACAGGTAGCTGCCCTAGGGCCCTGGCACCTCACAGTTCTTTTTGTCTTTGGATTGTCTCAAGAAGGATGAGTGCTTTGTTGTTGTTTTTAAAGGAAAGGCACAGTAAGCAGGAGTCCTGTCTCTAAATGTAGCTAATTTCTATTTAATTGGCCAGTAACTACATTTAAAATAAACACCAGTTGGTAATCAAAAACAGGAGGATAAAGGCTGGGCAATTTTGTAAGCAAGATACAATTACTAAGCCAAAGCAAAGTTGGAGGAGAACTCAGAGACAAACTACTTCAGAGGAAACAGTCGGAGCAGCGGCCGTGGACTTGCAGACCTGGGAAAGATGGGCAGCAGCTACTGCTGTCAGATGAATGGGGTCCAATCGCCAACCAATCTCCAGCTAAAAGGCATTCATTCCTTTATTAAATAAAAATGTAAAACACCCATATAGGGCAAAATGAGCTAGGCACACCCTGGTGCATCTCCAGAGACAGACAGACAGATTGCATGGAGATCCAGAAAAGTCTGTGCTCTCTGCTTGCTGAGGGCTGGGGCCTGGGTGTCCAGGCTGGTGGACAAGTGAGTTTACTTCCCTCCGGGGCAGAACAGGCCCTGCAGAGCAGAGAGGGACATGCCTGAACGCTGTGCTGCACCACCCGAGATGCACAAATGTGTCTGCCACGGGCTTATGTCTATGGCTGTTCTGTTTGGCAGTGACAGAAGGGGAGAAGGGGCGAGGAGAAAGGGACAGGAGGGTGACATGTCTTGGGAAGAATTTTGAGTACATGAGCAAGTTCTTCAACTTGAATCTCCAGCATTTTGGGTTACACTCAAAACCCAGCCTTTCATCTGCCCCATCTCTAAAAGGCAAACTGTTTGTCTCCCTCCTAATTAGCGTAATTTCCCCCGCTCGGCACTGGCGTTGATTTTTTTCCCCTTACCGACAAAATTCACATCCCTGCTTACTGTTTGGTTCATTTGGAGGCAGTACTTACTCGTCCAAGGAACTAAAAAGCCCTGGGAGGTTTCCGAAGCAGGGCTATACAGGAGGGTCACGGTAAGTAGGTACTTCTCATCCAATCAGCCCCCCAGGGGTGTTAAAGGGTTTTTTAAAAGGCGAACTAACAAGGACCTTCAGCATCTACTGGCTTTCACAAGCCTTAGCTAAATCAGTCCTAGCATAACGTAACCCTGTAAGGTAAAATAATGATTCCTGGTATTTTGAAAGCAATCGGTGATCTACAAAGAGGGAGTTAATGTCCCCCAGAACCAAGATTAAAACCGACACATTGAGGGAGATTTCACTCCCTTCCTGTGATCGAAGGCCAGCTTGTTTGTTTCCAAGCAGGACCTTGGATGAGGCACACTTGGTCTGAGGTCCCACAGCCACAAGGAATGGCAGGTCCCACTCAGCTGAGTTTGCCAAGCACAATCTTTTTCTAAGGCAGTGCAGGTTTGGCCACTGAGGCTGCTGAGGTGGTTTGCTAGCTCCATGTTCTTGTAAATAACCAGGAGTCAGCTTTGTCTACACCCCTTTCCCCCACTGAGCACACACACACTCACTCACACACACAGAGCGATTCAAACCCTGTGAGGCCTCCCCTGGGCCACCCACATGCTGGCACATTTGTGTATATGGAGGCCAGCTTGCACTCCACATTAGCTGTGGTGTGGATTCTGAGCCACATCTGCACCTCCAGAGGAGTGGAAGACTATAATTTACACAGACCCCAGTTCTTTGAGTCAAAGCAGAAGATCGGTGTTAAATTCTTCCTTCCAAGTGATTTCTCATCATCCAACTTTGGGGAAAGCCTGGGCTATCACCAAGGAAAATTATCTAATCCTGTTGGGTCTGTCTCCCAGGAAAAGTGGATGGCTGCACCCCCACCCCGGCCTAATCTCAGCCTATTCCACCCCTCCCCTCCATACCCCTTCCACCCCTCCCCTCCATACCTATTCCACCCCTCCCCTCCATACCTATTCCACCCCTCCATACCTATTCCACCCCTCCCCTCCATACCTATTCCACCCTCCCCTTCATACCTATTTCACCCCTCCCCTCCATACCTATTCCACCCTCCCCTTCATACCTATTCCACCCCTCCCCTCCATACCTATTCCACCCCTCCCCTCCATACCTATTCCACCCCTCCCCTTCATAGTCCCTGAAATTTTAATTCAGAAAAGAAAGGAGCACCTCAGTTCCTGTGTACGGTGTGGGAAGTTGTAAAACAGAACACACTCAAAAATAAGACTGCACTGAGTCTGTCCATATCAGGAACCGCGGGCCACCACATTTGCATACATACAGTGGTGCCCAGTCTCTCTCATCCCCCACCGGAAGTGCTTGATCCATTCCCTTAAAAATGACTAAATTTTCCATTGACTAAAACCTGGGGGTGGAACTGCGCACAAACATATTTGGAGGGCCGACTGCAGTGTGTTTATGTCTCCCGGATGGAATCCCTTTCAACTATACACTTTAGAGACTCAGAGCAGCTCTGAAATTCAGACTCGTGATGAACACCGACAGAAGAGTCACAGCAACATTTGGACACTTTGAAGATGGTGGCAGGGACTTTAGTGGGGAGGCAAGAGAGAAGAGATTTTCTTCCTAATTATGACATTTTAGTAGCTGGGTGCAGACTTCAAACGCCAATACAGACAGAGCAGAATTATCTCGTAGCGCTCCACCGGAAGCATTGGGCTGCCAGCCATCACGACGTGGAGCGTTCATCTTTTCATCTTGTAAGTAAAAATATCCCTCAATTCCCCCATTAGCGCGGGAGGGTGGGAAAAGGCATGCGCACTGAACACGCTCTCTGCAGGCGACTCTCCTCAGGGACTCCATGGTCTGGCCCAGTGAAAGAGGTGCCCTCTGCCCAGGGCTCTGACTTCACAGGGATCAGCTTTACACCCAGCGGTCCAGGGAACAAAGGGCACGTTTCTTCTACCTACACCCACAGCCCCCTGGGTGGGGCAGGGGGTGCCATTCCAATGCCCACCACATGGCCTCTGGCCATAAGAGCTTTTAAATAATTCTGATTTTGAATATCAAATTCACATGAAAAGTGCATTTAAGAATAGGCAGGATCCACGCTGAAGAGCAAGCTCTATGCAAATGAGTTGGGGGGTCACTAGCTCATCGATAGCCCTGGTTCTCAGCTTAGTCTGTACATTGTATTGCTTGCTCTAAAATCCTGATACCCTGTAGTGTTCAATCAATCTCACCTCCCCCTCTAACACACACACACACAAACACCCCACACACAACACCCCCACAGACACCCCACACACGCCACACACCACGCACACACACCCATACACACAAGAAAGTAGAAATTAGTCAGTCTACGGTAACCTAAGCATCAGTATTCTTAAAAGCTCCAAGTGCACACAAGACTGTAGCGTGATTTAATGCAGAGTTCAAAGCCTCTTGCAGTCTAGCTCCAGACTCTTGGACTTTTTCTTCCCCCACCCTGTCTCTTCTCTGAACCTTCCTTGTTAACCTCACCGTCACCAGTGACTGGCTCCTGGCTCCCAGAATACTTTGTACACATCTTACCCAGAGCATCTTTTCACACTGCATTAAAGACACAAACAGATCAGCTGCCCCTCCTGCCCAACAGAACGTAGACCCTTTATAATGTCTGCAGGAAGCACGCGGGGTAGGGCACCGGGGACCATCGACAGAATGGGCAAATGAATGAAGGTCACTCCGTACTGAAACCTGGGGGTTCTAAAGCCAGCCCCCACTGGGAGGTGAGAACCAATAATTTGGAGGTGGGAGGTCTCCGTCAGCACATACATCATATGGAGCTTCTTAGATGTGCCTGGCATCTCATGCAGTTCATATGCAAGTTACAGTTTCAGTAATATTTCCCAGTAACTCCCCGAGGACTCCTCCGCAGCCTGCCTGCCAACCAACATTTGGAACCCGGCGTTCTAGGCCTCTGTTTTACATGGTAGAACCTGAGCAGTATGGCCTCCAGCTCTCTCTCTCTCTCTCTCTCTCTCTCTCTCTCTCTCTCTCTCCAACCTACAAAGCCATTTCTGTTCATTGGAACGGAAAGCATCGCTTCATATCCTGAACTTCCTACTACTATCCGGTCAGCTGAATTTGAACACCTCTCCGAGGTGTTACGTTCATAGTGTCAGATGCAGTCTCTCTTCTCTTCAGGAGATAAGATACAGTAAATATCATTCCCATTTTGGAAGGTAAAGGAAGTCAAGTTTGGAACAACTAAACTGATCCATGACTTTAAATAGCTAGCATGCAGTAAAGTTTGAGTTTAAACCCAATGTCACAATCCAGGGACTCGGGACTCTAAAGCTATGTTCTTACTACTCTACCATTCTTGTTCGTTAGAAATAGCCTTGGGTGAGGCTTTAGTGGATCACACTTCTCAAATAGTTGGACAGGTTTCCTTCCCAGTCTTAAAAATACTGAGGATCCCAAAGGGCTTTCATTTGTTTATATTCTGTTTATAGACGGACTAAAATTTGAAAGAGGGGACTGGAGAGATGGCTCAGTGGTTAAGAGCACTGACAGCTCTCCCAGAGGTCCTGAGTTCAATTCCCAGCGACCACATGGTGGCTCACAACCATCTGTAACTCACAACCATCTGTAACTCACAACCATCTGTAACTCTACTTCTAGGCATTCAACGCCCTCTCTGGTCTCCACAGGCTCCGAATTCATGTGTACACACACATGACTCACACACAGAGAAGCATGCACATAATCATTCATGTGTACACACACATGACTCACACACAGAGAAGCATGCACATAATCATTCATGTGTACACACACATGACTCACACACAGAGAAACACACACACAGAGAAACACACAAATAATGTAAAAACAATAAAGATAGTTTAAAAGTAAAACATTGAAACAGAAGCTTAAGATTCCATTTTCTTTAAAATAACTTTGACGTCAGTATTTCATGCTAATATAAGCAACATTCTTCATTTAAAAACTGCATTTTCTCAACCAAAATAAAATAGTGAAAAGAGTGACGGTATTTCACATTTCTAACGTCTGTGACAAAGGCAAACCGTTGAGCTTGTAACTCAAACAACGGTGTGTGTGCTTTGTGTGTGTATCAATGTGCAGTAGATGTGCCTTGTGCAGGGTTCCTGTGGTATACATTACAAAAAGACTGCTCATATAGGCTAAGGTGAACAATTTCCATGGCTTCACCAGGAACATTTTAAATAGATTTGGCAGGTTTTTGTTGTTTTTGTTTGTTTGTTTGTTTTTTGAGTCTTGTTGGGGTTGGGTTGTTCGGTTTTGGTTGTGTTACCAGTGTACACCAATGGGGACTCTGACTATAAACAGTTTGGTCCTACTTCCTTGATCTGTGCAAAGGTATTTCCATTTTTTTAAAAATTGTTGCTATTGTATCATCAGTGCAAGTGTTAACATAGCCATAGCGTTAGTGACATTCTAAGGCTCTAGAAATAGTTTCGGTCTAATGGGCCACCTTAAATGACCCAGAGCTCTCCTGAGATTTGCAAGGTGACACTCAACAACTTTTGTCATTAGACTGATTGTTTGAGGCTTCTTAAAGAACCCACAAACACCAAATGATCCCTTAGGCTCCTGTAAGAGGCCGTGTCACAGCCCAGAGGGCATGGGAAATGGCTTTCCCAGGTGTGTGCTGCTTTACAGACATCTCCACAACAGCAGGAATCCACAACTACCTGCTTAGTTCCCCTGTCCAGCATGTTAGGCAATCTAACAAGGCTTCAGCTTAGCATGCACTGGCTTTGTGATCCTGTTTATAATACTTAAAACATTATCACTCAGATCATCTCCATTTAGCTGGCTTTTCTTGACCTGATTTTTTCCCTGACACTACTAAGTAATTAAAGTTCCAAAAGGGCAGTCTTCCTCCAAGATAGCAACCCTGGGCTGTCTTACTGAGCTAGTCTCCTCTTTTAGGAAAAAAAAAAAAAAAAACCCTATGCCCTTGAGCCAGAACAAATGTCCTTATGGCTGGGATTTTCTTTTCTCTTGCTAAATGGAGAGAAATGAAGGCAGTTAGCTTGAATCCCCACGGTGGGAAAATGCATTCGGCGCTTTCATCTTGCTGGGCTTCTCCATGCCGTAGACACTGCCCCTTGACTCCCTGTTGTACAGTGGAATTCCCTCTGGCACTACCCAAAGGAGAAAATAAAGGATCTTGTTCTTTTTGAGCAGCAAAGCTTGGGTCTGACTAGGGAAACTGGGGAAAAGGCTGGTCACTCTGCCCAGGCTGTACTTACTGAACTGCTCTCTCTAATACTCCTCAGCAAGACACACAGCCCCCATGATCCACCTGAACTTGCTCTGAGAAATGATGCCTTCTGTTTTGCTACAAAGTTATGAGAGGCAAGCAAGCAAACAAACAGTTTTTAAAAGAAGTTAAAGCCTGAATGTGGTGGAGAAAGACACTCAGTTCATCAGAGATGTGGCTCTGAGTTCTAACCCTCCATCTGTTTTCCTCCCAGTACTAAACTTAAGATGTTCTTTTTTTCAGGGTCTGTTTTCGTTTTGTTTTGTTCAGTTCTGTTTTTAACAGAAAAACAACTGCATTATAGTTTTCCCACCCTCACTTCCGTGGCGGAAGGCATGGTCATAACTCTTGGGCTCTTGGCCTCTGAATCTTCTGAATGAATTTAACTAAGTCTGTGCTCCTCCCAGCACCCGGACAGGTAAGAGTCAAGAAGCTAGAAACAGCAGTCTCCAGGGTGTTTGTACCCTGTGCCTCGCCTGGCTCTGTGTGCTTTTGGAGTTGAGGAATGGGAGGTATTCTGGGTACCCAGCCCTGCCCACACTCAGCTTTTGGGTCACCATTCACTCTCATTATCATGTTGGAACACCCTTTCCCCCTCAGCACAGTGTGGAATTTCTAAGTTGTACTTGAAGGAGAAATGAACCCATTAGAGGCAACCTCTGTTCTATCTGGGCTGTATGTGGTCATATACATGGGAGAGTCTGTCCCTCTCTAGATCTGCAGGATGGCTACATTTTCAGTGATTCACAAACTTGGATTCCTCCATGTACTGGTGCTTTTGAGACAGCACCGTATCCCATCCAAGATGGAGAGGCTTTTGTGAACCACTGGAGCTGATGGCTTCTGGGTTCTTTTCAATCTTACTATTTGTTTTCCCTCTCTCCCCAAATGTTCTTCCTCCTGTGCTCCCAGTAGCTTGCCTTCCAACTGCTGAAGCCTCTGTGCCTTCTAGGTGGTCCCATGACTTCAGACCTCTCTCCTCTCACGGCCAAAGTCTGGGCGTTCCACACTGTAGAAGAGCGAGGCTGTGTGGTGATTCTAACAATATCGTCTTTATCTAAAAAGGGGCAGTGGAGGGTCAGACATCAGGCAGCCAACAGCACATAACCACAGGTTGGGTCAGAGGTCATCTGTAGGCAAGCAAAGCCCAGCATTCTTCGAGGGCTGTGTCCTAGTAGACACACAAAGAGGCTTCTGCTGCAGGGAAAAATCATTGCTGACTGAGGGGTGGGGGTTAAGACAGGACTCGAAGTATTCTTACGACCCACCGACACCCACAGTCATGAGCACTGAGAACCAGTTTAGTTTCCTTCCTACTCCTACGACCACATTGACGAGCTCCCACCTTCGAGATGGGCCCCAGTGTTGGAGAATGCCAAGCACTCAGGGAATACAAATATTGACTTGTGTGGAAATATTTTATTAGTGTTGCCTATGAGCAAAGGCCAAAAATGTGTTTTTCTGCATCCCCTGATCTTGTTTTAATTCACTCAGTGTAGATTTTTAAAAAGAAAGAGAAAAACAGAAGCAATGAACACACACACACACACACACACACACCATGTGACTTTCAGGAATCAGTCTCAGGTCATTGAGCCTGGGGTGAGGTGGGGGGAACTGGCTGTGTGCTGTAGGAACAGAAGAAGAATGTGAGTTGTTTGAGGGAAAACAACATCAAAAAGGTAAGAGAAGCTGCAGAACTCTCAACGGGTGTAAATGAACATGAAGCCCAACTTTAAAAAGATGCCTTCATTTAGGAAGTAATGGCCTGGCGAGTTAGCTCAGCTGAAAAGGTACTTGTGGCCAAGCCTGAAGACCTGAGTTCAATACCAGGGATCCGCATGGTGGAAGGAAAAGGCCAACTCCCATGAGTAGTCCTCTGATCTCCACAGTAGCCATGACACTCGCTGCACCCGTCTCAAATAGATAAATAAAGGTAACTTATTCAGTTAAGTAGAAGTATTATTTCCTGGGGTGTTTACTTGAGCAAGTTAGTGAGTTCCCTCATTTCAAGCATTAACTTCAATACCACCACGTGGGAGGCTGAGCCAGGTAGCTCCCTCTGAGTTGGAGGCAGCTCTACTCTCCATACTGAGTTCCAGGCCAGTCAAAGTTAATAGTGAGAACTCATCTTAAAAAGTCAAATAATAAATAAAACAATAAAACTGAAGCATTAAAATAGTATTTGCCAACAAGGTAAATATTGAAACCATAAATAGAATTTAAGGAAATAATTCTTATCCCTTAAGCCATGATTTAAAAAAAAAATTTAGTTAATACATTTACCAATCTAAATGATGTAAATTTATTATAATTGGTTGACATTAAGACATGGAGGAAAATATCTCAGATCAGAATTTTGTAATTGATCAATATCTGGGAGAATATGATGACTTCAAATCTTAGGCCAGCTGGTTTATTGTAACCTTATGAACATTTCCCCTGAAGTTTCATACCTCAGTCATAAACAAAATATGACAATCATGTCTCAATGGCTCTATTGTAAGACAATGGACAATGTATAGTGTCATATTTCTAATTGCAAGACAGCCTACCTTTAGTGCGGCGAGTGAATATTTCTCATCTTTAAGAATCAGTAGAAGGCTGGTGAGGTGGCTGAGGTTCAATGATGACCTGAGACTAATTCCGGAAAGCCACATGGTGGAATGAGAGAACCAACTCTCAAAACTTACCCTCTAACCTCCATACTTTGTCCCGCGCAACTGTCTCGCCTGCAAGAACGACGCGGCACACGAAATAGAATCCTTCTGCGGTAAACTTTATTATCCTCGAGAACCAGCACTTGTTACACGTGACGAAAAAGACGAAAAAGACCAAGAAATCCAAGAAGACGAACAGGACGAACAAGACGAACGAGATCCACGAGACGAACGAAACCAACGAGAGAGAGGAACTAATTAGCCCGTCCCCTTATAAAGGGATCAGTCCTTGCCTTGGACGCGGAGCCCCCTGATTGGTTGAAACTCATCAGGCCCTATGACGCCACGGGAGAGGCAGAGCACGTGCGCACAAGGCTTGTTTACTGCTAACTCCAGCCGGATATCAGCGCCATCTTGTAATGGAGAATGTGCAGGCGGTGCCCCACAATACTTGTGGTATGTCATGACACATGCACCCCTCCCCCAATGCCTACAAATAAATAAATATGTAAAATAACATTTTCAAAAGGCCAATATGGGTGTGGGGACAGGGGTGGGGAAGTCTGTGAGTGAGGGGGTGTGGGTGTAGACAACAAAAGTCTTCTAAAAGTCTGGCAAGCCAAGGGCTGGAGATGTAAGTCAGTGGTAGTCGACATGCTTGGCACACTGGAGGCCCTGTGTTTGGTCTCAGAATTATAGACTGGCCAATTGATTGATAAGTCAGTGAGCTGAGAGCTTTGTAGCTGGTCATTATTACTTTGTGAGCTCTTCTTTTTTTCTTCAATTATTCCCCCATCAAACCTCCGCCCTCCCCTGCCCCGTTTCACCTCCTAACATTAAATTAAAGAGAATCAAGGACAGGGGAAGAGAAGAGAGATGCCCTAAATCTAATTTCTTTCCATTTGTTTCTTCTTTGACCATAGCTACTAACAAACCATAACAAACCAGCCAACCAAACAACCAACAACCACCACGAACTGCCTAACAAACCAACAACCACCCATTCTGTTGCTCTGGGCTCTAGCATTTATATACCCTGTGAAAAGTTCCCAGAATTCCACTTGTCCTAAAACTGTAGAACCTATGTGCAGCTGGCAAAACCATCCCTCGGCCAAAACGTGAGTCAGATCATAGTTAGCTGTCAAGCATAGTCCAAAGCAGCCCCTAGATCCCCAAACCTGGGTTTAAAACAAAAGCACATTTTAATAATATCCTGGGTTTTTAAAGAAACTAAAATTTCAAAGTTGTGCCTACATTTCCCTGCTTCTGTTTTAAGGCATTAATTATGTTGGGCGCAGCAGGAAATTATAAACAGAAACATTTTCAATGAAACAAACGCTTTTCAGGTCAGAGGTCAAGGTTTTCAGGAGACCTCTCCTGCTCAACTCTAATCTTCATCAGTTTTGATGGTATACACAGACTCTTGTTTCCTGTGGGAATATAAACAAATCCACATCCCCAACCTTCACTGGCTTTCATTAGGATGTTGTGGTGGTTTGAATATTCTTCCATGGGAAGTGGAGCTATTAGAAAGTGAGGCCAGGGAAGGCCATTGGTGAAAGTGCAACGTCAGATGTAGTTGACGGCCAGGACTGAAGGGGTCATGCAAAGAAGCTGAGACTTGGCACCATGAATAGAGCCTATGAGAAAGTGATGGTGAAGCCTAGTTGCAGTAGAAGACCCCAGTGTATTGGAGATGCCAGCACTGTGGGATGACCATGGTCTTGGTCAGGGTTTCTATTCCTGCACAAAACATCATGACCAAGAAGCAAGTTGGGGAGGAAAGGGTTTATTCAGCTTACACTTCCACATTGCTGTTCATCACCAAAGGAAGTCAGGACTGGAACCCAAGCAGGTCAGGAAGCAGGAGCTGATGCAGAGGCCATGGAAGAATGTCACTTACTGGCTTGCTTCCTCTGGCTTGCTCAGCCTGCTTTCTTATAGAACCCAGGTCTACCAGCCCAGGGATGGCACCACCCACAATGGGCGGGTCCCTCCCCCTTGATCACTAGTTGAGAAAATGCCTTACAGCTGGATCTCATGGAGGCATTTCCTCAAGGGAGGCTCCTTCCTCTGTGACAACTGCAGCTCGTGTCAAGTTAACACAACACCAGACAGTACAACCACCAAGAAAAGCAATAGCAGTGAGTGGAGTCAACCAGAGTCTAGGGTGCAGAGGGCAGAGCTGGAGAAGTGACCCAGCCCTTTGAAGCAGCCCAGAACATCATGTGAGGAACCAGCCCAAGAGAAAGAATTGTGTTGCAGTCAACAGCACAGTTTCTGTCTTTCTTCCTGCAGGAAATCACCACTCTCTTGCTCTGTTACCATGACCGAGCTTTTTTGGTCCCAAGAGCTTCCATCTCCACTGAAAACCTCCCCAGTGGCACAGCCAACTCTCAGCCTTTCAGATAGGAGGGGCAGAGTGACCCCTTTTGTTTCCCAGTTCAGCTACACTTTGTTTCTCAGCCCCTCCATTTCTACCTGCCATTTTCCCAACTGCTCAGCCAGTCTCTGAACCTTTTTTGGTTTTTTTTGAAACAAAATATAGGAAGAGAAGAGATAAAGATGACAGAGAAGAAAAAGAGAGGAAGGGACAAGAGAGGGTAAGGGAAGAAAGAAGGGAGAACTGAAAGAACGCTGGTTGTCTGTCATGTCTGACCTCTGACACAGCAAGACCATGTTTTTAACTACAACGCTCTAACAGATAACTGTGCAACTGAATTTTAGGGACCCTTGTGTGTTAAGCAGATTTATAGTTTTGGGTTAGGCTGCATCCTTAGCTCTCCAAGGCTGCCCAGGAGCCGCAGGCTGCACGGTGGATACACAGTCTTCAGAATCCAGAGTTTAAAGAAACTTTATCTTCTTTGTGGAAAATGTTGCTTGTAGAGATCTTTCACCTACCAGGAGTAATTTGGCCTATTTAGAGGGTGCAGGTGTGTAGCAACAGATGCTGTTGAGAAGTGGGACACATTCAGACAGAGAAAAGACTATCCAAAGCCACGTTCAGGTAACCAATAAAGAGCCATGGCAAATGCACAAAGGAGCCAGTTCTCAGAGCCATGTCCTGGGGACTAAACTTGAATCTGTTTTCTTTTCTGTTCTTTAGTGAAAGAAATGTCAGGCCCGTCTACCCCGTCAGAGTCCCTGCCGCCAGCTTCCCTGGGAACAGAGCTACGGAGTGAGGTGTCCTGTTATTCTGGTTCACAGAGAAGAATGTGAGAGGTCGGTGGAGGGAAGAAGCTCTGTCTCTGCATGGGTAGAGTTGTATGCTGGAGAAGACCATACGTGTTTGGATAAAGGAGGAACAGGCAGATGCTAACTACCTGCCCTGAGCCATTGTTCCCAGACTCTTGGTCTCTGCGAGGTGTCGGAGTACAAGAGCCAAATGTGCAGGTCATTAAGAGTAACTTTCCAGGGACTGAGCATGACTAGAGAGAATCATCCTCCTGCAGGAATAGTACCTACTGTCCACTCTGATCACCCCACGGCAGTGAGCTGAGCTTAGAACTCAGCGCCCAGTGCATAGCCTCCTGCTCTGCCCCAAGCCTCACTCTCAGGATTGGTTTCCTCAGGGATATTGGACCATCACTGGTCCCTGAGCTAGCATGTGATCTGAAATTTTATCTTGATCTCAAGGAGGTAGCTGGGTTTTTTTCCCATAATCAGTACAATGACCTAGAGCCATGGGACCTGGAATAGCAAGGAGGCAGGCAGTCCCTGCCCACTGTAAGGTTCCCAGAACAGGGTGACAGTGTCTGACACCAAGGTGGCTTCACCTCTGCAATCCTGATGCTTAGGACGATGAGGCAGAAGAATTATTGAGAGTCTGAGGCCACACTGGTTTACACAGACAATTCTAAGCTAGCCTGGGCTATCCTGAGACCAATACACAAGGAAGTGGAATAAGTAGAGAGTGAGGAAGGAAAGAATGGAACAATTAAATAAAAAAGAAAAGGGGGATGGGGAAGAGGAGAGGACTGGGAGAGGGCAGGACTTTTACTTGGCTTCATTAGCTTCAGTCAAGCGACCTCTCCTTTCTCTACCTCCCTACTCCTTCCTTATGGGAAAAAACAGGAAAGAGCAGTATAGGTTTTCAGCAGGGGTCACTTTAGGAGGCTCCTTCCTAACCTCCCTTGTCTTCTCCTGGTCTCTCTCTTTTCCCCAGCCGGACGACTGCCTGAACTGTGGACATGCAATTTTCCCCTGAGTAGAAAGAGGAATAGCTGGTCTTTGCTGTCTTTTCAGGATGCATCCAAAGGGCTGCTCATTAGCAGAGGAACCCAGGAGTGGTTTCCACCACTGCTGAAGGCATAAGAGATCCACTGAGCTAGATCCCCCATGCCAGGGGATGGAGTGCCCTGATGCTTCTCCCTATGACAATGACCACATCAGCAAGTGTCTCAAAGATCAGTAGACAATGACTTAGACATGAGCTCTTAAAATGGACAGAGTTTAGTATCTAAAGAGGCAAGAAGAGTAAAAGAGAAAGACATTCACATGGTGTGTGTGTGGTTGTCACTGGTGCTAGGGACAAGTCAAGTTGGAGGGTACAACCAGACAGGTGGAAGGAAGTATTCCATATGTATACGCCCCTGAGTTGCCACAGAACAGCAAACAGTTGTACAGTCGTAAGCAGTGAGGGGCCAGTGGAAACCCTGACTAGATAACACTCCACACCCTTTCCCTCCCGAGGTGCAGGCTTTGCCCGCAGCAAGTATCACATGGAAGATACCCTTGCCTAAGACTGGATGTGCTCAGGCTTGTCTGAATGATGGGAAAATTAGGCCCCTTTCTGAGTCCTCGGGGAAGGAAAGACCAAGAGGAAAAATGGGAAGAGCCACAGCTGCACTAGACTAAGCCACGTTTGTCTTAAGGCACACTCTTTAGTCTAAAGAGCAAACATTTTCGAAAGGTGACAACAGTGGCCATAGAGGTGACAGAGACACTCCGGGAAAGAGATGGTCTCATGGGGGTGAGGGCAATTACTTCCCTTCTGGGAAGGCTCAGAACTGAGATCCTTCAGGACCAAAGCCTGGGAAGAATGCATCATGGTCTCCTGCTTTCTCAGCAGGGGCGGGTTGCCAGTTATCTAAGACCAAATGACTCCCAACTTACTGGCCTAAAAGAACAACAGTTACTTGTTCTCCTGCGTGGCCTTTGGGACGGGGTCAGTTTAACAGGATCACCCTAGGTAGGTATTTTGATGAGGGTATGACATCATCTAGGGGACCAGTGGACAGGTGGTTTGAGGACTCACTTCCCAGGAGAGTCACCCATACTATCCCCTTGTCAGCAGGGCAGTGGTGTTGGCCTACATGGGCTTGTATTTCTGTTGACTTCCTCTAGGACACGACTCAGATCCACATTACCTGCTTACTTGAACTTGTGCTGATTGCAGCTGAGCACGTAAGAATATGTAGTTCTGGTTGTGTTTGACTTCCTAATCCACCTGATTAAAAAAAGCAAGCGTGTGAGGGATTGGTAGGACACAGCTGGGACAGGTACTGGGAAGCCAGCAAAGATATCTGGCGGGGTGACTTGCTGAGGCTGCAGCTTTGCCCAGGTTGTAGCAGCCTTCTAACACTGACGGTGGCCGGGGAGCTTTGCTCGGCACCTCATGTGCTGTGTCTTCTTTCCTCCTGACTTTTTACAGCCAAGGCTACTGTTTGCTTCATTTTTGTAACTGAGAAGTTTGAAGCTTAAGAGGGATGTCCAGTTACTAAAGAAAGGGTCCACGGGCCGGTAAGACCACCCAGCACTGAAGATGCACAAGCCTGGGAACTGACTTCAGTTCCTAGAACTCACATGCACGCTGTGGCATGCTCACCCACACATATTAACTGCACACACACACACACACACACACACACACACACACACACACACAATTTAATAAAGTGAGTTAGTTGAGAGCAGCTGATAAATGCTTTCACCCAAAGTTCACAAGAGACTGCAGAGAGTTCTGAAGATTCTGGCCTCCAAGGTCATCTGAGTGGTTCAGACAAGGTTGTCTGCTGGAACAGCTGTCTCTATTGGATGTTGTCAAAGTCCTGTGGGACCCAGGAGGGGCGGTCTGTGACAGAAGGTGTTGGTAGCTTCCTCTCAGGGTAATTGTTGATAATGGAAACTGGGCACCTCCATGGTGTGTGCTTGATCCCCACAGTGCAGCCTGGATGGAGAGGTGTAGGCCTATGTCTACCTTGGGTTACCACATCCACCATTGCCCTCATCTCTGACTCTAGACCACAGAGACACACTCAGAGGAGTCTTTCTTTGAAGGAAAACAGAGGCATCATCTTTGGGCTTGAGGTCAGCATGGACCTCTTTGTCCCAGTTTCAATGTTTTCTTAGCCTTGGCAAGCAAGCAAATGGGGAAGTGTTGGCGTGCTTTCTCTCACAGTGATGCTTTAAGAGATCTTTCTGGACCCCACTCCCTCTCAGTGGGGGTGGATATGGCACTATGAAAGATGAATGTCTCTCGAGACTGTAGGGAATTGCTGAGATTATGTAGCTTTCATAGATAAGGTATATGTGGTGTGTGTATATATGGCAGGGGATGTGATGGGGTGTGGATTCATCATGTAAAATTTTCACAACCCAACACGTGTCCCTCAAGGCCTGAAACGATGCTGAGATACCCCTTCCAACGTCAGTGTCTCCACAGAGCTCTGGAACTTCACAGTTTTCTGGAATTCAGATCATGATGTGAAATGTTTCGATTTTGACCTTGAGAGACTCTAAGGCACCCATTGTTCTTTCTGGAATTTCATCGTTTTCTGGAACCTAGACCCACAATGTGAAATGTTTCACTTTTGACCCTTGGCAACTCTAAGAACTCCTTCATTCTTTCCAGCCCGGGAATGACCCTTGCGTCCCTTTAGTAAGCTCGGAGCTGAAAGAAGAAATCCACATTCTGCTCTGTGCAAACTATAATTGGCTCTGGACTCCAATGTTCTCTAGGAAAGGAGTGCTTGCTGTTATCTTCCAGAAAGATGGCTGTTTCGGAGCTTACAGTGTACACGAAAATTGGGAAGGGGCGTTGACTCTCCCTGTCCTTGTAAACCACCTTTCCCTCCACTGATGACTCCCAGGAGGCAGGTATTGCTCTTGGGACAACAGGAGAAAAGCCCTGTGACAAAGAGTTTAAAAGGGAAGGCATGGAATGTATGGTAGTGCCATGTTTCATGCCACCCAGAAGTCACTGTTTGTTAAGACAACATGTAAGGAAGTAACTGCTGTTCCTGGGAGGTTCCTACAAAAATGAAGGAGGCCTAGAATCTTCTGAGGATGGGACCTGGCTTCCTTCACGTTTACCTGTTTGCTCCTCAGCAGACAGAGCCAGAAGTCCATGTTCTGAGTTATCTCTGAACCAGTGGAGCTAGGAAAACCGCTGATCTATGTGTTTATGCACTCCCCCACACTGACAGCGGCATGGGGCTGTTTAAGTTGTGCTTCCTGTGAGAAGGGCTCCAATAAACAAGCAGGTAATCATTTGCCCCGTGAGTCTCAGCTGTGACTGGATTCATTATCCTGTTTTGCTGGGTTGTCGTGAGTTTTAGAAAGCACGCATGTAAAGATCTGGTATTGGAAGCATTGTCTACACCCTTGGTTAATAATAATTATCTGGGCTGCTCTTTTGGGATTTTAAATTTTATTCGTGTGTGTGTGTGTGTGTGTGTGTGTGTGTGAGACTTTGCTTTGGACTTCTGGCTAGCCTTGAACTCACTATATAGCCAGGGTAGCCTCTGCTGTACAATTGTCTGCATAGACCACTACTTCTAGCTTAGTGATTATTTGTAATAGTAAGCTGACAAAGCTGGTAATTCTTAACACCAGATGAATTGAATAAAGGAACTACCAAAACAATTCGTATGAATGTGCGAAACCTTTTTGAAAACATAAAATGTTTTCAAATATATATATAAAGTATAAAAAATAGTGGATTAACACACACACACACACACACACACACAGGAACGAACAAATTGTCTTACCTTGATGTAATTTTGCTCAGTTGTTTAAGTGGTGAGAAATGTAATGATTCCTGTGTTGACCATGTTTTGTAATTTTTAAACCTCTTGGGAAATGATGCTATCTTTTACCAGAAAGGGAAAAGCTTAACAGAAAGTTGTGGCTTTTACCCTGCCAACTTACTGCCTGTTCAGAACTTATGTCACCTCAGTCCTTTAGGTCTGTGTGATACGTCCGCAGGGTGTCCATTGCCTGGACCAGAGAGAAGTTATGAAAACATGTCAACGACATCGGGGTCTGATATCAAGACTGATGGTGTTCTTCCTCCCTCCCTCCCTTCCTTTCTTTCCTTTTTCTTTTCTGAGACAGGGTCTCACTTTCTATATAACCCAGGCTGTCCTAGAGCCGATTATGTAGACCAGGCTGGCCTCCAACTCACAGAGATCTGAACAGCTCTGCCTACCAAATGCTGGAGTCAAAGGCACTCACAACTACACCTGGCTGACTTGTTTTCAATGAGAACAGAGCCTGCTGGTGTGAGCTCAGACTTGCCTCTTAGACTCCCAGTGTGCAGAGGATCCCTACCAAGGGGGAAGTACCCTGGGGACTGAAATCCTGCAGGGACCCTGAGTGAAAGGGCCTCCCCAGGGGAGCATGGAGGCATTTCACACCCTTCCTGCCTCCCAGCATGACTTGTACACCTTAACTGGTTGCTGATCCTCTAAGCCAGCTAAGGCTCTTGTTCTTAAATCCTTACTCTCTCTGAGGTACAAAACAACTCCTGTGTTACTTATACCTAACAAGACACTGAGTTGAAAACAGATCCTCCTAATGACGAATGGCTCTGGTCCCAGCACATAGACTATCTTCCAAGCCCTTAGTTAATAATCATTTCTGTGGTTGTTGCTTGAAGTTTGGTTTCATTTTGTTTGTTGTCCTTCATTTTGGAGACAGGACCTCACAGCAGTGTGTGCACTTGCAGATCTCACCTTTGGAATTTGCCAGCAAGCCTCTGAGAAGAGTCCACGTGCACTCAGTCACAGGATGTTGTCCACAGGTAATTCCGCAGCTCAGTCCTCCTGGGCCTTCTAGAAGGGCACTTTCCCTCAGTTAGGCTACTTACTGCAGAGCTACACTAGCACCTGTCACTTACATTACCACAGGGTCTCCTGCTGCCCCGCTGACACCTCCTAAGAAGTTCATACTGTCGGGAAACATGTCTCAGACCTGCAAAGCGCTGACTTCTCTCCAGGGCCCTGCTGTTCCTGTTTTGTTACTTTCCAATCATTGTGGACATGTGACACCTTAGACATTCCAGAGTTGGGACACCTCAGAGGGCTGAGAAGATTAAAAAGACTGCCCATTTTTAATAAGCAACTAACTCGTTAATGAGAGGCAGGAGGGTAACGGGAGGAAAGGCAGGAACGGTGGACAGTTAGCTGCTAGTCAGAAATTAGCAAGCTGTTTTATTGTTGTTGTTTGTTTTTGAGACTGGGTTTCTACACACACACACACACACACACACACACCAGGCAGATGGCCTTGTTTTCAGCATCTCCCTCTCCGTCTCCACCTGAATGCAGGGATTCAGGTGTGAGCACTGACCACGTTCACACAGCTGTGGAGGTGAGCCGCTGGCTGACCTCCTATCTTTCTTAGAACACTTTTCATTCCTCTTGAGATGGGATGTGTCATAAACGGGTTTTGTTTAAATAGAGGCAAGAAAGATGGCCAAGCAATCGAGAATTCTTGTTCCCATACAGGTCCCGAGGTGAGACCCCAGTGCCCACTTCATGATTCACAACTATAACTATAGAACTGTAACTCCAGTTTTGGGATCCAACATCCTAGTTCAACCTTCTCAGGGCCTTGCATATGGCACACACGTGAGCGCATGCACACACACACACACACACACACACACACACACACACACACGAAAGAGAACATAGTGAGAATACCGATTGTTTTTTTTTTTTTTTTTTTTTTTTTTTTTTGTTACACTTTGCTATGACAGCCTTCAAGACTGTTTGTTTTGCTCTTACGTTGAGTTTTCCTGTGGATTTTTATTAGTATAACAAGACCATGACTTTCCCTCATTCTTGCTTTATTCATTATAAATCATCATATCAAAATATCTAGTATTTTCTCAAATGTAGAAAGACATCAGACAGATGGGAGACAAAAACTTAGTAATTAAATTCTGTCTCTCTCTCTCAGTTGTTGGCAGAGACCTATATAAATAAAACCCAGTACATCTTCCACTCCGGAAGCACTGAATGGTACCATATCGAATACTTCTGTGGGGGTCGCTTGACTTTCACCTGAAGAACCTGGAAAACTGCCCACAGTTGCTGGCTGCTTATAGCACCTCAGAAAGTAAATGCCTGCCACAGGAAACGTTCTGTTCCTTCTGAAAAAATGAAACCCTGGATAACTGCCCACATTTGCTAGGTGATTCTTCCCTTGAAAAGATTAAAATAAGGAGTCAGAGAAAAGAGCTCCTCTTCCCGGAATGTTTCTCTCCGGCTCCTCTTGGCCTGTGTGTGCCTTTGTACAGCCGGTGGGTAGTTCCATGGCCCTGTGTTTACACATGGGTATCCAGAAGAGGCCCAGCAGTGAGTTAGCTGCACCGGGGCTGCCACCTGTCACCCATCTCAGTGCATTTATTTGTCCTTTTAACTGATAGGGACTTTCCAAACACTGATTCACATACTTCCCTTGGAGATAGGCACCCAATGTCAAATTCCTGCCTGTCAGAGATGAAATAGACTGGGGGTGGGGGAGGGGCGGGGAAGTGGTGGTCCAGGGCCACACAGAGCCCAAAAGTACTCAGGCAAGGTTCAGGTTCCTCTGATCCCAAGCCTAATTGTGCCTTGTCCTCTGGATAGCAAACCCAAAAGGCCTGTCTCCTAAGCTACGTTGGTACACATTTACCGAGAGCGGCGCACGAGCTTGCCAAGGACTTTGGTTCCGTGTTGGCCTTCCTGAGAGCTAGCGATGGAAGCTTCAGAAAGGCAGGGAGTAAAATGTTTCTTGGCTGCTGTAGCCCGGCACCTACACCTGTGCCTGGTACGTGACAGACTCGATAAACACTAAACGAATGGTAAATCTTCACTGAGTTCTGTTCATTATTGGAACTCAGAGCTGAACCCTGCCCGCTTGACACCTTTTGAGTCTTCGAGGGCATTTAAACAGACTTTTGGGTCTGGGTGTGGTGAAATATGCCCATAATCCCAGCACTTGGAACCGAGGAAGGAAGATTGCAAATTCCAGGTCAGCCTAGGCTAAGCAGGGAATTGCTGTCTAGATAAATACCACAAAGGGAATTTAAAGGAGAACGGGCGCTCGAGTGAGCCTCTCTGAAGAGAGCACAGCTGACCACGAGAACAGCTTCTACATGCTGCATACACGTTAAGGACTCACACACAAGCACATGGAAGCCAGATGCTTAGATCCTGCTCCCTTGGACAGAATAAAGCATCAGACTTCCTGATGACCTCACAGCAGCGTCACCTCAGGGGTAGCAGATAGCCACAGCCAGCTGTCCTAGGGGGACAGCTATGTCCCGTCTGTGCACTGGCAGCACCAGCTGAGCCTAAGCACAGATCCCTGTGAGTAGTCCGGGTAGGAACCGTCATTGTTAAGCCTCAAAGTCAGGCTTGGCAAAGTGAGGCTTTGAGACAGCTCTCCTAGGGAGAGGGGTTGGTAGATCTGCTGGAACTCAACCCAGTGCTCCCATCCTACAGGCAGGCTGTGATTCCCTTGGCCTTTCGCCCTGCATTCATTAAGTTACCTAGGGGACACTTCTTATTTCCCAAGTAGAAAACTAAAGGCAAAAAGATGCTTTTATAAATCTTTTAAATTTGTTTTCTTTGGGGGTGGGGAACGAGAGTTTCGCCCTAGAGGGCAGACTGGCCTGAGACTTACAGTAACCCTCCTTCCTCAGGTGCCAAGAGCGCAGTGACAGGCAGAGGCCACCACACCCAGCCACATGCTTGAAAATCTACATGGAAATGTCGGATCTTAAGTAGGGTAGAATTCCAGCATTGCTTCTTTTCAAAATCTAGTACATTGGGTAACCACAGGTACACAGTCCATTTTTCTTTGAGATATATGCTATAAAATGCCTGAAATCTATGTTATAAAAGAAAATCTGGAAGCCTCCAGATCCGTTTTGGAAATCACGTGCTGCCTGTCAAGTGTACCCCTTCTCCACACTGTATTTTCTTTCCAACTTTGGAGAAGATACTTGCTCAAGTGCCCAGTTCTGGAGGATCTAGAATTTCGTATCCCTCTTCTGGAGAAGGCCCAATCCTTTCTCATTGTTAATACTGGGGAGTTTGTAGCCACAGAGAGTCGTTGACAGACCCAGAGAAGTCGTTCAGAGCCAGCTGCCTCATGTCTGTTCTACAAAAGATCACCCAGCGCTACCATATTCTCTCTGAGGCAGTTCACGTGGGTCCCCAGGCTGCTGAGGTTAAAGATGGCAAAGGCCACTAAGAAATCCCCATGATTTTATGCTTGAGAATGTGTGCCCACCCAGGAAGAAGCAGAGAGCTGACAGCCAAGGCCATCGTTATGGAGACGGCCCTTTGCTGGCCGCTCTCTCCTTGATCTTCAAACGCAAGACTGACTTGAGAATCTCTCGGTAGCGGAGTTTGGAAACAGCCAAGAGCTGCTCTTGAACAACACGATACTGAACCTTGAGAAAACACCAGCATCTCCGTTGAAGAACTGGGCAAAGGACCCCAATGGGGATAAATGAGCCTCAGGCATGGCACTCACGGAGAAGAGTCTACCTCTAACTTCTACATAAGAAGTGAACAGCAGACCTCTGAAACATGTTCTCTGGCAGTAAAAAGGAAGTTCCTTTATATATTTAATTAATTAAGATTGAGGAATATTTTCCAGAGGGAAAAGCTAGTTCCTGCTCCCTGTATCTTTCAGGATTTGTGTAATGTCTGGAATACGTAAGTGACGTTGGCGTGTCTTCCAGGAGCCAGGCCAGTGAATGGGTGATACAAAAGTTAATACCGACAGTCACTGCTGAAGTTTCCCACATGGCGGAATCCAATGAATCAGGCCTAGCCAGACCTGTCAGCCACACCCAGGAACCAGGTGAATAACCCTTAGGATTCAGGAACGCCCCTTCAACAAACACTCGTTTCTTACTCTCTGTATTCAGTGAATCACTCCGGATTTTTCGTGACAGAGCTTCCTCAGCACAACGCTCTAGACCAAAGCCTCTGCTTTGGTGCTCAGTTAAAAATGTTCTTTACGCTACTTTACAAATGGTAATTAACATTTCATTTTGACCTAGGATTTACTCACAGCCAAGGATAACGCAACTTATTTTTTTAGGCCAAAAATCAAAGGCCTGGCTAGTGTCTTCCAGCTGTACCGGGTTCCCTTAAAGTTGATATAAATCTTAATTTTCTCTCCAAAGCTAGTGGGACTGTTAGCAGTGAGTCAGAAACTCCTCTGGGCCCCATGACTTGCCTTGGAGAGATCTCTAGGGTTCCAGGGCAAACATGTCCTTGGGTATCAAAGATACCAAAGGTACGGTAAGTACTCTGAACCTACTGGCCCATTGAATGCCAATCACTACCAGGGACTAGGTGGCAAATACAGATGTCCACTCTCTCCGATCTCCCAGGTTTACCTTCTTGATGTGCAAGTGGGGAAGGAAAATGAGAAGAAGAAACAAAGGAACTTCTGATAGCAAGTCATGGTGAGTTGCAGCTCTGTGGTAGAGCACTTGCTTAGCTCAGGTGAGACCCAAAAAGTGTGGAGGGGGTAGCATCTGAGTCAGCCTGATGGTATTATATGTTCTCACACTCTGTTGTATTTTTCTTTGTTTACTTATTTTTCAGACAGGGTCTTACCTTATAGATCAGGCTGGCCTAGTTCTATGTAGACCAGGCTGGCCTCAAACTCACAGAGGTTTGCCTGCCTCTGCATCTAGAGTGCAGGGATTAAGAAGGAGTGTGCTTGTTACCATGCCCAGCTTATACATCTCTGTTTTAAAGACAGCTCTACAAAACATACATACCCAAGATGAGTTGTTAGGAGGTCACTGACCCGTTTCTTACTTTGGAGAAGGGAGGGACGCTGAACATTGATTCAATCTCTAAGGTAAGTGACATGAACCCAAGCTGACTTAACAATCCCACTTCTCTGCCAATATAGAACACGCTCAAGACTGTATGTGTAAAAGATACCACAGCACAGTTTGTAGTTGACGGTACTAGCAACAGCCTGAAAGTCCGTCAGTGAGAAATAAATCATGGAGAATTCACACAACAGAACGCTTCTCAGACATTAAGGAGAATGACTGCACTAATACAAGTGGTGTGTTCAATAAATCCCATCATCTCTGAAAGTTACACGTATCCATCAGTGTGATCCTTGGAAGGATCTTACGGCCAGAGATGAAGTGTCACCTAGAAGGCGCCAATGTTCACTGCCGGACTGCCAGCCTTCCAGGACGGGACTGGTCCATTGGTGAGTTTATAACTGGATGATGAGAGGAATGTGGAAACTGGAAGATGGGCCTGACTGGAGGAAGGGGCGGCCAGGGTCCTACTCCCGGAAGTGTGAT
The DNA here is from genome assembly GCF_963924665.1 of Micromys minutus. Taxonomy (NCBI): domain Eukaryota; kingdom Metazoa; phylum Chordata; class Mammalia; order Rodentia; family Muridae; genus Micromys; species Micromys minutus. Next base: position 3,712,118 of record NC_137973.1, on the reverse strand, counting down.
TTGTTCTGGGGTCTCCCTCTTCCCTCATCTCTCTGCTTCCAGACCACACCGAGGCTGGTTAGGCTGCTTCTTTCCCACACCTTCCTTTACAATGTTGGGCCTCAGTACAGTCCTTCATAGCAACAAATTAAGCTCATCTTGAGCCCAAATCTCTGAAACTGTGATCCAAAATAGACTTTTACTGCTTTCAAATTGTCTGTGCAAGGTCATCGGTTGCTGTTTGTCTTGGACACAGGGAGAAATCGCCAGTTGTCTCAGGTGTGGAAGAAAATGGAAACGACACGTTCTTTTCTGTTCTTCCATTCTTGTGTGCACATTTGGCTACTTAGAAAAGATGTCTTAGAGAAGGATTGCTGTATTGGGAACTACACATCTAACTTTCACTTGGCGTGCATTTATGCCTAGTGATTCCATCTTGAATGTAAATGAATCTGTGCTATGATCACTTGTGGGCTGACCTAGTAGATGAACAATTCTCAGCCAGGGAAGGGTATGGGGATCCAATATAAAGAATGTTTCGGAACGTTTTCTCTTAGGATGATTGTCCTCCCTAGACGACGGTGGGCCCATCTCTAATCCAGTCAAAGATTCTGAAGGGCTACCCTAGAGGGAACTGAGAAGGGGCGAGGGTGAGGAGTCCTGAAAGGTACTTGTAGTCTGCCCTTGGATTCTGACAACAAACCTCTTCCAGCGGAACTGTCACCCCAGCTCTCACAAGTGCTCAGTTGCTGGGGCACTGTGTTGATAGGCTGGTAAGTTACAGGATGGAAATTAAGTGTTTTTCAGCTGCCTGTATTCTGAGCTAACCCTGGTTTCCTATAATATTGTGCCAGGGAAGGTCAGCCAAGAATACTCATAATCTGCTCGTCATGAGACTAAAACCTGTCTCATGTTAAATAAAGCATGTCTGCATATGTAAGTCTTATTTAAAAGAAAATTTGCCATCAAGAACCTGAACTGGTTATGGAAATGACGTTCAGACTCTATTTTTAAGATGCATTAAATATGTATCTTCGTGGAGATGTGAGGAATTAATTTGCTTTGGGGCAAAATTTCCATTACTTCTGAAGTGGGTGTGGGAATTCATGCAGGGGCAGAGCGTAGGGGATTGGCAGAGTGGCTGAGGCTGCTGGGAGCAGAAGTGCTCATTACAGAAGGCCACGGGAACACCGAGAGCTGCTGCATGTGAAACTGAGTCAGAGAGCACAACCTGATCAGAGCACAGAAGAGAAACTGCCAGTCATGAGCCTGGCCCACAACTTTGCATGCTCCGTCTGAAACCAAGTGCCTTAGCCTGCCAATCCTGAAGCTGGCTCTTACCCCAGCCTCCCCTTGCGGCAGGAACCCCTTAGGGAGAAATCAGGAGGAAACCTCCAGGTGTCAGGCCTGTCCTCTGTGCCCACAGAACCTGATCACAGAGGAGGAACCTATTAAAACGTGGGTCAGTACAGAAGGCTGAGCTAACTTCTGGATCAGTTCTTGTTCTCATACCGAGGTTTCTGGGAAGGCCTTTGTTTTTCTGGTTCCTTTAATATTCTAGGGGAGAGGGACTATGGTATGGGCACTAGGTAGTGGAAGTAGGGGACAGGAAGAGAAAGGAGAGACAAGAATGGAGGAAGGGAGGGGAAATAGAGATTCTAGAACTATAACATCACCGACAAGATCACTCTAATAGGCAGCAGTGTCCTGTGAGGAATTCTAATTTTATTTCTCTTCTCTTTTCTGAAGTTCTTTGGAGTCCTTCAGCCTGGAATCAGGTAACTCTCCTTGTGACATGAGGCTAAGGCTAAGATCTTCGTACTAACGATTCAAGGTATTGATTGTTTCTTGTCATAGAATCATAGGAAGGACCTTAGAAGTCTGTACCACTCATTTTCCAGGTAGGAAAACTGAAGCCTGGAGTTACTGCTGACTTGATTAAAGCTCACAAAATATTAGGGACTAGAATTCAAGATGTTTTTCCAACAGTGACATTAAGTTTTCACTCACAATTCTATTTATGACTTTGTATGTTCCATTCCCATCCCACAGGGAAAATGTGTTGTTCTCAGGAATGACACAGGAGACGGCCAAGCTTATATATAGAGGCCTGCAGAGCTTAACACAATTAAAGAAAATTGTTGTTTTAAGACAGGGTCTTTTTTCTTCAGCACAGACTGTTTGAATTCATACTCATGACAATCCCTCTGCCCTAACTTCCTCAGTGTTGGAATTACAGGTGCCAACTACTATTTTTGGCTTAAAGGAATTAGCAAATAGTGACCAGAATGGTTGAGACATAAAAATTGATCCCAGCTCAACCAAACAGAGTAAAGTTTGTCTTCAGGAAAGCAATGCCTACTAAGCACTACCTAAGCATCAGCTGGGTGCCGTCTAGACTCAGTACCTGAGTCACTGCAGGTAATACTCACAAGGCACCTGATAAAAGGATCTGCTATTTTCCAGTTTAATATGTCTTGACACTTGGCATAATTGGACATTTAGTACTTTGCAGTTTACCAGAAGTTTCTAGTTTGGCAATTTATCCTAATCGAATCAATGAAATTCTTGTCGCTTTGGCTGTCTAGGTAAAAACAGAATTTGGTGCTGTGCCTTGAATCGCTTCATTACGCTCATTTCCCAGTGAGAATGAAACATCTGATTCTTCAGAACTAGGGAACCTCATCCCTCCTTCATTTGGGGATGGGGCTGTGGACCAGTGACACTTGGATGTATATCACCCCAGCCATTGTGTGATACATGATACATAGCGGCCAATGCCCAGAACTCTATCTAGGAATTCCACAGTCATGGCTATTTTCTTCCAACATTTCTGGCTCACTAGACACCCTTAAAAAGGTCTCATAGTTTAGATATGAGTACAGTGCCCCCTACAAAGGCTCATGTAAGGATAACACTACTCTGGAAGGTTCTAGAAACCATAGGAGGTAGGACACAGTTGGAGGAAGTAGGTCACTGGGAAGGGCATCTTTGGGATGACCCCCCCCACCCCAGTTCCTAGCACTCACACTCAGCGGCTCAGTCATCTTTGACTCTAGTTCCAATGACTTGATGCTTTTTTGACTTCTGTGGGCAGTAGGCATGTTTGTGGGGTACATGCATGCAGACAAAACATGTCCATCTGCCCCTCTGCCTTTCTACAATGTAAGAATATGTAAGGCCTTTGTCAGACGAAGCCTCCTGGGTTTTAAGCTACATACAATTTCATGTAGATATTGCCATGCCCCAGGTATTGTTATAACAAGACATTACCCCACCTTAAGATCTTTAATCACCCATGTAAAGCCCCTTTGCTTACTAAGTAACATGGTGACAGGTTCCTAAAGCAGGATCTGGGTATCTTTGGGAGTTCCGCTCAATTCACGACACTAGCATTCCTGCCGCCGCTGTGCTGTCACTGTTAATGGAGAACATTTGATTGCATACCATAAACGAGATGCTGTTCTGCTTTGCATTATCTAAATTTGCCCACAACCTAGTTACTAAAATCATATGACTTTCTGGGATAGGCCTGTGACTAAGTGGCTGCTGACAAACGGCAATAATTTAATACAAAACTGGGTAACAATGATTCACAAAAACCTGCATTCCCACTCATCTACCATGACACGCACACACCAGCAAGCTTACTTGAAGACTGCAGAAGCTGTAGCTCTGGGAAATGCAGGTCTGTCTGTGTCTTGAGCCACAGGCAGAAGCTTGCATTTAGAATGAACCCAGCTACTTTTTACATACATCAAGTTTAATCTGTTGGGATCTGTGAACCCCACCCCACAGTTACCTGGCACTTTAAAAGGGGCTGCTTGCCCCCTCCTCTCTCTCTTGGTCCTCTTTCTTTGCTCGTACTATCCCTCTCTTCATGCCCTGAATAAATGCTATTCTATACTATTACAATGAGAAGCTGGGGGAGGGGCATGCAACTCGGTAGTACAGCAGTTGCCTAGCATGCCCATGGCTCTGGGTTGTTAGCACCACAAAACAAAGACTCTAAAAAACCTTCAATTGGAACTGACCTTTGTCAAGACTCCACCACTGCTGCTCAGAAACAAACTAATAATTATATAAAAATGTGCACTTCAGAGTGCAATGCCATGCCATCAAGTACCAGTGTACAGTATTCTTGCCACTTAGCTGCTGAATGCAGTACTTAATGAACTGGGAAACTGTTCCAACTACAGTTCTATTGTATCCAACACAAGACCCACCAAATAATTTGGTACTAAAGACTTGGAAAGCATTGGAAGGGGTTTAGAGGCTCTTGAACATTTACTTAGTTGAGCCTGTAAACTAAGTAATTAAAGTGATTTTAACATTAAATATAGTTTAGGAGACACAGTTATAAATAAGCTATATAAACATGAAGACAATAGGAACCTACTAACCCAAATTAAATAGAATTATAACACGGTTTGCTTCAGTCCTTTTTTGCTTGCTTGTAGCCCGATGATTACTCATGGCCCATCAATGAAAGGTTTCATCTGCACTGTTAGTTGGTCTTAGTTTTACAGCTTCAGTCACTCCTTGAATACTTTTGAGTAGATTTAACGCCTACACAAAACTGTCAGGTAACTTTTTCTGAAACTTTAGCCTTACACCAACAAAGATGTTTGCCAGCAATACTTCTTGAACATGTGCTAAATCTTTAAAGTAATCAACAACTATAAACATGGCAGAATTTCAGACTGTTACGATTTAACTGCACATAAAAACCTAATAACTAATATGAAAGTACAGAATGGGTAAAAGCTACCGGAACTCAACTCACTCCAATAATTTGCCTGCTGTAGGGAGCCGTTTGTGCCACATCCAAACATGGCGCCGGCTTCCCGCCGAGAACTCAGCAAACAGAGCTGTTGCCCAGCCAAGAGACTTAATGCGCATGCGCCACATACGTCATAGCCCGCTCTCGGGGCATACTATTGAGTTACTGGAGGGCGCACCAATCAGGTAGCGACACGAGTCTCCTAGGCATATATAGCAGTGCATTTCTCCCCCACGTGGAGAGGGAGATAGTGGAGAGATTTCGGGAGACCCCACGTGGAGAGATGGCAGAGAGATACCACGTGGAGAGAAACCCGATAGGAGAGATTGCGGGAGATCCCACATGGACAGAGACTGGACAGAGAGATCGCACGTGGGGGACTGCGCGTGAGAGGTCGCCTAGACAGTAGAACCCGGTAGGGAGTCCCCGGCTCAGAGAGAAGTTTCCTGCTCAAGAAGCCCCTGCTCAAAGTGCTGTACAATAAAGGTTGTCCGCAGAGGAATCTGTTTGTTTGTTGCACGCCTGTTCCTAGCGGCGGGAAGTGTGGGCGCATGACAGCCTGCAAATGAGCAGGCTGGGTAAGTCAGCTTTTTGTTATTTATCTTTATACAGGAGTTTACAAAAAGTAGTTTTTTTTTTTTTTTGAAAAAGCATTTCAGATGAAAGTATAGCCCAGATTTATAGTCCTAGCTACTAGGGAACCTGAGGCCAGAGAATCCAAAACTCAAGGCCACTCTGGACAACTACTGAGATCCAGATTCAGAACAAAAGATAAAAAGAGGGCTTGTGATGTAATCAGTGTCGAGAGTGCTTGTATACACCACATGCAAGGTCTGGTTTCCCCTCCTAGTACTGCACAAACAAAAGATAAACATCAGTCAAAAAGTGTGGTATGCTTCTAGGTGCACCAACGCCAGTCACCAGTGCCTGAGACCAGGAGATCTTCAGTTTCTAGTCCAGCTAAGGTGCACACCTCTGCCTGGACTACAAAGTGGGACCTTGTCTTAAACATTAACAACAAACAGCCCATTTTAAGATAAAGGTACCAATGTAGAAAAAGCTGTAATTTGTCCTGGATTAAAACATAATTTCAGGGGAGGCTGAGGCAGGAGGAAGGGTCTGGATTTTGAGGCCAGACTGTTCAAATATATGAAAAACAAAGTCAAGTTTTAAATTTAAATGATAAGAGATCAAATATGTATAAACTTTGCTTATATTAAAGAAAAAAAAAATTAGGCCAGGTGTGATGGTGCAAGTCTTTAATCCCAGCACTTAGGAGACACAAGCAAAAAGGTCTCTGAGGCCAGCTTGGCACACAGTAAATTCCAGGACACAGCTAATGCTACACACACGAGCACACAGACACACACACCCCTAGAAAAAAGGCTTTCCTAGTATAGTATTATATAATACTGAATTATCTCATGAGTTTGGATTTGTAGACATGTTCCTGAGATGTCTCAACCATATTTGAAATGAAATGATATAAATTATAGCTGTGCTGGTAGGAAGAAAGCCACTAAATGCCTTTCAGTATGTTTCAAACCCATAGATCCATTACAAAATTCAGACTGACTGTATACACACAGCTAGTTTAGAATACAGTACTTACTATAGGAACTTAAAGTCATTATCATGGTGGTAGACTCAGTCTGAGATGTTCAAATACACTTATCAAAAATTTCATTACCTGGAAATATTTTTTTATCTCCCCCAACCCCAGCCATTACGTTGAAATCTTGAGTTTACGATTTAACATTTCCTCTGTACAACTGAAGGTAGCATTTTCAACTAGCTTGTTTTTCTTTACAGATATTTGCTGATTTAAGATTTGTCCCTTACCCCCAAATAAATTATCTGCAAATAAAACTAGTAGTTCTTTTCCCACAACTTAACAGTTGAAACCTGGGTAGTATATACTTCCTTTGATTCCCCAGCAGAAGAGAAGCAACATGTTCAGATTCAATTCTACAGTCTTCCAAAGAATAAACCAAACCAATCAACCCACTTAGCCCAGCCACTCAGCCAACCACCCAACATTTACAGACCAACTATTTAGTGATATTATTTAAAATGAAATAGAACAAATCAGAAGTTTTAAAGAATTAACTTTTATTTTTGCTTAGTTTTATTAAAAAAATAAATATGTCATAAAGCTTTTGTTTCCTTTAGGGAGAGAAAAAGGAAGAAGTTCCATAAAATCAAACAAGCAATGGTAACATGTCTTAACTTGAAAACGACTGGGGATCACTGGTTTACAAGTCATAATTGAATGCATGGCCGCCACAGCTGCCCATTTCTGCCTGCCAATGGCAGCAGACAACAGGACCAACTAGGGCAAAATAAATAACTGTGCGGAAGCCCTGATAAGTGCTAAACAGACCGAGTCATGGAGACGGCTGTACAGCTGTATCTTGCTTTAAATAAAGAGAAGTTCCTGTAAAGTTTGGGTAAATGAGATAACCACAAACATACAGGAGAACTTGGTATCTGAAGGACTTCTGTGGTTTATTTTATCAACAACCACTTTTCACTTTATTCAGACTTTGCTTAGGAGTACTTACTACTGCTCTGAATTGAAGCAACAGCACACTCACCTAACAGTGCTCTTGCCTGGCCAGTGGCACAATTTCCAAGTTTGTGTTTCTATTTAAGTAAGTAGTGTAAGGTACAGAGTCAGCCAAGAAATCCAGTGCATCTGGCAAAGCAGGCATGGGGTGAGCTTGTTGTCTTTAACAATTCAACTCAGCAGATATAGCGGAGAGTCTGTTTTGTGTCCAACACAGTACTCAACCTTCCCACTTTGGTTGTAGATGTCTTCTATTATCTAATACCAGCCCAGGGAAAGGTCTGGAATCCCAAAAGGATTACTTTTGATCCTAAAGACTGGCTTTAACCAACCTAGTTCCCCAACTCTGAAACTAAGTAGGTAACAATGAAAAGAGGCCGAGTTTCCCATGGCCAATTTTAACACATGCATCACACTTCACAACCAGGGAATTTTGCTGGTGACAATTTTTTTCAAATAGGTTCTTTATTTCATTTTACTTCCTCTGAACAGATCCTGAGTTCTCAGGAAAATTCTGGAGGTTTGAGTGGGTGAAATATTTCAGTCGTAATCACAGACTGAAATTCCTTCCCGCCTATGAAGATTACGTGAACGCATACTACCCCAGAGTACAAGGCATAATGCTTTGGATAGGTAATAAGCATGGTAGTGTCAGCTCCAGGCGGCTCACCAATGTTAAATGAACAGAACCCTCACTTTGCTCACACCCTCTATTTGTTTTGACCAAACTTCTACCAGACCCAAGCAACATTTAATCAGGCTAGTCAGTTTTTCTTTTCTCCTCCAAACCCTTCTACTACTATTGCTGCCTATATGTACAAGTGTGAATGAAGAATATGCATTTAGTCTTTTCCACACCAAGTACACTACCAATTAGTAAACAATTAAATAATAAGTGGCCATTTTAAACCCCCCTTTTTTTCTTTTAAAAAATTACTTTCTAGCACTTATTAAAAAATTGGGTCTGAAAAGTATCCTATTTCTGTCAAATGCTGTTTCCCTCCCAGTCCCACCCAAACCTGCTACAAATGCTGGATTGAGTTCATATCAAATAACTTAGTAGTACCAAGATTTTCAAATGGAAACAGTGTTGCTGACTTCTTCATATTGGATAACAAAATAAGGGTAACTCTGGTCATCATTAAAAATGACGAAAATCTGAGGCTCAAAAAAATTATCCACACAAGAGTCATACAAGTCGCTGGTGACACTGCCTGGGTTGACTGGAGGGGGTCTTCTCATGCCATGGCTGCCCATTGTGTATCTGCCCGTTAGCACTTTGGCCAAAAACATGAAATGGACTCCTTTGGAGGACTTCTTAGAGAAGTTATGAGAGTAGCTTGCCTTCTTTGCGAAATAACTGCCTTGTCCGAACATTGTAGCATGCTTTCCACAGACTCGAGGGTCAAAGTTGTGCTTGCAAATCCCATCTACCACGTCTTGGGATGTTCCATGAAATAAATGTCTCTCATTTATTATTCTGTCACGGCCAGACATTTTTCTGTTCATATATTCTTTTTTCCTAGTGCAAAAAGTAGACAGGCATTTAGGAGGAAGACATGTAGATTATAATAAACAATGCATTCAAACGCTACTTTATAGTTTCAAGGGTAAAGATATATTAAGCTGTACAAGTAAAATTCCAAAAATCATTCTATAGTTTGTCATAATTTTAATAATATAATTTACACATGTATTTTGATCACATGTGTGCTACTATATGGAAATATGAACATATTAAATTCCATGCAAGTGTTTACTGTGCTGTACATTTTACAACAGTTATATTAAGAAATGCTCTTAAATTTTCATACCTCAGACTCACCTTTTATATTTCTCCCAAAGAAATTGGTTTTGGACTCTCAATATTTGTAAAATTCTGTATTTAAACTCAGGTACAGTTTTATGAAAAAGGTTGTAAATGATTCGGTAACTTTTATCCTCTGCAGAAACAGGCACTTGGATGAAGTCCTGAGACGGATGCATATAAACCCACGTTTCAGGGTAAAAGTTTGCTGAGGTCACTCCATCTGGGCAGATAGTTTGTGATGAAGTTGCTTCAAGAGGCAGAGAAGCCTGAGTGGGAAGCCCACCAAGTGTCCTAAAAGGAGAACAGCACTCAATTAAAGCATTCAAAACTAGCACATCTCATATTACACAGGGCTTTGTAGTACTGTCCATTTTATAACAACAGCTTAAACACTTATGTATTAATTTGTTTACTTAAGAAAAGCAAGATATAAACCTAAGTGTGGCAGTGCTTGGCTATGAGACCAGCACTCAGGAGATATAGGCCAGGGAAATACAACCTCAACCCAACCTGGGCAACTTTGTCTCAAAATAACAACTCAAAAAACAAACAATCAAAAACAACAACAGGCTTTGAGAGCAATACATTAGTTTCTTTCTAGCTTCCTTCCTATGGAGAGAACCCTCTGTTCTCTTCAGAGCAAATAGTAAGGAGCCATTTCCAAGTACTTTCACTTCGGAACCCTCCTAGAGCCTCCTCTGTACACACTGTTCAAAATGCCTTGCCTCAGAACAGTGACTTGCATGCTTCTTTAAAGCTGTGCTGACACTAAACAGAAAAACCACTATCACTGTAGAGCATGTAGGATGGGAAATAACGTAGGACAGGTATTAAATTGAAACTTCTGGGCTAAAATTTAAAATGTTTACTTTCTACATAAAAAGGAACAAAATTCACAAAGCAGGCATCCACTTTCTAATACTACAATTAAAATAATCACTAAATATTATTCCAATTAAAAATTTTCAATGTGATTAAGGGGCCTATTAAGGACAGGTGGGCTCAAGTAATAAAGTGGAGGTCTATAATGCTTACTAATACACTGGGCTCAGTCTCCAGGCCCCCGACCCAAATAGAGCAGATGCCAGAGGGTACACAATTGTCTTTAAATTCAACTTTGTTCCTTTTAAAGATGAATTTACATAAATATTCGGTTTTCTTTTTCCTGCCTGGTTCATATATTTAAATCATATTTTAGCTTTTTTAAAAACAAGGAAAAGGGAAGAGGCAAAGAATAAGGAAATCCTGACCCTGAGACCTAGTTTCAGTGTCAGGGTACTGTAACACTCATCAGTACATGTGGCCACAAGGAAGGAGTAATGTCTGCCAAGTAGATTTGGAAACTGACATTTTCAAAAGAGCTTTGAGACAGAGGTTACAGCTGTTGTTGAACTTGTCTCTAAAGAGCGTATGTCACCACCACCATCATTAGTCACCCACTGAGCACATACTACACATTTCATGCAGTGTCACTGTCACATGAACTACAACATGGCTTGATTATCCCCTCCTCAAATAAACAAACAGTTCAGAGTAGTTAATTGATTTTGTCCCAATATAGCAGATGCATTTTTTAAATCTAGGCCTGTTTCTTTCCATTTCTACATTTCACAACTTACAATAAAATAAAGCCACCAAGTGGTAGGTACAAGCTGGTCTGTCTGACCACTACTGTTACTGGCATCACCACTACACTGATCACTCTTAAGAGATGCTTATTAAGAAGCCAGTGCCATGGAGACACAACTGCCTTCTCTAATCCTTCAGTGTGTCCCAAAGCCCTGTGTAAATCAAAGCTCTGAGTGGATTCAGACTTAGCAAGTCCTCCCACTACACCCATCTGAAATCCAGGGGCAGATTTAGGTAATTCTTCCAACTTTTACAACAGAAGACTCTTATTTCTCATCTTTTGGATCATTTTTCAAGAGCTGACAAATTCCTCTGGAGACTTGGCACAGGTATATTTTCCTGTTACAATTGTTATGTTTTTCACTGGCATGTTTTTCTAAAGAGAAACTCTATCACTTTAATCAAGTCTCAAAACTCTTAAAGTATCATCACTGTTCTGAACAAATTACAGAAGGCCATCAAACTTTTAGCCCCCAACTCCCGTCCTGCTTTGCAAGGGTAGGTGCTAGCTTACCTGTTTTTCCATTCTTGTTAGGACATCCCCAACAAAGGGAAAACTCTTCCCAAACATTCTGCTAAGACTTATTTGTTATTAACAGTTCGCATACAGAATAATGGGTTTCATTATGTTATAGATGCCTATAATGGTTCATCTTACAGGACTCAGAATAACACAGGAAGTAAACCTTTTGCATTCTGTAAAGATATTCCCATGGCTGGTCTGAGTCTCAAGACTGAATAAAAAGAAAGACAGCGAGCATTCTTTTCTTTCTGTTTTCTGACTGCAGATGTGACAAGCAACCATCTCGCACAGCTCCTATCCTAACTTCCCTGCCACAATCAACTGTACTTAAACCAAGAGCCACAACAGACTCCTTCTTCCTTAAGTTTTGCTTTCGTCAAGTATTTTGTTAAAGCAACGAGAAAAGTAAATAATTCACATGTATACCTTTGTACTTTGTTCGTTCCATTTCTGTTTACCATCCCCCATCCTCCTCCCAGACTCCCTGTTCCACTTTCATGCCTGTCTGACAGACATATTGCTAAATCCAGGTTCTACAGAAGACAAAGTATGCAACAACTGTCTGTGTGAATCTGGCTTATTTCCTTTAATATGAGCTCCGGGACTATCCACTTCCTTTCAAATGACTTATTTTTTTTTCTTTGTAGGTAAATAAAACCCAGCATACACGTAGCACACTTTGTCTGTTGATGGGCATGTGGGAAGATTCTATATCAGTGCAACAGTAAGTACAAATGTGCAGATACTCTAGACTCTATACTGGGTAAGACCGACCCCCCCCCCACTTTCATCAGGCTAACACACCAACTTCACTGAAACAGAAAGATAAAAGCATGTGTGATGCACTTTTATACTCCAGTTACCATGTCCAAAAAATATGTCCATGTTCTAAGCGATGGTAAAATGTACCCCTATTTCTGAGAACAGCTTTTCTATTCAGCGTATAGAATTTCAGTAGCATACTGCTCTCAGTAGTTTAGATTCCAATCTTACTCTCCTCACCTCCCTTTATGTCCTTTCAGATGAGACATAGTCCTCCAAGTTCCTTAATGTGATTTGTTGCTTTTGCTACTTTAGCTCAGGTATTCTAGGAATATTGAAGAACAGGGTCCTTTTTTTATTGGTATCAGAAAAATTCTTTATACAATAGAATTTGCTCAAAATGTACAACCCATACCTATTGTTTCCTTTGGTTTTTTCAATTTAATAGTTAAAGGAAAACCACAAAACATTCTCTCTAGCTACAATCATTACCTGTAAAATCTGCTTTTGGAAACAATGCCCTCTCTTCCTTATCCCTACACTAGGAGTGAGGGCCCTTTAGCTGTAGAGCAGAGAACAGACAGGATGCTGCATTTAACTGTCAATTTACTTTGTGCTTTTCTTCTTCAAACATCTCCCTCTCCTCACTGACTTGCTGAGTCATTTTAGTCCTTATCACCACTGTTTCAGACAGGAGACTAACACAATTTAAGTTTTAAGCAAATAATTATTTTCTTTCATTACAAATCTGCATTCTATAAAAATGTATTTTATACTTTTAAGATGATTTGTGCTTATATTATTTTTATATTTTATACTTTTAAGATGAATATAAGGTATTTTTTAAAAAGGCATAATCTCTTCAAGTATTTCTTTTCACTATCTAAACTTTTTCCAACATTGTAACATCTGAATGAGGATTTTTATCTTTACAGAGAAGCCACGTCTTGCTTCTGTTAGCTCAGCATGCCAAGCTGCTGGTCTTACTAATGAGTTCCACTGTCTCACCAGGAGGACAGTATGTTCCTAACTACTGGATGGAGACACTAGCTCCAGTTGTGCAATGAAATCCTACAATAGCATTTTTATTACTTCTAATTAAAAAAAAAAAGCTTAGGTAACAATTTCATTTTCACATATGAACTTGGAAGAAAACATAAACCAATATAATTCTAAAACTGACCTAATTATAAACTGGTTTTGAATTCTAATTCTTCAAGGGATTTCAAGTTTTGTGTCCTTGTGTTAAGACAGGGTTTCCCTTGGTTGCCCCAACTGGTCTTCAATTTGGTATGTATCCCAGGCTGGCTTCAAACTTGAGGCCTCCTACCTTTATCACCTCTGCACCAGGATTACAGCCTTGACCAGCAACTTGTTTTTAATGGTCCTATTTCAACCCAGAACTAAATTCATGAAGATTTCGCCATGTATGACTTGAAATAAAAATAGCAGGAATATGAAAAGAGCATTCTACTTTGAGGATTGGAATAGACCAGCAGACACTAAGTTAGTTATCCCTTTCAAAAGCAAATTTTAATAATGGTATATCTCACCCTAAAGTAGTACAAGTAAAGTTTGGAAAATGCTCCTTAAAAGAAGTAAGCTCTGCTTCATTCCAAATACAAGTTACTTTAATTATATAAATGTGTTAACTGTACCGTTTTTCATTAAAAACTCCTGCTGTAGGGTTGGGTGAACAGTAGTTATCTGAGCTCAATTTCCTTAAGCATGAAATCTAAAGAACACACAATTTCACATTCTGGCAATAGAGGTAATAGTAATCAAGATAATTTACACAAATGGAAAGTAAAAATGAAGGGTAAAAACAATCGGATACTTACTGTAAATATGGAATCAGTATGAAACAGGAACGGAAAAGGGGTCTCCGTTTTATTTCTCTTCGGAAGAATGAGTTGTGGAGGATGTAATGGTTGTTCCACATCATAAATCTAACTTCTTTCAGACCCCGAGAGTTGGCTTCTTCAATTAGTCGAACAACAGACTATGGAGAAGAAAACAGAAGGTAAATGAAAATCAAATCTACATGAAAAGAGTAACTGAATGCAAAAAACCAATTCACTTCACTGCTAACATCAAAGGAATTTCAATAATTCTGGTGCTTAGGACTTCAGAGCCTTACAATCAGAAAGACACTGCCTTGTTCACAAGAGCATGGCTATCTATCTATCTGCCTTAGGACTCCAGTGAGGCTCAGAAGTCCATTCTATTTCAACCTTAATGATATCCTAGAGACTGTCCTGATTTACATTTGCTAAAGAAAACTTCAGAGAATAACTACATGTTAACAGTACTCAAATTTCAAAAGAAATAAAAGCAAGCAAACAAACAAAAAACCCAGCCAAGTTTTAAGCCTAAAAAACCCGAGAGTAAAGGTACAAGGACAGCCAAGCAATCCACTAAAACAGCCCCTTACTCCATTCGGAGTAAGTGACAAAATCAGAATATGGTTCAGTATTGTGTTTAATTAGGGTCATTCTGTTTGGTAATGTCTTAAAAACATACAGACTCTTTGTACTTCTACACATGAAATTAACAAACTGACAGATCAGTGGAAGGAAAAGTTTATTTGATCTCTAACACCCATTTTCAAGGTTTTACTAGATACAGTTACAACTGATAAGCTCTGGTATGTCACATTAGTGATGCATGTGCACAGGACAGAATTCTAAAGAGATGTTTGCCTAACCATGGCTTAATAAAGGAACATATTCAAGCATTTCTTCACGGGCTCAGGAATGACTCCTGTTGCATTCAGCTTCTAAAAAGAGTAGATTTATCACAATATAAGCAAAGAAGGCAGACACAGCCAAAAGTTATCATCAGCATTATTATAAAGATGGCACCAATACATTAAACATGTCATCTTTATACTGTGACATTCTGGGAAAGTCCTTTAGTTGGCATTCTATTATGGTCTTCAGATTAATAGAAAGAAATACACTTTTAGAAATATAAAGAGAAGTTTTACTTGTACCAGCAAGACTTAAACTTACATCCTTAAGATGTCTGATTATTCTATTTAGTTCTGCCTAGTCACTGTTAGAAAGGAAAAAGACCACAGGGAAAATTTAAAAGAAGAAAGAACATGTAAATACCTCAGGATACTCTCTCCATCCAAAGTGGTCTCTACAGAAGAATTTCCAAAATGTGTGGTAAATAGAGTTTGAACTACTACAGGGTGGTGTAGACAGCCTTCGTAGTTGGTCAAATTCAGTTGTTTCAAATACAGTCATGGCATTCAAATCTGCCCAAAAGTCTTGTCCTCTAGAGAGACCCAAAAAAAAAAAAAAAAAAAAAAAAAAAAGATCTGCTAAATAAAAGTACCTAAATATCTTATTGGGCACTAAGGATATCTAGTATAGCCCGATGTACAATTGTCATAATTCGTTTTATTTGGTATAAAAACATTATTGGTTGCTTCCCCAACACACATTTTCTACATACTCATTCCTAACTAGATCCCCATTTCCAGGTTGTGTCCCTCTGGTGTGATTAAAAACTGAGTAACAATAAACCGCTGGCCTCACTGGCTAAAGCCATCAATTAATACAACCCTGGGTTCTTCTCCCTGGTTAAGATAAGCCAAACCCTGGCAATCAATCAGGGAGTCAGTTTAAAGAGTGAAACTGATAAAAATCAGGCAGAGAAACCAAAAAACTTTTTGAAGCATCACTTTTTCCCCCTCCAGAAGCATCAAGTTACCTGTACCAACATAGATATACAATACTGCATGGTGAGGTAGGAAAAAAGATGACAGAAAAACACCAGATGAAGCCAGTGCTGCTGATTCATCAAGCATATTAATTCATTTCTTTGTGTAAGTGGTAAAATGTTAAAAAGTAGTGTGATTTATTATGAGGGCCAGCTATGAGACTGTTTTGTCATTTGTTATCTAGTTTACTATTCCTAAATTAAACCTTTACAGACATCTCCATATTAGTTTTTGTTTTTTCTTCTTCTTTTGAGACAGGGTCTTGAGACTGGCTTTGAATTGTTCACGGCTAAGGGCTACTCATCTCCTTTCCTCTCCGAGAGGCTGAGATTGTATCTGTTTCGCCACCACACCTAGCTTATATCCTCATAGTGCTGGGAGACAAGTCCACTATAGGAATCAAGTTCACTTAAATCATTAATTGACAAAGGATGGCCTAAATAAAACATTTAGTGAATCATTAGATCATGTTGAAACATCTGAACCATTAACTTTAAGAAACTAGTAAATGTCATTGTTCTCTGCCTTGTATAATGCACAACTGCAGATTTCCCTAAGAAAACACTTCTTGAAATAAAATAATATTACAGATATTTGTAACTAAGCTCCTGAATGCAGTTCCTCAGTCTCTCCATTCTCAAAATAGACTTGTAAGGGGGTATATCTACAAAACAGATCACGTGAACCTTTCTTTATATGTAAAATCAAGGATTGGAACAGATTTTCCTTGTTACAAAATGGCTATTATTCATTATTAGCAATTTGTTATCTAATCCAACTGTGTTTTTGGTACATTTGTTTCAAAGACTGTAAATGAGTACTAAAAAACCCACTAGTCAAATGTTTAAAAATTAAACTGGTTACACAAGTTAAACTATTTACTGTAGCCATTCCTTAGTCCCTATAATATGCTAAGGACGACCATGATAAGAATGATAGGGTATACTTCCAAACCAATGGGGATGCTCTCCTTTTTCATGCAAATATCTGTCTAACACCTCTCAAAGCACACACCCCTGGCAAATGGCAAGTCTATCATTTCTCTGCCCATCCTCATATCAGAATTTATGATCAAGTTCTACTCTTTGGGAAACAAAACAAAGCAAAACAAAAGTCGGGGCAAAAATGGAGATACAAAAAACCCCAAACAAACAAATGAACAAACCCCACCCCTAAAAAGCTGTATGTTCCTTTAAAAATGTCTAAGGATTCCAGAATCCCAAAACAACTTCTTGTTTAGAAAGAGTACTTACTAACTAGGATTTGGTCTCAAAACATACAAGTTAAATAAGCACGAAATGGGACTATAATAAAATGTAGTTGAAAACAACATTTTGGAGGGAAAATAACATGAATGTAGAAGAGACTATGAGAAGTCTGAAAGGGGAGGTTCAGAAGGACAGGCACAGGGGATATGTTTTCTCCAAGTTCACTATGAAACAATGAAATCCATTTATTCTGTATAATTAGGAACTTTTTTAAAAAGGGGGCAAATCACATTTGGACACTTTAAAATTTATAACTAGTAATATTTAATTTAAAAGGAAAATGTTCATAGACTCTAGAAAAAGGAAAACAATCCTGAAAATGGAAATCCCTATGCTTAAGTTCAACTTCATATTAAGCCGTAGAAAGCAATTTTTATGTCACTTTATTAAGGAGAAATCTGATTATAACTGAGGAGAGCTAGCAATCTTTCTGCAAAGGACATTTCAAGTTTCTAAACATATTTCCCCCATTAAACTCATTTTCCAGCAACTGCTTCTCTCAGTAAGTTAACAACCCCTTTGCCATTCCTGCTTTTTGCTGTTTAGGTTTTATTATGGACATCCTTTCAACAATTTCTGTACAAGCTTTTATTACTAAAAATTTTATAGATAGTGATTTACACGAGAAAACATCTATGAACATGGCTTTTGCTACAACCTCTATGCATTCCAGCCCTTTGGATATTGAGAATTTTCTATGATAAGCCCTAATTTACTTTCTTTAGACTGGTGTACTGAGTAAAGTACTATTTTGGCTATATTTCATTTCCAATAAGCTTTTCAAGATTTGACAGAGATAAAATAACAAATGTGATAAATATTATCTTATTATAAGATTAATTTTTGCTACCAAATCTTAAACAGGGGATGTTTTGAAAATTCAAAGCCATTAATTTTTTCTTCTACAATCTGTATCACTACGAATGTACATAATATAATTATCAAGAAACAGCTTCATTATCAAGCCATTATCAAGAAAGAAGTTACAAGTCATCTACACATGGTAATAAATTGTATGCTGAATTAGATAATGCACAAATAATTTAAAAGCTTTGACCTCAATTTTGCAAGAGTTCCAAAGAAATAGTACATCTGCCTATATACAGTCATTAGTGGCAAATAATATATTCAAACAACTGGAGTAAATGACAGATTTGCAATGTTGTGGGAGAAAAAGTGGTTATTGTTGTCCAGGAATAGATAATGGTCTGAGAAATATATATATATACCCAAGAAATATTTAAGAAAATATTTTAGAGCAGTTTAAAATTATAAAATATCAACAAAATGAGCTAAGTGCTTTATTCCTTAGAACATTTGAGCAGTTTAAACAGTTGAAGACATTCTCGGCAGTGCGTAAGACAGGAAGGACCTGTATACCATGTACAGGCAATGGTTAATCCAGAATCTTGAAGGATAGATGAGAAAGAGGGAGAAAGCAGACAGGGATGCAGTAAATATAGGATGTGTGAAAACTGAGTAAGAGAAACAAAGCTAAAGATTAAGGGGCTGGAGAGGTGTCATGATAAAAGCAGAGATAGAGAGAACCCTACTCTGCGTAAGAGTTGAGAGGTGTTCAGAATACAAAGGGGACTGTCACTATGCTGGAGAATTTAGTTATAACCTCAGCATTAATCAGAGGGACAAAAACAATCTTGTGAACAGGTTATAGACTTAAAAGAATAAAATTAGAAATCCTGTTACATTCTTTACTAACATATCATCACACATACTTGTCTAAAAATCCAGACAGAAAACTAACTTGAAATTCTGAAAAGGACACTATTCTCCTAATTTTTAACAATGGTTCTCTTATCTCACAAATACCTCACATACTAATTAAGCCAGCATTTACAGAAATATCTCACCAATGTATGTACCAGTACCTACAGAGGAGCACAAAGTATGCCTTGCATACCATTTCATGTGTGTGTGTATTTCAGATATTAAAAAAGAAACTGAAAAGATCCCACAATGAGAAACAGAGGTGGAAGAACAATCAAAACCAACACAGAAATAGGTACTGAGTAAAACAAAAAATGTTTCTTGTTCGGGCAGTCTTCTGTTCATGCATTATGCATTTGGGAACTCTGTATACAATTTAACAGTCTTGGACAATTTTTATTTGAGAGGCTATTGCAATAGCCCTGAGGTAGAAACACTTGGTGCCAAGCCTGACATCTCTGGGATCCACATGGTAGAGGGAGAGAGCCGATTCCAACATGTTGTCTTCTGACCTCCATAACTGTACCATTGCATATGCCCCTCCCCCATGATACACAAAATAAACTAGCTGTAAGAAAGTATTTGAAACTATGAGGAAAATAATGACAAAAATAGTTTTAAATAGACAACTGACTATGTACTGGACTACATTCTTGGGACATAAGAAGGAAAAAAAAATCAAAATGCCACAAAACATTTGTTTTGAGGGAATGAGCCATTGTTACAGTGTGAAATGTGACATAAGGATGGTCTAAGAATATCTCAAAAGTAGATGGCCTGGGCGAGGTGTGGTGGTACACATCTTTAGTTCCAGCACTCAGGAGGCTCAGTACAGAAGCAACTTCCACATCAACCAAGGAAACGTAGTGAGATCTTGTCTTGAAAAAAAGATAACAAACAATGGCCTAACACTGCTGATAAAGGTATCAGGAGAGGCAACAAGGATTGCTTCAGAATGTGGCATGTGAATTTTGTTACCAGACCACCACAAGGTGACTAAAGTTAACTAAGCAGGGCATGAGGATACAATGCAAGAAGCACATGCAGTTCATGTGGGAGGTCAGAGTGTATGTGTGCATGTGGGAGGTGATTAGAGATAAGACTGGTCTGGAGAGATTGGCTGGAGCCAGATAAGGAAGAGCTTTGTATGCTGGGTTAAGAGGTTAGGGCTTGATCCTATGGGCAGGATGACTTTCAACATGGCCCAGGGTTGCCTTTTAAAGCTTACTCTAGTAGAGTGATTTATTTTCAGTAGAGGATGAAGAAAGATGAGGGAAGAGTAGAGACCAACACTATTTTGCAATAAGTTAGCATATTTATTATCTATGTTTAACAATTGTAAGACATATGTTGACAGACTATGAAGGCAATCAAAGGGGGCTGGTTGAGAGAACAATTACACATGGGTAAGAAAGCAGAAAGTCCATGATGGCCAGGTGTGGAAGCAGAAGCACATACTAGTAGCACTCAGAAGACTGAGGCAGGAGAAGGGTCAAGTTTGAGGCCAGTCTGCATCACACAGACTTTTTCAAGGAGTCCAGAATGTGTCCTTTGTTTCTGTGTTCTTGGATAATGATGCCAATAAAAATTATAACAGGCAGAACATGTCTGAGTGGGAAGATGATATAAATAAAAATTAACAGTCAGACTTCAGGAAAGTAAATTAAATACGAACTACAAAGTAAGTTAGTCCATGACAACCAGGGTTGTTTCAAAAAGAAACCCCATCTTGGGGGCTGGAGAGGTGGCTCAGTGGTTAAGAGCACTGACTGCTCTTCCAGAGTTCCTGAGTTCAAATCCCAGCAACCACGTGGAGGCTCATAACCATCTATAATGGAATCCAATGCCCTGGTCTGGTGTGCCTGAAGGAAGCTACAGTGTATTCATATACATAAAATAAAATAAAAAAAAGAAACCCTGTCTCAAAGACACCATAAACCAAACGGGGGGGGGGGGGGAACACAAAACAAAAAATCCCAAAATCCCAACAAAAAAAGAGTTAAGCAGTTTCTACAAGGGTAATCTATGAACGCAAACATGAGCACTCATCCTATCAGCTTAACTAAACATTCAGTTAGTAGTCCTCTTCCATATCATGTAAAATGGCTTCTTAAACTGAGGATCATAATGATAGAAGGGAGAGATTAAATGCTGCATGGAGAGAATGTAGGAATCTCCTACATTAAGACAAGCTTCACAGATGGGAATGTTTGCTATTGTTGCTGAAGAAATTTCACAGAAACACAAAACATAGCTGGTTTTTGATACATGGCTTTAATGTTTCCAGAACTCAGTTATGTTGGATTGTCTGTCAGCTTATATACTTCTACAAGATATTACAAAAAAATGAGAAACAAAGACATGGTGTATTATACACCAATATACTATAGTTAGTACTTCAGAGGACTATTTTATACCTTAAAGTACGAGGTTAAATTTTTATGAAAATGAGTAACATCCCCTTTGTTAAAGTAAGCTTTCTTTCTTACCACAAAGTAGACAATAAAATGTTTGTACAAATATTGGCTAATTTCAAATTGAGAGGAAGAGGAGGTGGTGGGAGACTGATTCCAGGTCTCATACTAGGCAAGCAAGCATACTCAGTCACATCACTGACCCTTTCTTATTCTTTGAGGCAGAACCTAAACTGTCTGTACTAGCCTTGAACTTGCAGTTCCCCTGCCAGAGTACAGACATGCAATTCCAGACCTAGGTAACAATCTTTAAACCTGAGAGTATTTAAAGAGGCCCACAGTTTCTATACTAGAAGTACTACCACTGTCAACTGTCAATATTCTGTCACGGATCATGATCTCTGCTATCACTGCCTCAAAAAGTAGAGAGCTCCTGGAGAGAAAATAAAACATTTATAAACGCTGACATTCCATTAACATCTTTCAACTATTTACTAAAGGCTTAAAATTATATACAATTTATGTACCCAGATTCCTTTTGTATTTCAAAGTAGCTATATCACAGACATATTCATAAGACAAAATTTCAGAGTTTATACTATTATCTATATGGATCTCAGTAGATGGGCAGATTAAAAACAAACGTTAAGAGCTGGAAATATACTCAGTGGTTAAGAGCACTTGCTCTTCTTGCAGGGGACCTTGGTTTGATTCTGAGCACCCATGCGATGGTTCACAACTATCTGTAATTCTAGTGCGAGGGGAATCACTTCTAACCTCTTTGGGACCAGGCATGCATATGTTGCACATACCTGTGGGAAAAATAAAATATCAAACCTTTAATGTTGATTATGAATTAGATGTGTCCACTTTTAAAGAAGATGATGTAGCAGAGGCAGGATTATTAAGGTTTAGATCACTCAGTAGAACTACTAACATAAAACCAGAATGATAGACATATCCAATGTTTCTAAATACTAAACATCGTAGGTAGGGCAAGGTTATCTCCATTTTAAGATATAATGCATTTTAAAAAGTGATCATTAAGCAAAATTAGCCACTATTCAGTGCTCCTTTGAACAATCTTGGAACATGTCTGAGAATTTCTGAGAAAGCAGGCCATTTTAAGTGGGACATCACACCTATCTATATGCCAAACCTCATGTCTCATTTATATATCAGACATTTAATGTGTGGTCTTCAAGTCTTTCTAGAAGAGAACATAGCAGAATTTAGAGAGGGGAGAAGGGGACGGAGATGGAGAGAGGTTAAAAGGAGAAAAGAGAGGTAATTAAGTTTCCTAAAAAAAAAAAAAAAAAAAAATCCAAAGAATGTGGAGAACAGAACATGCAGTTAGTAAAGCTTATGCTAAAATAAAGCAAAACCCAAACCAGTGATACTGAGACATAGTCACTTGAATGCACATAAATATTTATCATAATTCTAATGATTCTATATTTAGAGTTCCTAAAGCCCCTACACACCTTTGCACCCATTTCAAATTTCAACCAATGAAAACACTAAAAACAGAATACAATATCCATGTCAAGGAAAAGAACTGACCAAACGTTAAGCATTATTAGTATTGTTAAAAATAATAACTGCAGATGAAAGCAAAGAACATATACACACAAATAACTTTCTAATACCATGTCCATAAGCCTAGAATCTTTTGTAAATAAAACGTATACTTGTAAGTTCTTACTGCCATCTATTCAGAGAACTGGGGTTCAATTTTACATTCTTAAGATGTCAGAAATGTCATATGGATAATTTTGATCCAAGTTCAATCACATGTCCTGAGTCAAGTAGGTAACTCTAAGTGAAATATATTTAACTGTGGCCTAATAAGAAAGTGAAATTTAATTTCTATGAGAACAGCTGGGAAAGGAAGCAGTTTAGTTTTTCCTTTTAAATCATGCTAAAAGTTCTATTTATATCTTATATTGTCCTAAACTATATAAAAATTACAGAAATGTGAATATCCTTTGTTGAATAAAATATTTTAAAAGCAGAAGTTTCAAAGTGACCGATTAAAAATGTGTGCCATGTATACAAGGCACAAATTAATTCAATTTTTAAAAAAATTTAAAGTAGAAAGGGCTAAAATTTATAAAATACTTCTACATAAATATACAAAACGCTTAAAGTACATACACCTAAGGTATATAAATGATAAAATAACCTTTAAATCACTTCAAGATAGTCTCAAACTAGAACTCATTTATGCATAAACAAGACACTATCAACATTATAGAACATACGTCTTGAAAAATACAATATAGTAGTCAATTTATTTCTGATTTAATATTTCAACTACAAATAACTCTTCAAAAATAATTATTCCAAATTTTATTTAGCCTTATATTTTTTCTCCAGTTACTCTAATAAATTTAACTGGTAAATAAGAAAAGCAGAAATAGAGTCACTGATGGTTGTTTATGTACTGGTGCTAATAATCTAAAGTAGACAAGTTTTAGCAGATTAAAGTTTAATATACACAAACTAATATGCAGAGAATCTATTACTGATAGCTCCTCATGCAAATTCTTATGGGAGAGATAAGGAAGTTTTTACAGAAAAGATAGTAAGGGGCTTTATACGACACTTCTGATATGACAGTACTTCACTAATTCAAATGTCAAAAAGTAAGAAAAGTTTTTTCTTTCATTCTTTACCCAGATGTCTTTTATTTTTTAAAATGAGTATTTGAAAGGAAAAACTCAGTATTTTTTCTGTTCATACTGTGTCAGTGCCTGGAAACAAAAGAGCTAAACCAGGTGACAGTCAGAAACCAAATACCAACCACAACAGGAAATGATTTAGAGTATTTTGTACCCTTTGCTCAGTCTACACCCTGATCAGCTGTGGGAGATGTGAAGATCCTGAAAGCGCATGTATCTCTGCAAAGCTCATTCTTGGGTTTCCATCCCTGCCAGTCTTTGATGCATGACTAAGCAGTGAAACCTGGAGCAAAAAACTTACAGCTATTGCTAACAAGAACATAAAATGCAAGAAAAGATTTTCTTAAAAACAAAATACAGCTGATGTGAGAGAAGTGCTGTTTCGACCAACATAAATAATACAAACCTTTCTTTAACTCTCAGAAGCAACTGCACTAAAGCACAGTACTTGGACTTGCACGAAGAATACAAATTTACTAAACTTTCATACAACTTAGTAATGGAAGATTACAATATTCTGTTCACAATTTCTTGTGGTACAAATACTGGAATACCAGAAGACAACAGTCACCCTAACCATTCTCACTCTTTTAAAGGCTTATCCTGTGCAATGACCATGAAAAGGTTCTTTACTGGTCAAGTGGGTACTCAAGTCAGTCAACAGAATAAAGCAGAGAAAGAGTGAAAAGCCAGGCACATTTTATCCTGTGAAACAACAGGGAGGAATGCTTAATTAACTTTCTATGCATGTCTTAAAAACAATAACTGGCTGGGTCACAAAGGAAAAATTTGAAGTTTTACATTTGATAACTAGAAGCTTTTTGACAGCATCAACTTGTAAAATCTGGTCTTTCTGATCACAGTATTAATTATAATTAGTTAAGCTTGCATTATTTTTTGTACTAATGGATAAATCTGTAAAATACAAACTGAGATAGTTCATTTATTTTGCATAAAAAATCTAATCTCAAACTTCACACAGTATTTTAAAATCTACTACTTGTAATTTCAAACTCTTATTACAATTTAAGGCTTTCAGTTATTATTTCAGAGGCAGGGCTAGGTGATGTTTAACAACTGTAGGGAAAAATTAATGGGAGTCTTTATGTGGTGTATTTCTGGTCCCTAGAAAGTCTTGTCATAAATAAATATAAAATACTAACTCTAAAATCAAAATCTAACAGAAAGTGGCTCAATCTTTAGCATTCTATTATCTCTCAAAGATACAAAATAACTCAATTATAAAAGAGAAGCACTGGGTAGTCTTAAGAATTGAGTTTCTTTCAAAATTACCAGTGTCCACTTTAGCCCACCTTTCACAAAACAGTGCCAGAATAAATTATAATGTAACTCAAAATAAGCTTGTGATATACACATGCGTGTAGTTTTCTCTCCACAACTCACAAAGACTGGTAATTACTAAAGGTTGCTGATCTAGGTTAAAAGGACTTGACAACCTAATCTAAATACATTCCAGAATCAACCCCAGCAGACAAAGAATGCACAATCTGGTGGTCTCAAATCAGGGGTGGGTGGAATAAGAAATTAGCAGGCCACAGAAAACAGTTACAAATTTACAATGGCTGGGTGTTAGTAGCATTCCTTCAGTAGTTATGGTTTATATATGATATAAACTGCTTCACTTTTAAAAGCTTCAAATCTGTGATGAGGATCACTAATCAGAAATATAAAGAGTTTACCTTTGCTTTAAAACTGAATGAAAACCTGTTTTAGTATAACAGGAAAAACAGATTTGTAGGGGGACAGAACAGTTAGTCAAAAGTATCTTGTATGCCTGAGTTTTTCTTTACACCTTCATGTTACTAGCATTTCTCTTACATGTACAACAATAACTAAAAGCTTTGGATTCAACTGGATAATAAGATATTATGTATCATGTAATTATATTCAGAAATTGCCAAATAGCCTTATGAGCTCCCCCAACCCCCAACTGTCTGAATAATTAGAAATCTTTGCTTTTTCCAAGGTTCATTTTCATTGCATCAGGAAAAGCCTGACCTTAACCTGAAGCCAGGTGACAGCTGCTTCAGAAATAACCTACTTATTGATGAAAAGCCAGAAAAGTAAATGAATGACTGCTATTGATTCCCATGATAGCTCTACACAGACCCACTAACTTCTCTAGATTAGTACAGATAGATGCCAATTAGTTTTATTTCATATGTAAATAGCAGCATAAAGAGGTAGAAAGAACAAGCCGGTCGCATGGCTTTATCATAATAGCACCCATTTTGAAAGTCACTTCAAACAAGTTCTTGCTTATGGAGCTCTTTCTCTTACACAGGAATTTTAAAAATAAATTCAAACTCATACAGCTGTGTATATTCAAGAAATACCAAAAAGTCACAAGGCACAGTTAAGTTTCAGCTGTTCTCTCTCTGTCCAGTGTTATCAACAACACATAATGAGTTAGTTCATACATCCTCACAGCTGTATAGACCAGAACTAATTTGGCTAATTTAACCATTCTAGTCAAGTTCAGTCATGGGCTTGCTCTAGTTTAGATACTTCACCAAGTCATTAAAATTATAACATAAGCTTTCTATCTTTTGTGCATTTTCCTTTGATTTCTTTGAAGTTATCTACTTGCATTATCCCTTGGATAGATTTCTGAAAAGGCTCCTAAGAACTATTTCCAATAAAAATGCACAGCAGCCAAGGTTATAAACAACGTTTTAAGCAAGTAAAAAATATTATCCGCAAATACTAGGCAAACACACATATTAAATCCAATCTGTTGTACAGCTCATGCCTATAATCACAGCATTTAGTAAATTATGGATTCATTGCTACATAGCAAGACCATGTCTCAAAATAAACAACAAAAAACACCTTCTCCCTGAGAAAATCTAACCACGAGTTCACCCCAATCCTCTTTCAATAAACTGAGAAATTAGGAATACTTGTTGGTCACAGTTTCACTAGCAAGTTAGCCCCAAACACACAGTTTGTGGTTTCCTTCCATTCTGTCTTACTTTAAAATGGATGCAATGGGAAACTAATGGTGATCTCCTTGCTAAAAAGATTAGCACGGCTTCCAGTTTCAATTATCAACAACAGTATTCCAATTAGCAAGGCTCCTTTGAAACTGCTTGGTTCTGCCACTCAAAATCACCATCTACTAATGATGAGTATCTATACTGTTAAGAGATTATTTTTTCAATAAAAAATACAACACCTAATGTTCTTGCTCTCAGTAATTTTTGAAGGCCTGGCCCATGCACAAAAGAAGTCTAAAAATCAAATTTGGAGTATAGACCCATAACTAATTAGTTTCCAGTTGGCCAATATACACCTATGATGTACAAAAGTAGGGAATGAAAACAAGTTTGTTACAATGAATCAAAAAGTATTTACCATGCAAATATCATACATGTGTTTTTAATATATAAGCATCATCTTAACTAAAGAGCTCACAGGAAACTGTGAAAACACCTGGCTCATTGTTCTACCCACTACCCAATTTCATTCCTGAAAACAAAATAAACAAGCATATTTTGATTAACTTAGGTGTTAAATCCTCACAGGTGCAAGGAAAAATAAAGAATTCTATCTGCATCGTTTGAAACTATGACCTGTCTCTGCTACAGACCCAGAACTATGAGCATGCCTCAAAGTCCTCAAAATGGTATTATGATACAGTGTGTATTGATGACTTAGTCATATAAACTACCCCAAACAAATAGAACAAATGCCATTCACCCCCTCTTCCTGAATACTAAGACTGGGTCCAATACGAACATATACACAGCTGAACACACATTTCCTGGTTATGTGCAATCTGCATAGATAGACCAGCTTTACAGGCCTGACCACAGAGATTAATAGCTTTAGCCAAATAATGTGGTAACCATGTGAACCTGGGTTGCTCCAGCTTGTTTGTGATTCTCTCAGCAAGGCTCAACATGCCGTTATCTGCATCTTGTTGCCAGGAAACACAACATCGCTTTGGAATACAAGGAAAACCAGGTTGCAATGACCACAGGTCAACTCCTCAAAAGCCTCATTTTTGACAGTTATTTTCAATCTTCTGTTTTTTCTTGTAGTTCACTGAAAATTTTATTAGTAGTTAACAGTTCATATTTCCAGCTATATTATTCCTGCAGGACCACTGAAAATGTAGTAGCAGCAGTATCAATTATAATAGCCACTCGCACTTTTCCTCTTGTGTCATATAAATATTAGTTCACGTCATTAAGACGTCATTAAGTAAGCTCCTACTGTTAACTACTTTATAAGTAA
This sequence comes from Micromys minutus, assembly GCF_963924665.1. NCBI lineage: Eukaryota > Metazoa > Chordata > Mammalia > Rodentia > Muridae > Micromys > Micromys minutus. The sequence goes on along the minus strand of NC_137973.1, from coordinate 3,683,976 downwards.
TCCTATAGTTTATGCTAAAGGCTCTAAATCTGTCTACTTTTCAATCAAAATGGTCTTGTGAAATATAAATGCCCAATGTTATTGACCTAAGAATTTTGGACCTTCTGGGACCAAAATGATTGTCTTGCCTTGCTCAGTGTAATGTGGAACAGAGTGTAATGTGTAAGACAATGATTCTGCTAGTTTCTTTCTGACCAAGTCAAACAGAAACTTAATGTCCCCAAATATTCAAGTACTCAGTGGACTGAAATCTGCTTCATAAGTGAAGCGAGAGGCCAGTGCTCTGAAGTGTTCTGTAATCTGGAGATGGAAGGATTAGAGTAGCTTTGAGAATTCATAAACTTAATTGCTCTTGACAGAACAATTAAAATGGCAAGCTCAGGGGCGATCGAGGTT